>NC_087170.1:13181494-13186494 GCF_035594125.1 Scylla paramamosain | reverse complement strand
GTTGTTTTTTTATTTGTTTTCATTTATTTTATTTTCCTCCTTATTTTCTCGTATTCGTTAAATATCTTATCGGAAACATCTCTATTTTTTTTTCATTTGGTACGTAGTTGTTGTGCTTGCCTCTCTCTCTCTCTCTCTCTCTCTCTCTCTCTCTCTCTCTCTCTCTCTCTCTCTCTCTCTCTCTCTCTCTCTCTCTCTCTCTCTCTCTCACCAACACCCTAACCTGAAACTTATTTATTTCCCATCTAACATTCGCTGTCTTTCACACTCCCTCTCCCAATCACTTATTCACAATTTCCTTACAACACACAATTATTTCAGCTTCAAAAGGAATCAAGAATTTCCCTTCCAAATCCTTCCAAATTCCTCTCATTTCCCTCCTGACCTTCCCTGCCTAGCGTTTCCCTTGTTAATTATCTCCGATGTGTTTTCCCATGTGACTGCATTGTGCCTGTTTCCCTGGAGATTTGGTACATTTTTCCCTCTCAGCAGTCGGTCGGTCTGCTTCAGTGCCATATTCTGAAACACTTTTGCATCACCACTACGTTCAAAAAGATCTTACTTGAAGTTCCACGAATAGCTATGGTAACTGATTTACAAGATATCCTCACTACTAACAAGAGAAACACCCTTTAAGAGCACTTCTGCACCTCCACTGCTTTCAGAAGGTTCTTACTTGAACTTCCCCGGATTTTTAACGGTGTTTTGCGGTTCTAGTGACAGACTGACAAGATATCTGCACTAATAATAGGAGAAACACTCTTCGAGAACCCGACTAATGCTCTCCGTGGCCTTTGCAAATACTCGTGGTGAAAGAGCAAAGCAGGGTGTTTCAGAATACAGGTTTCAGAATACTGCACACTTCATGTATTCAGAATAAAATGGAAGATCATAATACTGAAGGAAAAGAGGCAAGAAGGAGAGGAAGCGAGGAAGCAAGGAAGCAAGCGAGGCAGCAACTTGAGCCGCCGAGCCACAAGAGCCACGGGAAAGAATCTTTATACAGTATTTTCCTGCAGAGAGGGAGAGAGGGAGAGGGAGGGAGAAGGTATTAAAATTTTATATCTTTTGCTACAACACTCGCTTGCTTCTTCATCTTGGAAAACTTCGATGATAATGGTGGTGAAAATAATGATACTGGCTGGCAATGGCCGTCTCTCTCTCTCTCTCTCTCTCTCTCTCTCTCTCTCTCTCTCTCTCTCTCTCTCTCTCTCTCTCTCTCTCTCTCTCTCTCTCTCTCTCTCTAAAATAGCAGACCTTATTTATATTTTGTTTCCCTCTCATTTTGGGATTTGTAGAGAGAGAGAGAGAGAGAGAGAGAGAGAGAGAGAGAGAGAGAGAGAGAGAGAGAGAGAGAGAGAGAGAGAGAGAGAGAGAGAGAGAGAGAGAGAGAGTTGCAAAATACTTCCCTATTACTGATGATGAAAGTAATAATTATATTCGAGTGTGAAAATATTCGTGGTGCTTGTGTAAGAGAGAGAGAGAGAGAGAGAGAGAGAGAGAGAGAGAGAGAGAGAGAGAGAGAGAGAGAGAGAGAGAGAGAGAATTTCAAAATCTTTCACTGATGATGATAAAATATACCAGCAATTTTTGAGTGCAGAAAATTATTAAAAAGAGAGAGAGAGAGAGAGAGAGAGAGAGAGAGAGAGAGAGAGAGAGAGAGAGAGAGAGAGAGAGAGAGAGAGAGAGTCCCCCCTTCATCTTATACCCTTTATCTTCCTTTTATCCTCTCTCTCTCTCTCTCTCTCTCTCTCTCTCTCTCTCTCTCTCTCTCTCTCTCTCTCTCTCTCTCTGCCTCTCAAAAAAATAAATAAATAAATAAAACAAGAAACATACTACACTTTTAGAACTTAGTCCACAAAAAGGTAAGTAACAGAGGGAAAAAAAGACACATAGACCTTTTAGGGAAACAAAAAAAAAAACTCAAAGTAGGAAAAATAACCCTCTCCAAGGCCTTCTTCTACTTCCTATTAGATCACGACGGCAGGAGGAGGAGGAAGAGGAGGAAGAGAGGAAGAGAAAGACGGAGAAGAAAAGAGAAGGCCAGAAGGGAATGAAAAAGAGAAAGGGGGAAAAAAATGGAAATTGAGACCACGAAAGAAAATAGGAGAAGCCACGAAATAAAGAGGAGATAGGGAAAGAGGAAGATGGAAAACGAATATCAGGAAGAGAAAAAAAAGGGAAAAGTGAAAAGAAAGAAGGAAGGAGGTAGATAAGGGAAGAGGAAACTACGAAAAAAAACGGAAGAGGAAAGAGGAAAAATATGAAAAAAAGAGAAAGAAGAGAAAAGAAGAAAAGGAAAGAAAAACTACCAAAGAATAGGTAAGAATAGGAAAAGTGTGTGTGTGTGTGTGTGTGTGTGTGTGTGTGTGTGTGTAATCAGTCAGTCATTGGTGCGGTGATAGTCTTGTGTTGTGCCCGTGTCATCTTACCGACGCCTGCATCCATCACGAGGAGGAGGAGGAGGAGGAGGAGGAGGAGGAGGAGGAGGAGGAGGAGGAGGAGGAGGAGGAGGAAGAAGAAGAGGAGGAGGAGGAGTGGAAGGAAGATAGAGAGCGTGGGGAGAGGAAAATGAAAGTTTATGACCAGGAAGATAGAGAGGAGGAGGAAGAGGAGAGAGGAAGAGGAAGAGGAGGAGGAGGAGGAGGAGGAGGAGGAGGAGGAGGAGGAGGAGGAGGAGAAAGGGTGATTGGAAGGATACGATAAAGGAGTTCCACTGAGAGAGAGAGAGAGAGAGAGAGAGAGAGAGAGAGAGAGAGAGAGAGAGAGAGAGAGAGAGAGAGAGAGAGAGAGAATGAACATAAGGAAGGGAGGGAAAAATAACTTTATGACAGAGAAAGAGAAATAAAGAAGACAAGTGTGGCAAAGAAGGAGGGGAAAGGGGAAGTAGAGAGAATAAGGAGAGGGAAGAAAAGGGAAAACATGTGCAGAGGGGAAAGGGACGAGGGGAAATAGGAGTAAGGAAACTGGAAAAAGGAAAACAGAGGAAGATCAAAGGAAGAAAAGTGAGAGAGAGCAAACAACAAACAAAAGAAAGGAAATAACTAACAAACAAGAACGAAAGGAGAGAGAGAGAGAGAGAGAGAGAGAGAGAGAGAGAGAGAGAGAGAGAGAGAGAGAGAGAGAGAGAGAGAGAGAGAGAGAGAGAGAGAAAGGCTGTCCTGGGAATTAACTCAGACACACAGGAAAATTCTCTCTCTCTCTCTCTCTCTCTCTCTCTCTCTCTCTCTCTCTCTCTCTCTCTCTCTCTCTCTCTCTCTCTCTCTCTCTCTCTCTCTCTCTCTCTCTCTCTCTCCCTCTCTTCATCCCTCTTCCTATTCCCTTCTTTTTTAGCAGACACACCTTCCTCTTCCTCTTCCTCTTCCTCTACTCTTTCTTATAATCCTCAACCCTTCTTTTCCCCTCTTCCTCTTCCTCCTCCTCTTCCTCATCTTTCTCTACCTCTCCCTCCACTCTCTCCACCTCCTCTCTCCTCCCTTTCCTCTTCCCCAAAACCTTCAATATCATTCTATCGCTCTTTATCTCTCCCGCTGCGTAACCCGGAGCTCAGGTAGACAGGTAGACAGGTGGCCAGGTAGGAGGAAAGATAGGCAGGTGAATTGACAGGTGTGTGTGAAATATATGACGCAGGTGACAGGTGTTAATTAGGTGTCAATTACTCGATTATGCGTTTCTTCTGCTCGATCTATTGTTGAAGTAGCAGTGGTGGTGGTAATAGTGCCGGTGCTGGTGGTGATGGTGGTGGTGGTGGTGGTGGTGGTGGTGGTTATGGTGATAATGGTAATAGTAGTGGTTGTGGTTGTGGTAGTGGTGATAGTAGTAGTAGTAGTAGTAGTAGTAGTAGTAGTAGTAGTAGTAGTAGTTGTTGTTGTTGTTGTTGTTGTTGTTGTTGTTGTTGTTGTTGTTGTTGTTGTATTAGTAGTAGTAGTAGTAGTAGTAGTAGTAGTAGTAGTAGTAGTAGTAGTAGTAGTAATAGTAGTAGTAATATGCTTGATTTAATTGTAGTTGTAGTTGTAGTAGTAGTAGTAGTTGTTGTTGTTGTTGTTGTTATTGTTGTTGTAGAGATAATATCAGCAGCAGCATGTATTAGCAGCGGAAGCAACAAGAGCAGTAGTATTGTAGCAGTATAACAACAACAGTAGTAGTAGTAGTAGTAGTAGTAGTAGTAGTAGTAGTAGTAGCAGTAGTAGTAGTAGCGAACCAAGTTACTAGTCCCGCCTACCCTCCCAAACCTCCCGCAACGAGCAGCTGTGTACAGGAGTATTTCTGGTTGACAGTAGTTAGCAGTTACCTGAGTGAGGGACGAGGTTAATTAGCGGTAATACCTGTGTGTCTGTGTATTTAAATGCAAAGGTGGGATTGAATTGTGGACAGAAACGACCGCAGTCACGGGCGAACCTGGGGCCAATGAACTGTGTTATGAGAGAGAGAGAGAGAGAGAGAGAGAGAGAGAGAGAGAGAGAGAGAGAGAGAGAGAGAGAGAGAGAGAGAGAGAGAGAGTTTTTGGGGTAATATATATCGATGTGGACTACGGTTACCTAGGTAGTGACAAGAAAAGTAGTAGTAGTAGTAATAAAGATTTCAGTAGCAGTAGTAGGAGGAGGAGGAGGAGGAGGAGAACAAAGACGAAGGGTAAGAAGATAACGGGTAGTAGAAGTAATATGAGTAGTAGTAGTGGTGGTGGTGGTAGTAGTAGTAGTAGTAGTAGTAGTAGTAGTAGTAGTAGTAGTTGTAGTAGTAAAAGGTGGACGAGGAGGAGAAGCACATACCAGTTACACAAAAACTAGAGAATTGCAACAAACACACACACACACACACACACTCACTCTCCATGCTTTCAAACCCTTCCTCCTCCTGCTCCTCCTCTTCCTCCTCTTTCTCCTCCTCCTCCAGCACCAATACCCCGAAAAATATTAATAAGAACGAAGAAAAAGCACCAATTTTCACGAGAACCACTTGTTTGCTCTCATCCATTGACTGCATTATTTACATTCAGACCA
>NC_087170.1:13168994-13176494 GCF_035594125.1 Scylla paramamosain | reverse complement strand
GTACCGTTTCCAATGTTATATAGATTTTCCGCCGCTGTCTCTGTTCCTGTTACAAAGACAGTGCTTATTCTTGCTATGGACCGAAACGTTGGGGTCTCTCTCTCTCTCTCTCTCTCTCTCTCTCTCTCTCTCTCTCTCTCTCTCTCTCTCTCTCTCTCTCTCTCTCTCTCTCTCTCTCTCTCTCTCTCTCTCTCTCTCTCATTCGTATTCTAAGGTATCACTCACTCTCACAATCTCCTCTTCCTTTTATCTTTCTTCCCTCTTTCCTTTAATCTTCCTTTTTTCCCTTCCTTTGCCCTCCTCCTCTTCCTCTTCCTTCCCTCCTTCCTTCCTTCCTTCCCTCATATCACTCCACTTCCTTTGGTTCTCCTTCATTCCTCTCTCACATTTCACACATTCCTTTCATTCCTTCATCCACAGCTTTCATTCCCTTCTCCCTATCTTCCCAATTATCTCATATTTTCCTTTGCTTCCCTCTTTTTCTTCTGCTTCTCTCTCATCCTTACTCTTTTTAATCGCCGTCCTTCAATTTTCTCTCTCCTTCCTTCCAATCCTTCGCTCATACCTCTCATTCCCTTCCTCCTATCCCACTCTTTCTCGACCTGCACTCTCCATCACTCTGCCCTTCTCCCCTCTCCCTACTTTTCCTTTTCTTTATATCACCCTTCCTTCTCTCCTTCCCTCCTCTCCTCTCTCACTGCCTACCTTACTCTTTCTGTCCATCGGTCCTCCTCTCTCACTCCCTACCTTACTCTTTCTGTCCATCGGTCCTCCTCTCTCCCTCTCTCCCCCTCTCCCTCTCTCTCTTTCTCTCTCTCTCTCTCTGCTTGGTGCACGTCTAATAAATAGGAGAGTCGGTGTTCGCGTGTGTGTCTGTCGTTTGTGTCAGTAAAACCCTCGGTGTGTGTAACTCCAGGGCTCTCTCTCTCTCTCTCTCTCTCTCTCTCTCTCTCTCTCTCTCTCTCTCTCTCTCTCTCTCTCTCTCTCTCTCTCTCTCTCTCTCTCTCTCTCTCTTGAAAGGGTACGGTATATATATATATTTTTTTTTTTAAGGGGTTATCGTTAGAAAGAGAGAGAGAGAGAGAGAGAGAGAGAGAGAGAGAGAGAGAGAGATGGACGTAAAAAAGAAAGATGGCCGCCCTGGGTCCTGCAGAAATGGGCGTGACACAGAAAAATATCCTTTAAGTTGCTTGATTGAGTCCCTCGAGTCACGACTTAATTTAGAACACACACACACACACACACACACACACACACACACACACACACACACACACACACACACACACACACATTCGCACTAAACATTTACAGAAAATTAATAGTGTGTGTGTGTGTGTGTGTGTGTGTGTGTGGAGGGACTATACATATTGCAGGCTTCAGTCAAGGGTTTTGAAACGGCTTCAGACCAGTCGACCTGAGAGAGAGAGAGAGAGAGAGAGAGAGAGAGAGAGAGAGAGAGAGAGAGAGAGAGAGAGAGAGAGAGAGAGAGGCCATGTCAGTAATGCCGTTCACATTCAGAAATATAATTAGTAACAACAATACTATTACTACTACTAATAATAATAATAATAATAATAATAATAATAATAATAATAATAATAATAATATTATTATTATTATTATTATTATTATTATTATTATTATTATTATTATTATTAATATAAGAAGAAGAAGAAGAAGAAACAAAAGAACCAAAGGAAGTAAACAAACAAAAAAGTAAAAATAAATAAATGAATAAATAAATAAAAACATCGACATTAGTACATTAACCCAACATTGCCTTTACATCACAACACCATCAACACACACACACACACACACACACACACACACACACACACACACACACACACACACACACACACACACACACACACACATAAAACTAAGAAAAAATATATATATGTACGCGCGTTTGTATATATATCTATATAAAGACAAGCATAACAAGAGGGAGCAGTTCACATCGACAACTCCCATGCGCTATTGTGAGAACGACTATGATAACACCCGCACCATAACCGTCACGCCCTCGTCCCCGCCGCCGTCACAACCGTCACCATCGCGTCGTAACGTAGTGGTGGCTGGCGGGCGATAAAGATTCCGACATTTTTACGGAGGCGATTGTGAACTCCGCTGATGTTTACGTAGCCTCGACCCGCAATTAGAAATGAATCGGTAACTCAGGAAGAAAGAACAGGTGTTGGTTGTAGTTGTGGTTGTGGCGAGGGGAAGAGAAGGAGGTGGAGGAGGAACAAACAGCAGCAGTCTTGTTGGTCCTTGCTGGGTTGTTTGAGTGGATTGAGAGAGTGAGTGAGAGGAATAGGATAGCAGAGGTGAATAGATGAGGAGGAAGAGGAGGAGGAATATGAAGAAGAGCAACAACAAGAATAAGAAGAAGAAGAGCAATAACAAGAACAAGAAGAAATCAGCAACAACAATAACAACAACACGAAGAACAACAACAACAACAACAACAACAACAACACAAAAGAAGAATGAGATACCAAGTGTGTGGTGTTTTATTAGATTTGTTTACTTTCATAAAAAAAAAATCTGTACAATTAGTCAATCAGTCAGTCATTCAATCAGCCAGCCAGTTAGTCAGATCAGTCGTTTCATTGACGTAATTAGTCGAACAAGAACACCACTTTCCCCCTCACCACACATTAATAAGCTAACTAACCACCAAGGCGTGAAGATGGCGATGACTCGATGGCTACCTCGCAATCTGAAGGAAACGGAGACGCGTGTATGGAATCTCCCTAAAATCACCATAATTAAATATATAAGGAACTCTGTACTGTACCCGAGGCCTCTTTATAAAACAATGAAACACTTTTTAGATCCTTCTCGTATCAAAAGGCGCATTAGATTCCCCTCACGGATCCTCTACAGGTGAGGTGTGTAAGTACGTGGGTCGTGGCAAGGCATCAGGAGTGTGGGTATTACAGCATTGCACTCTCTATCAGTCGTATTAGATTAAACTGTATATTTTTTAACGGGGCGCTATTTTGGGTAGGGGACTTACTGTTGTAGGTGGTGATGGTGGTGGTGATGGTGGTAGTAATAGTGGTGGTGATGGTGGTAGCAACAGTGGTGGTGATGGTGGTGGTGGTGGTGGTTTTACGGTTATTTTAGTCTCGTCAGAAAGCGAATTTAGTGGTGTCATTTCTGGTGGTCAACTCTCTCTCTCTCTCTCTCTCTCTCTCTCTCTCTCTCTCTCTCTCTCTCTCTCTCTCTCTCTCTCTCTCTCTCTCTCTCTCAGTCGTGATCCAAGGCTGTTTGTGTTAGAAGATTGTCACCTCCATCCTGATTGCTCTGTTTGAAGCGTCCGTGTGTGTGTGTGTGTGTGTGTGTGTGTGTGTGTGTATGGATCTGTTCCCCTTCCTTGCCTCGGAGTGTGTGTGTGTGTGTGTGTGTGTGTGTATCGGTGGTGTTGGACTGGGTCGCCTTGAAAGAGAAAAGACTTATCTTCAGACAGGGGCGAGCAGGGCAGCTGCTGACCTTACAAAGCTCCCGGGAATGAATATGACCGGCGACACGCTGCCCGAGCCACTGTGGCATCGCGACTGAGTAAAAACACGCGGCGTTATCTACTTCCAGCATTGCAAGCTCAGTATTCCTTCCTTTTTTTTTTTTTCTACCTTTATTTTTATTTCTTTTTATTTTTTTTTTTTTGGGGGTGGGAGGTGCGGGAGGGGTGTAGCATCTTTTGAATCTTGAATTAGTTACGTTCAGGAATTTCTCTTATTTTCTTCTTTATTTTGTCTACCTTCGTGTTTTCAGTTTTTAGTCATATAGGTTTAACTTTCTTTTTTTTTCCTTTAATTTGTGAGGTAGTGTTTTTTTTTCTGTCTTATGTTAATTAGTGTGTTAGTGTACCTTCTCAATTTTTGGTGAATTAGTAACGTTGAAGGAGATTTTTGTGCAAGGTGGATTTTTTTTTTTTCGCGTTCTCTTAGTGTGGCAGTCAACCAGCAACATTATTTTTTTTAACATAAGTTGCTTCCTCTTACTTCAAAAAATAATACCATTTTATCTTCAGTGATTATAACTGGCTTTAGACTAATCTGCAGGTAATTAAGAGACTGTTTCTTATCTAATCCTGTGATCAGTACGTTCGCTTGGTGGGGCAGCACTGCGTTTCAGTCTTCAGTTACTGACTCGCAGCAGACGCAAGAACAACAAGCTAACAAATACTGCCACCAAAATACTTAAGAGGGGAAAATCTCTGAATATCCTAGGGAGGACGCGTCATTCCATTGCATTTCCTTAAGCGAGTGCGTCTTTCTTCCGCCGGGTTACGGATCCACCGGGTGGGGAAAGGAGACAGGCAGGTGGGGAGGCTGGGGAGGCCCTGGGGGATGTGGGCGGGGAAGGGCGGTCTCCTCGCTGTTCCGGGAAGTGAAATGTATGGCCGTGATCTGTTGTCAAGATGGGCGCGTCGTGAGGGTGCTCGCAATTCCGGGTCGAGGAAGGCTGACCGGAACCGGATGTCTTATACCGGTGGTGGCGGTGGTGGTGGTGGTGGCGGCGGCCGTGACTGATGGAGCTGCGGCCGTAACCGTGTTTAGGGACAATTTTATATTCCTGTTAAAGTTGTATTGGAGCATCACGGTAGAGATAATGCCTGGTAATGTGCGGCCCGAGGAGAATAGTGGCCCGTATAAAGAGTTTACTTTGTTTATATCAAGTCCTCTACCGCCGAGCCGCGCGGGAAGGGAAGGGAAGGAGAGGAGGAGGAGGAGGAAATACGTATACTCTATTTTCGTGGCGGAGAGAAGGGAGAGGCAGAAGGAGGAGGAATTTTCCAGCCAGCTCTGGTCGTGTCAGCATAAATAAGCCGCCAGAAAACGGGTTTGTTACACACCACCACTTAGCAAGGACCAAGCTTGCCTGCCGAGCCACGGGACGCTGCCGCCAGAGGGACTAATGCACTTTGTTTACCCAGCTGGCGCGCGCTCCCTAGGCTTCCTCCGTTGCCCTTTGGAACCTCGGGGACCTCCACTTGCTTCGCCACTCCTCCCCTGCCATCCATTACCCGTGTCTGTGCCTCCTCTTCGTAATCCTCAGGACGTTGGTGCCCTGACGCCCACCAGGGGATAGGCAGGATTGAGGGACGAGGGATGGATGGAGAAGGGAGGGAGAACTAGGGAAAGAGGAAAGGACCAACAAGAGACGTATAGATAGAAAGGAAGGAGAGGAACGTGCACTGTGGTGAGTGACAGACTTCGATAGGGGGCGCAGGGTGAATGACCAGAGAGAGAGAGAGAGAGAGAGAGAGAGAGAGAGAGAGAGAGAGAGGGAGAGAGAGAGAGAGAGATCAAAGAAGTGAATGTTTAAGTAAAGATCTAGGTACAGGAAGGTTTGTGTGTGTGTGTGTGTGTGTGTGTGTGTGTGTGTGAGCAGGGAAGTATGGAGAGAAAGGCGAGAATGGAAACGACCTGCGAGTAAAAATTATGCCATTGATATCTAAGACCATGCATAAATAAAACCACAAGACCAGAAGAGGATGAAGCATGATGAGATACATGCGGCTGCACGGCGCCTGAGTAGCTTGAGTAACATGGTACACGGGTACACGCAATACCGTGTGTGCACGCTAAAGTGGTATAGTGAGCTTAGTGAACTGGGTACACGTAGGTACACATGGCGCATGCGCAGTACGGCCAATTTAATTCCTGGGGTGCACGCAACATTGCACGCAGCACTGGTATTGCCTAAAGATTTTATGGAGAGAGTTTTCATAATCATTTGAGACATTATTGCTAATCAATTTGCTCAATCAACTTTCTCGATCCAGCAGTATGTTTCAAACCATTTTTACCGAAAATGAGGTTATTTTCAAGGACCATAAGGAGTCTTGTGTGGGCAATTTAACACACACTCTAATGGAAGTGTTCGGGGTTTTCAGTGAGTTTCGTAAATGTAGTTACACTGAAAAAAAAAAAATCTTACCCATGAGAATCCAATATTATTAATCGTCGCTGTGATTTATAAAACAGAATAATGATAGCCTCTGTTTATATATTCATTCTATTACAGAAATCATCGTGAAGAGAAATATACTAGCCCCTTCCTCCCCTTGAAACTTTAATAACGTGTAGTTACTGCAGAGGTGGAAGTAATAGTAGTAGTAGTAGTAGAAACCTTTTCGTCTTTATTTGATTTGCTTGAGTTTCCTCAGCCAAAGGGAATTATTCACTGGACTCGAAAACTGAATAGATAATACTGTGTCTGGCACGATGGGCGGAGCTTAGCGGGTGGAAAACCGTGAAATATTTAGATGAGGCCGGGACAACACTGCGAGACTATGCCGATTTCTGGCCAACATGTGTGTGTTTGCCTGGTACAGACACGTGGACGTGGAGAAAATTACGATCTTGTCTGAAAGGAAGGCGACTGAAGAAGAGTTAGGTGTGATTTGCGGGAAAGGGAGTAATTAGTGCATGCAGTAAGGGAATGAGAGTTGAAATCGCTGGGTCACGTCACAAGAAGAGGAATTTAGGTCCTCACCGGGATAATTAAGAGAAGAGGAAGAAAAGTAAATGTCCTGCGCAGTGTACTCAGGTGTCTCTCTATAAGTATTTTCGGGAAGTCAATTCTAAACTTTGGTACCTATACGAGATGAAAAAGAAAAAAAAAAAGGAATAACATATTGAGGTAGTTCAAGTTTAGTATTGGTTAAAAAGCTTTCCCCTTGTGCTTCTGTCTGAGATATTAATGTGATATATTGATGAGAAAAACGAATCTTTCATGTTTATATATTTTTGTTTGTTTTGTTGATTTGTTTATTTTATTTATTTATTTATTTTATTTTATTTTATTCATTTATTCTTTTTTTTTTTTTTTTTTTTTTTTTTTTTGCTTGTCTTAACTGGTGTGTGAAATTAATATAGAGTTTATTATGGCATGTGTTTTCCTAGACAACCGGGAGCTGCTGGCAACTGTACCATGAGGGAGTTGTCAGATGCCTCAGGGGAATACAACCCACAGGATGCGATGCGACCCAAAAGAGAGTACGGCAGCCTCAGGGTTAGTTTGGCTTTGATTCTGTTTCAGGTGTGCCATTTCACATTTTTTTTTCTTTTTATGTAAGAGAATTTTTGGCCAAGGAAAACTGATACAAATAGACCCACTGTGAGAAAATAAATAGTAAAAAAAAAAAAAAAAAAAATGGGCCAACAATATGAACAAAGGAAACAAGGTAACAAAATCATTAGGAAAAGAAAAACCTAAAAAAAAAAGACCCACTAAAGTGCCAGTTCCCAAAAGACTAGCGAAAGGAGACTCAGATGACGGAGGACAAGTGTCATGAAACCTCCCTCTTGAAAGACTTGAGTTATCACCAAAACAAACACAAATCTATGAGCACTGGGTTAAGATTCTAGTGCAAGGTCTAAACAGAAAAGCTGGTTAACTTCACTTCTAGCCCTTGACAGCAGCTAAAAGTCAGTAAAAGAATTAAATGTATCACCTTTTACAATCTCAGAA
>NC_087170.1:13111494-13166494 GCF_035594125.1 Scylla paramamosain | reverse complement strand
ACCTCATACTCTGACATCACAAGACAATACCTATAAGATAAAATAATAAATAGATAAATAAATAAGAAACGCCCATCCAGGAACCTACAATATTTCCACATTAACTCCACAAGAAGGTGAAACCAATTATGTCATGAATAGCGGGTTGCTGGGGACGACCGAGGGAGCCAGGGTAGTGGTGGCAGTGGTTGAGACTTTGGCATTGCCCTGGCACTGCTTTTAGTAGTGAGTGTGAGGCGGGAGTGGCTGGTGGTGGCATGCAACGAGTGCCGCTCTTCACGGACGGTGGGTGAGGCTGGTGAGGGAAGACGGGCGTGTGATGGTTTGTGAGGACGCTAGAGTGTGCGTCTGGTGATGTAGTGAGCTTGTGAGGACGTTAGGCTGTGTTTCTGGTGATGTAGTTGGCGTGTGAGGGGGTGAAGGCATGTCTAGTGATGTAGTGATTGTGTGAGGGCGTAAGTATGTGTGTCTGGTGATACAGTGGGCGTGTGAGAGCGTGAGAGTGTGTGTGGTGCTGTTGTGATCGTGTGTGTTTGGTGATCTAGTGTCCGTGATGGCGTGTGTTTGGTGATCTAATGGGTGATTGTGAGGGCGTGTTTAGTGATGTCATGGATTCTTGTTATGGGCAAACCTTCCTCTTTTGATGTGTTTATGTGGAAGTTATTATGATAGAAGCGAACTGCGCGCTGGGTTGTGATTAACGAAATGTGTAAAAAGAGAGAGGGGAAAAGTTCAACTAAAAATGATAAAAGTTTGATCTATATAAAGATTATGTTTTATATAAGAGCTATTAAGTTTATTACTAGTGATGGTGGGGATGAATTATGGTCGAGAGAGAGAGAGAGAGAGAGAGAGAGAGAGAGAGAGAGAGAGAGAGAGAGAGAGAGAGAGAGAGAGAGAGAGAGAGAGAGAGAGTTTATTTATGAACAGGGACGTACAGGTACTCTACACCACTCAATACTTTTAAATGTATTAAAGCAAAACAATGTAAAAACGTCAGGGCGGGAAAGGAAGGAGAGGAGAGGGGAAGAAAGAGAGGCGGGAGACGGTGCAAGGTAACAACCCAGATGGTTCTTTTTCTATTTATAGTCTCGTGTATTCTTACGTCTGGTCACCGTGCTGCTGCGGCGCCAAGACCTTGCTCTTACACACACTCAAATACAAAATGCTGAGACCCCATCACGTGTTGCACCGCGTGAGGAGTTTGTGTAAAGTTGCCGGGGTGTAAACTGACGTGTGCTGCAGCCTAGTACATTAAACACGGTACTCATGCCGCTCTACCATATACTGCTTGTCACTGACTCGAGTTCTTAAATTTCCCTGTAGGTTGTAAACTGACGCACGGTGCAGCTTGGTACACTAAACACGGTGCTCATGCTACTCTTTCCCTTCTACTAGTTTCTGAGTCACTGTTCTTAATGTTCTCTGTAGGTTAGCGTGTCACAGACGGGGGAAATAAATGTGGTATAGTGGTAGGCTTCGTGTGTGTGTGCGTGTGTCAGTGTGTGTGTGAGACAGCTCAATTTTTGCAGTGTCCGTCATTCTGTCAATCTACATGGTCGTGCTTCTGGCGTAATGATAAGCATACGACTGTTTTAATTTGTTGATCTTATTAGTAACGTTTGAAAATTTAATCACATCTTGCCTTAGTATTCAAAGTTGCTAGCAGGTATATATTACTCAACATTAATCCGTTTTCTGTTGGAGAGGGGACGTTACATATGCTAGCAATAGAAACATCAGACAGAACTCCGTAGTAGCAGTAACAGCCCTTAAATAACCTATGACGGAACCCTTCAGCCCGTGTTTCGTCCCATTAGTTCTATCGTCACCCCTCTGCATTTGCCAAGGTCAGCGGAGAAGGTGCGCATGCATACCCAAACAGGGGGTGTCATGTGGAGAGAGAAAAAAATAAATAAAAAATAAAACAGGAAGAGTGTGTAAGGAGCATTTGGAAAGGTATAGACAGAAAGATGGGACATGACTAAGGGAAAGAAAAGAATAGGGGAATATAAAGGGCAAGAATGGCTAAGGAAAGGGGGAGAGGGGACCGTGAGTAAAAAGGAAGGGAAGGAGACTCGGGTAAAGGATAAGAAGGAACGAGGAAAACAAGAAGAGACATGACTAAGGTAATTAAATGAATAAAGAAATATAAGGAAAAGGGAGGAAAGAGAAAGAAAGGAAGGGGAACGTGAGTAAAAGGATAGAGGAGGCCCGGGTAAAGAATAGGAAGGGACGAGGAAAACAAGAGAAAATGTCCAATGGAATTAAAGGAATAAGGAAATATAAGGAAAGGGGCTAAGGATAACGGAAGGAAGGAGCGAGAATGTAAGCAAAAGGGAAAGAAAGGAGACTAAGGTAAAGGATATGAAGGAACACACACCGAATGACGCCGCAATGTATGTACCTCGTTACCTCTTCACTTGGCAACGCTCATCAAAACACTACGCATATACTTGTTTTCCTGTGCTTCTCTCGTCCAAATGTTTAGTGCTGAGTGATTCTAGAGGGTGCTAACCGATATAAACTTTTTTTCTTTCTTTCTTTCTCTTTTTTTTCAGTCAAGTATTGAGTCTGTATGTTTTGGAATGTCACATAATTCACTTTTATATTATATTGGTTTTTGTTTTGTTTTTAACCTTTTTTTTCAGACTGAGTATTGGATTAGGTGTGATTTGATTGAAATGCATCACAGAACGCAATCATATTATGTATTTTTAACCTTTATTTTTTTTTTCAGCCATCGTATTTAGGTTGTGTGTGCTTTGAAATACGTCATATGATTCACTCCTTCGGTTAAGCAGACTACCTACTTTAACCCTTTCTCTCCATAGGCACTGAAAACCAACAAATACCCAAAGCTACTAATAAAAGCAAAGGAAATAATTAAATATATTTTATCCCTTCCTTTCACAGTCCCAGGAAACGATACTCTGTCGTTAATATTCCATCTTGTTTATTTTCTAACTTTTCACCCCAACACAGATTACCTACACTTTGCAAAGGCAGTGTACATCTGTATGTCTAGTATAATCATGTATGCACTTTTTTTATAATATTCTTGGCAGTGGTTGCCGTTTAGTTATAATTAAGTGTGTGTGTGTGTGTGTGTGTGTGTGTGTGCAGCAGCAGCCTATACATGTCTGTCTACCATCAGCTCATCACTCCTGCCCACTCATAGGCTAAGTATATTGGTGATTATACGTGTATGGCCTGTATATTTTGACTCATAGCCTAATTGTGTACTGATGTCCTTCCTTACATTTCATTGCCAGCAGGGTATTTCTTCAAGGCAAAGTTGACATGAGGAAGAAGCTAATCCACCAGTAATCCCTGTCAGGTATTAAAATTTTCACTTAGGTAGCTTCTTGAATTTATTACAGTTTTTGTTGACCAGGATTATTATTTTTTCCTTGTATGCATCCTTTATTCAAACTTTTTTTTTTGTATATCATCAACTACCTACGTCAGTACTTACAAATAGGAAGTTTATGTGACGTCAGACATTAATTTCAAGTTCTACATCCTTTAATATTATTTTTTTTTCATGTTATTGGTGCGTAAATTTGAGTCCTGTCAGATTTCCTAGGGCTTGTTGTGTGTGTGTGTGTGTCTGTGTGTAAACCACCACTCGTTCCTTCCTCACAACCTTGACCTTTCAGAAACATCCACGTGGGGCGTCGTGCCAGGATTCCCTTCCACATGTCCTCTGTTCTTCGTTTGTTACACTTGATGCTCAATTTTCACTACTATTGTTCTCTATCACCCTTTACCAGGAGCACTACCAAGGAAAGATAACCCGGACAGCACACACAAATCTTCTCCCCCGAAGCCTTCACTGAGTCATAAAATCCGCCGTAGAGTTTAAATCAGACGGCATTCGGAACATTCTCCAGGGGTCATGCAGCGTCTCTGGACCCGCCAAGTAGTGCCTTCAGTTGGTGGCTCTGCAGAACTCCTCATCTGACTCTCGCTACCCTCAGCTTGCTCCTCCTGACGTGTTAATCATTTCGTTAAACTCTCCCCCATTAGCGCCAAGATGACCTTCAGTTTCCCCAGGAGAGAGAAGAGAATAGGCTACGATTATGTCACCCCTGTACGATTGTGGGAAGAAGAGGGTGCGTACTGTCACTTCCCCTTCCTCTCGTGCTCCTAATACTGCTATCACCAAGAGACGTCTGTCCTGATACCCGATCCCCACCAGCCAGCCCTCAATACGGGGATCCAGGCAGCCCTCCCTCACCCTCCAATCCATTTTAATACCAAGGCTTGTATTCTTAAAAACTTTGAGCTCAGAGTATTTGCAGAGGCCACAGAGATGATTACTCGGGTCCTCGTGATGTTAAACCATTTCCAGACTCATAAGAACCCTTGAAAACATCCAGTAATTGCGTTTAGATACGGTTAAATTTTTAATCAAAAGGACGCTGAAGTGTTTGAGAATACGGACCTCAACTCTACTAAACTGATTTACATCCTCCCTGCAAATCACTTGCAGCTCTAACAGGGAGGTTGTTTTTGGCCTGTGTTTGGCCTCAGAAGGAGACTGATCGAAGCTGTCCACTTCAGGAACGAAGGATAAGTAGAGGTAGTCTCTTTAACCCTCCTTACCCCATCTGTCTTCGAGTGCTCCCCAGCCCCCACCTCTCCCTCCCCACCAACGGCCTTTTCATGACGGCTCTGAACTATTCTCTGTGACGATTCTCAAGGTAATTCCGTGGTGCTGTGAGTCTCCGTCCGTCTGCCTATCTGTATTACATGGCCCATCCGTCTGTCTGTCTGATCCCCAAGTGTACTTACGAGTGCTTCACTGCTCATCTCGTTTTCTTTTTGCAGAGTGAGGTGTCTAACGTGTGTTTGCAGCGAGTGAGTACTCAGCCCTCTGTACATGTCCCCGTGCCCTCTCCCACCATTCCCCATTATAATGTTGCCCCTCTCCCGTTCCCCCCACTTCCCCTCCCTATACGAAATGTTAACTATATTCTCGATATCCCTATATACAGTGTTATTATATTATGTGAAGTTATCCCCTATCCTTTTCCTGAGAATTTTATCACCCATCTTTTCCCCAGCATTCGCCATGAAGCTGAATGTGGCTCCCTTTTCCCTATGCAATCCCTCCCTATGAATCTTCTCGTCAATATTCTCTAGTATACATGTATGTTTATCCCCATTTTCTTTCCTCATACAATCCCTCTGACGGTTGTATATTTTTTTCCCCCACAACATCCCCATATGATGAAATGTGGCCTCTTTTTTTCCCCATTTACAATCCTCAATGTTATCCTCCCTCCTTATCCCATTTATTTAGTGACCTCTCACTCCCATATAAATACCCCATACATTGGTCCCCATTTATTGTAGCCACTCCAGATGACTCAAATCCCCACATATGCTACCATTTTCCCCCCCTATCATTGTTTCCCTTCATTCCACATACAGAGAACCAGAAAACAAATTCCCAGTCATATGCATTTACTTACTTCCAGTTTTGTTTATTATTATTTGTTATTATCACTAATCATTATGATTTTTTTAATTATGATTCCTAACTTTTTTTTTATATTTAGCATAATTTTTCCTCTTTCCCCCCTTCCCCATCATAACCCACCCATTTCCCCTCAGAGGTGTAGCTATCTCTCCACTCCCTCCCTCATCCCTCATCCCTCATTCCCTCCCCTGTTCCCTTATATGTATTAATAATTAATAATATCAAGTTTTTTTTTTCTGATCTATACAAGACTGATGTGGTGAAGTGAACCCATAAACTCAATTAATGCTGTCTTATTATTATTATTTTTCATTTATTTATTTATCTATTTATTTATTTATTTTTCTTTTTTCTTTTTTAGGTAAAGAAAGATTTCAGGGTAACGAGTTTTGAGTGTAATATTTTGTCTGTAATAGAAAGAGAAAGTAAAAATCACATAGATATATATCGTTCATCAGAGTTTGTCATTGATGGCCTTGAAAGGACCAACAAATATGATGCTGTACATTCTTCCTTTACATTCTACATGAACCTCAAGACATCCATTGACATCCTCCTCTTCCTTCTTTTCCTCCTCCTTTACCTTCTTTCAGTTCTTCCCACTCTTCCTTCTCTTCTGTCTGACTCATCTTTTCTTCCTACTCTTCTTTTATTTACTTACTCTCCTTAACATCTTATCAAAATACCTATTTTTCTTCCTCCTCCTCCTCTCCCTCAATTTTTATACATGTCCCAAAATTCTTATTAGTCTTCTTGGCCTTTCTTGTCTATCTGGTATCCTTCTATCAGACTTTTTTCCTACCCCTCCTTCATTTACATACATTCCTTAAGACCTCCCACATAACCCCCTCATTTTTCTCCTCCTCTACCTCAATTTTTACAGATCCCTCAAAATTCCAATCAGTCTTTTTGTTCTTTATTGTCTATTCAGCCTCCCTCTATTCTTACACACCCCTTTAAATTTCTATCAGTCTTCTTATTCTTTCTTAACTATCTAATCTTCCTCCATTCTTACACACCCCTCAAAATTCCAATCAGCTTTTCCCTTGTTTCTCATCTATCTACCCTCCCTTAATTCCAAACACCCTCTCCAAGATTTCTATTAATCATGGATGCTCCCTCGCCACCAGACATTGGGGCCAAGGTAGTAGATCCCCACCAGAATTTCGACGAGGAGGTGGTGGACCCCAATCACGTGTACAGCAATTGGCACCTCCTTCCTGACCTTCTGCTGGAGAGGATCTTTCAGTTCCTCACACTGTCAGAGAGGCACACTGCATCCCAGGTAAATTTTGGTGGTGTTAGTGTATTGGTGTGCTGGTGTGTGTCATATACCTCTTATGAAAAAAATGACATTCAGTAAAGTTACCCACAAGTCTCTATAGGTTATAGCTCACCAATTGATAAACACCTCCGTAATTCTACAGAGGTTTGTTATGTATATCACTTCCTACTTTGTGTTGTCTCACCCATCATCATCATTTTCATGTTTTCACCCTCCCTGTTAAGCAGCTTGTAAACCTCTTCCACTTCTTGTCTTCATAGTTATCTCCTCTGTGATGTTTGTCTTTCTCTAGGCTTCCTCCATTTGCTGTCTCTAAGTCTTTTTCTCCCCACTGGTCTCCTTCCAACAACCTCCAGTGTTTGATTGAAATTATATAATGCTCTTTTCCCTTCTTCATATGCTGTCTCTGGGTTTTCTTCAGTCTTCCCACTGGTCTCCTTACAGTAGTTTCTCTTATATTTTTCTGAGTAAAATAATACATTGGCTCTATTCCTTCCTCCACATGCTGTCTTTGAATCCTCTTCATTCTTCCCAATGGTCTCCTTACAACAATTCTTCTTACATTATTCTGAGTCAAACAATATACAATTCTCTTCCCTCCTGTTGCACCCATACCACCTTAGTTTGTACATCAGCACATCCATCACAGCATTTACTTGTCAGCTGGTGGACTGATGCCTCCCCTCCCTCTCTGCCTCCCCACAGGTGTGCTACAACTGGAGCAGGGCATTCGACTTTCCTCGTGTCTGGTACACTTTTGAACTCTATGACACCTTACTCACCAAGCGCAAGTTCAATTACTGTGCAGGATGGCAGGTAAGAATTGGAGAGAGAGAGAGATAGAGAGAGAGAGAGAGAGAGAGAGAGAGAGAGCTTTCATCTATAAGTCCTAGTTCATTCTTCCTCATGATTTTTTATATGTATACTAATAATTATATATTTTTTCCACCTTCTATTATCTACATTTCTTTCTCTTCTTCTCTTTGCATTACCTTTTCTTTCTGCCTTCCACACAATATCCACCCCATCCATCCTGCCCGAGAAAATTAATCAATAATCATTGTACAGAAACTGCTGTGCCACATCTATCTGCTCTTCTCTTTGCATCTTCTTTTCCTACACACAACAGCCATTCTCTTCCTGCCTTCTGCACCACACCTATCCCATTGGTCCCCACATCAGACAGTGAATAATCCCTCCTCTTAATCACTCCTCTATAGAAGTTCACCAAATCTGCCTGCTTTTTCTTTTATATCTTCTAATATGTACACCACAGTTCTTTCCTGTATCCTTCACAACACCTACTCCACCTATACCCAAGAAAATGAACTAGTAATTCCTCTTCTAATCTCTCCTCTTTACTGCTCTTTCTTTGTATCTTCTTTTCTTATATGCAATCCCTCCTCTAATCTCTCCTCTTTAGAAACTCCTGGACCACATCCGAGCAAGTGTGTTCCTCACCAAGAAGGGCAGTCACATCCGCACCCTCATCTTCCAGCCCATGAACAATCTCTTCAACCTGTACGAGTTCCTCAACATCAGCCTGTACCTGCACCACCACTGCCCAGGCACCCTTAACTATGTCCACACTGTCAGGTGAGTGTGTGTTCTTTCCATGTTGTTCTTACCTCATTGTATTTTTGCAGGGAGTCAGGTTTGTAATGTTCAGTCTTTAAAAGTTGAATGTTCCTTATACACACAGCTGTATATATATATATATATATATATATATATATATATATATATATATATATATATATATATATATATATATATATATATATATATATATATATATATATATATATATATATATATATATATATATATATATATATATATTTTTTTTTTTTTTTTTTTTTTTTTTTTTTTTTTTTTTTTTTTTTTCTTTCTCTCTCTCTTCCTTATTAGATTCTCCCTCTTTTTTCTTCCATCTTTCACCATTCTTTTCTCTCATATGTCACTCCTCTTCCCTCACACAGTTCCATCTCCCACACAGCCTAAATAACTTCATTCCTTCTTTATCATCCCCAATATTTGTCTTTTCCATCCTTCTCATCTCACATTTCTCCCACCTCCTCTCTTCAATCCTTCTCACTATTCTTTTCTTTCATTTCCCACTCTTCCTCCTCACAGATTCCAGTTTGCCTGCCATGTGATAGACCGTTCGGAGGAGCTGGTGTTCGGCACAGGGGGTCAGATCTTGGCCATGTTCAAGCAGGTGATGGGGGTGTTTGCCATGCTGCACACCCTGGAGCTGCGTGACCTACTGCTGGATGGCTGCGAGGGCATGACACTCCTGGATGATGTGGGTGAAGGAAGGAATACAGATTTTTTTTTTTCTTTTATATAATAGGGGTACTGATCAAAGGCAACAAAAAAAAGCAAAGGAAAGGAGTTGTGATCCATAAAAACACCCTTAAAAAACCTGTGTCAGTTCACCATGACTATCTTCCAAAGGCTGAAGAGATAATTAGCAGTGTTTGCAAGAATGTTTCTCCTGTTAATGATGTAGAACTCTTGGTAATCTGTGACCACAATCATTAAAGCAATCTTAAAAACTTGTGTAACTTCATCTAGAGCCTTTTGAAAGTAGTGAAGGTGTGGTGCAGGAATGTTTCAGGATACAGACCATGGTTTTGCTTTCCCTCAGGTGTGTGTGACGTGCTGCGAGACACTCAAGACTCTCGTGCTGATCAACCTGACAAAGATGAGCCACCCCATCCTCCACCCAGCAGCCTTTGTTAACCTGAAGACGCTCATCATTTCCCCACAGGTGTGATAGTTTGGGGTGACTGTGTAGCATCTTGATTGTTTTAAGAATTATGTGAATGTGTTATTTTATTATTAGATCATATGCCATTGCTGTATATTATGTGGCCAGCTGTGCAATGCCTAAGCTCTTGGGGTGTAGTATGGTGGTCTATGAGACTATCCCTTTCTGCCAGGAGCCAGTGGGACTAAGGGTGTGATTGATACGTGTATGTGTGTGTGTGTGTGTGTGTGTGTGTGTGTGTGTGTGTGTGTGTGTGTGTGTGTGTGTGTGTGTGTGTGTGTGTGTGTGAGGTGCTTTGTCTGGGCCACCATGTGTAGGATTGCTGGCCAGACAGATTATTAATTCTGAAGTATATTTATGTTTAAGTGTTTTTAGAATTGTATTTGTATCAGAACACAAATATGTAAACAACTTTTTGGGCTTGAAGAGAGATAGGTAACAGATGAATGAACAAATAACAGCACCATTATAACACAACCAACATGAATAAGAGAAATTTCACAGCATTTCAATCCTTTCACTTTGGTGATCAACAATTCTCAGCACTAAAAGCAATGCATGAAATCTTTACTAACATCAACAAGAAGGAAGGGGACAAAAAAGAATATATTTTGCAATTTCTACCTTCTATAATGGTAGGGGATGATTGTACAACTTGAATAAATATCTCAGAATGGCTAATGATTAAGGAAAGATGTTTGAAGCAAAAAATTCTCAGGTGCAGTAATCAGGATAGAACAAGAAGTAACTGGTTCAGGCTTAAAAAATGGAGGTTCAAGAAAGAGATAGGAGGAAATTGGTTTTCAAATAGCATTGCAGATGAATGGAATGGACTCAGTAATCGAGTTGTTAGTGCTGAGTCATTAGGGAGCTTTAAAAGAAGATTAGACATATTTGTAGATGGGGATGATAGGTGGAAATAGGTAGGCATATTGTATACAGGGACTGCCATGTGTAGACCTGATGACTTCTTGCAGCTTTCCTCATTTTCTTATGTTCTTATGTCAAAAAGCAGTGAATGAACTAACAAACCCTCCCTTAAAAGAACATAAGTGATGACCTGATGGAGCTGATTGGCCAGTCGAGGCTGCGTAACCTCCACATCGTGCAGAACAAGTACACAGAACACGGCAAGTCTCTCAGCTATAAGGTGTGGAAGGTGTGTCGCCGCAGCAACCCCTACCTGCGGGTGCACCTGCAAGTGGAGGGACCCTGCAAGAAGGAGATCATTTGGCAACCCCGAGCGGCTGTCAAGAGTGTTGTTTATGACTCCCCATATGCTAAGGTGAGGTGCTGGGTGCTGTTTTCTCTCTCTGTTGCTGTTGTGAATACCCTCTTCTGGTATTGTTTACTGTGGTACTCTACTGTAATGCTTCCTTTTCTCTTTGCCCCATCTGTCTGTTTCCTCTGCTTCTGTCATTGCCTTATGTCTTTCCCTCAGTTTCTGTCCTTTGCACTTCCTCCTGTCATTTCCTCTTCTGCCTGTCTCGTCTCTTTCTGTTCTTCATGCCTCCCTCTTTTATTGCCTCCTTCTACCATTACCTCCTCTGTCTCTCTCCTCTATTTGCCTCTGTTTCTGTCCTTTGTGCCTCCTTCTGTCATTTCTTCCATCTTTTGTTTCCTCTATTACTTCATTATTACAAACCAACAGAAGGCAACAGAACCACCACAGTCCTGACCAGTTTCCTTGTGTTCTTCTGCTGTGCCTCAGATCAGCCCCTGCATCATGATGGCCACTGTGGAAATGTACAAGCAGGACCTGGAGGTGTTTGCCCACATGCAGCTCCCTCGCTTCCACATGCCCAGTTCCTTCCATGAGAGGGCCGACTCCTCCCTGCTGCTCCTCGTCCGGCAGGCTCCCTACATCCACACCCTGGTAAGGATTGAATGTGGGATTTTAAGAAAATAGAGAGAGCATAAGGCCATTTGATCCATGCAAGGTAGCTCCTGAATTACTGATTTTGAAGGGTCATATGGAAAGGAGAAAGTATAAGTGTAAATGTTGGGAAAAAAAGCATTAAGCATACTGTGAAGAGATATGATAGAGTGAAGTGAGATGAGGTGGAGAGGTGCTGGTGTGTCAGGGATTGTTTTGGACAGGTGGTGAGGGAGAAGGTGTCCACTGCAACAGTCCTCCTTCTGGCACACACCGCCAAGAATCTGATCTACTTCTATATCCGAAGGAATGCCATCATGCTCAAGGTAATGTCTTTCTGCCTGTATTTACATGTTTATCATCAATATAAATTTTTCATTGATTAAAAAAAAATCACTAACATCACAAATGTACTTTGGAGATTTTACCTTTTGTTTATTATCACTGTGGAAGTGCTTTTTTAGTTGCTAAAGAAAAGGTCAATGAAATCACAGGCAGACTGGCCGTACAATCCTGACTGGACACCAGAGTTCTATGCGTGGCTGTGCAAGAATGCGCGGTCATACGAGGCGATGGAGAGGGAGGTGTCACAGATCCTGGGGCACCGCTGGCAGGCACTCACCGACAAGCAGTTCAAAATGATCAAGCTGGACCTCAACAAGAGTCTGTACTTGTAGCAGCTGCGGGAGAGCTGAAGTGAGGCTGACATGCATGAACTGAGTACTTGTGATGGTGCTGGTCAATTGCATTATTAGCTTTATTTTGTTGCTGTTATGAATTTTGAATTTTTATGTACCTATATGAAATTTGTGTGATATTTTTATACTCTTTTGTGATACCTGCATTTATTTTGAGTTCAGGCATCGTATTAAGTTTTATATTGATTGATACATATATATATTTGATTTATACAATGTAGGCATGTATGAAAGCCTTAATTTGCTAAGGGATACTGCAGGGTATGTTTCCAGTGCTGTATATGTGTTGATTTTAGTGCTGAGGTGCTGAACCAGAGGCACAAGCACTCCAAATATTATCCGGGGATCTGATAGTTGTAATGGTCCTGTCTGAGGTGCTTGGCTTTGGTGTCCCAGTCTGGGGTTCAGTCCTTGGCAGGGCCTCCTCATGGTAAAATTATTCCACCTTCAGATTAATTTCCCACTGTTTCTATTAAGTAACCAGTGAAGGTGTTGCAATGGTTGAAGCTGCTAATTTCAACGAGCAAAAAAAAACAAAAAAACTTCCAGACATTGAAAAGTCAGTCTCATCAGTCTTCTCTTAAAAACTTTCCACTTTTGTCAAGTTTTGAAGAAGAACAAATTAACTGCTGTTCTTATTTTTTTTTCTTTTTATTTTTTTTTTTGCATAATAGTATGTTTCCCAAAGTGCAGGATAAGTTAAATGTTGTGCCTATCTTGGTGTCTCAGAAATATGCCAGTTTGTAACACATTTCTCCATGTTTCCCACATATAGTGAAAGGTGACTAGTGGAAGGGGACAGAGAGGACTTTGAATAATGCCCCTGCAAACTTTCATTTCCATGCAGAAGAAAAGAATCTGAAGGAGGTAGGTTAATTTTTTTATCATTGTGATGCTTTCTTTTTTTCACTTTTGCCTTAAATAGCCCACTTTGTTGTATGCAAGAGAAGGCAAGTTGTATCCAGAGAGAGAGAGAGAGAGAGCAATTTAGCATCAAGTCTGCCAGATCCTTTTAAATCATTCTCCAAGCTCACAGCTTGGCTTTTTATCATCAAAGAATACACTTGATTCATTTTTCAGTGTTTGCTGGCCTCCAATACACACATTACCTGATTGTTATTCCGTTAACCTTGCTCACTGTATTAATGTGCTGAAATTATAAGATTTAAATGTCAGTTGAAAGGAGCTTGGGGATCAGTGAGTATTGTGGGATAGGGATTATAATATGGTTGTTAGGGAGAAGACTCAACTCTGTTCTTATCTTGGGTTGAAATATTACCATCTCATGTACCATTTAAACCTTTCACTGGTAAAGAGACTGATGCTATTTCATTTCAATAATTATAGTTTTAATGAACACAAATTAAAGTAAAGGCATTGAACAATTTTAATTTACCCATTACTTCTTTCCTCTCACTGGCTTCTAAATTATACTGCAGACTTGTGCTAGAGAATTTCATGAAGTTATTAGCAATAAAAGGATTAATTCAATAGATGCATTGCCATTTTTTGTAAGGAAAGTGTACAAAATTATACTTTGACTTGCACTGGATGATTTCATGTATTTATTAGTAGGAAAAGGATTCATTCACTAGGTACAGCCATTTTTTTGTAAGGAAAGGGTAAATGAACATCTGTTTACATTTATTTATTTATTTACAGAAATAGATACTAGTCAATATATGCATATAAACAAACTCCTTTGGTTGTCATTCTATTCAACAAGTGTGAGGGATGTTCAGAAGGTACCTTTAATCTTGGGATAACCTTGAGATCCTGTTTGACAGTAGCTGCCTCAGCCTGGTGGATCAATGATCTAACAAATTACCATTTAAGTTTTGCAAGACTTGCCAATATGAGTAACAGAAACCTTATATATAATCCCAAAAGGAATCTGGTGCTTATTGTAAATCCAGATTAATCTCTTCAACTGTGATCAATCAACATTTGTGTAAGTTTTGTGAATTCAAGATTATAAAATTTACATATTTTAACAAGAGTGATCTAGTCCTTTTGAAGGTTTGAGTTCATCTTTTCAATGAGGTCCAGATCTGGGAAGGCACTAAGGTCCATCCAGTGTGTGATTCCAACACATCCAGACACTTGGACATTATATAGATCAATTAATTTTTCACACAGTTTCAACAGGCAAGCAAGTAACAATATTATGTAGAGTGCATATGGAAACTTATTTTAATTTCTCCCATTGAGCTATCATAAACAATAATGGAATCTGACACTATAAATATTTAGGTAGACAAGAGCAATCCAATCACCAGGAAGTGTCCTCACTCTTAACTCCCAAGAGTGGAAAATATATACAAGATGCAGATGAGAGGAAAAATAGTTCTGCTTACATGTGTAGCAGCAATGTTAACAAACTACATACTTAGATTAGTTACTTCATGTTATCAGATCAATGTTGCATCTTAGATGCTACAAACTTGTTCTGTCAGTACTGCACATACAGGTGATGGCTTGGCACTAGTGATAAAAGTACCAGCACCACTTGATTGCAGGTGATGAGTGAAGGAGACCCAGGCAGAGATGACATGGTTTGAGTACTGCTCATTCTCAGTCTGACATGGATGAATATTTATGAATTGAGCACATGTGAGTCTCCAGCCTAACCCAGCTGTGTTGCCTCCATATCAGTGGGGTTTGGGCACATGGCCATCCACGTAGAAGTTGCGTGTGGCTTGAGGCAGCGTGAGGGTCATGCCATCCAGCTCCTTGGTCAGGATGATCTGGCAGCCTGGGAAGGCAAAGGCAGGCTTCAGTGATGGTATACAGGCATACACAGGGGGAGAAAAAGAGATTAAAAGAAATATTCTACATTACACACTGATAGTACCTGTTTTTACCATTAATGCAAACAATCGATCTCAACTAAAAGTAATCTTTCTCTTCCCTCTTCCACACTATTCATGAGCTTGGTTATACAGTCAGAACACATGGAGAAAGGAATTGTATAATTTGGAAAGCAACTGAAAGGGAAGGAGTGAATGGACTGGGAACCCTCTCTTTATGTCATGGCTACAATGAGACAAGGCATGTCCTCTCATCTTGGCTGGATCTAAGTCAGGTATATAGATACCCACACAAGGTACCAAACTTTGAGGAACAAACACAGCTTTACCCAGCCGAGAGGTGTCCTTGAGGAACACGGCAAGGTCCAGCATGTCCTCCTCCTCCTCTACAGGCTCTGGCAGACAGTCTACATGTGCATCATCCACGTACACATGACAGGTGCTACATGCCAGGGATGCCTCACACGCGCCTGGTGTGGGAAAAGGCATTATTATGTCTAGTGCTGTACATCATATTTCTTCCCTATATTTCATTAATTTGAATGAAGTGTTTTCATTCTTCTTTTCCTCATGATGCCATTTCATAATCTAAGCAGCATGTTACTTATAAATTATAAAGGCTGTGAAACTCCACTTAGTGTGACTGCTCAAGTTAAGTCATGAAGCTTCAGAATGAATTAAAAAATTCAGGGGATAGATGTACATATGCTATGTATTGGTAGGAACATTTTGGAATGAAGCAATGAGAGAGAAAAAAAAGGGCAAGCTCTTTTAATATTGGAAGAGAAACAGCAGTACTTTTTACATGAAGAGAAGGTTGGCCAAAGGCACAAAAAATATAGAGGAAAAGACCATATAACTAGCTGTTCTTAAAAAATTAAAATTAAAGAAGGTATTTCTAAAACAGAAGCATGTGGGAGGATGGGACAAGGGGAATATAGTGCAGTAAATAAAATGCATTGAAATGACATCCTAAGGGCATTTCTGCTGAGATCATCCTAGAGAGCTGCTAATGATGACAACAACTGGGTAACAAGTCGCCTTAACACACCTTCAAGATCAACGTTGAAGCGATGCGCCAGGTACAGCAGATTGTCCCCAACCTTGCCTCGCACTGGGATTTTCTTGCCATTTCGGTCAACAAATGTGATGTTTACACTGAGAATACAGTATGTTAGGAGGTGGAAGTTCAGTAATGTGATGGGAGACATACAGGAATATGTCATAATGTGTTTGCTTTGATACTGTCAGAAAAATTTCACTCTTTCCCCAGTCTCTCTATTCTTGATAAAACTATTTTTTCTGGTAGTTTTCAGCTGGTTTTGAATTCATCTGCTTGTTTGTTTTTTCTCACATATTAGTTTTTATGAGAAGATCTATCTGATGGGAAGGGTAAGAAAAGCCATGTTAAGACTGGTGAAAGATTGAAACATTAATTCCATACTTTCCCTATGCCAAGATAAAAATAATAAGTTTTGCCCATGGTGAACTGACTTTTTTGAAAAATTATAAATAGGGAAAGTTAGTGGAGGAAATACTTGTAAAAAACCCAATTGTAAATGTGGTAAAGAAATTCAAATAACCATCACGAATCTTATCAATATCTATACAAGTATTCACAAGTTTCCTTTACTGTGGACAGAGAAGGCTTAGTGGAAATGGCATGATGCAGTGACTGACTGCTGCACACAACACTTACATTTCTTCCTCTGACTTGGGGTCCTCCCACTCATACTTCCCGTGCTGCATGCCTGAAAGGTCACATTGTGATCAGAATAACAGTTTGTCAACAGTGATGGCAGTAAGGGTGATATGCATGTGATCACATAAGTAAAGGAAAAAAAAAAAAGTAATTTCCTGGAAAGCAAGTCGGATTCTTACAACACCGCACTAAATCTATGAAAATATAGTTTTGACAAAAGAAAACGCTAATAAAATGCGAAAACGTACGTTGATAAAACGAATAATTATTATGTTTGGTGAGGTGAAAAGAACGGAATTGTTCTTTGCATACAATATATTTCACCATGCCTACAGGGGTCTATACACTGGCCTATCCTCTTGAAATGCATTACATACTGGATGTACTACATTACCTCTCAACAAATATCACTGAACCATTAGTATATTCGAGGTCACGAACCTCTTTTACATTACCCATAAAACCTGTCAACATTGCATAAGAGTCCCCCTTGGTGGTGTTAACTAACAAGGTCAAGCAGGCTGGCTTGCTGCTCTGCCCTGCCCTGCACTCACTGGGCGTGGTCACGAGGCACCTCTGTGCCACCTTCTTCTGGGGCCTGGGCACGATGGTGTAAGTCCTGGCGGCGGCGTGGCCACGTGCCAGGGCTCGCACACCCCGCCAGGCGCCGAGCACCCACACAGGCCGCGCCATGCTGCTGGGCTGTGTTGTGTTGACGTTCTGCACAAGCTGGATTGACGCGGATTTGTGCAAGTTGGATTGAGATGGATTCTAAATTTTACCACTTTTGATTTTGTCTTCATTATTATGAACAAATAATGATAAATTAGTTCAGTAGATTAATAAATAAAATGCAAAATTAAGTATATAACAAAATGTAATGCATTATTACTATTGTTGAAAATACGTGGAGATGTAGTACGGGTTAACAAGGGGCAATTTTTCCTCCCGGCTAGGTCCAACCACCCATAAGTACTGCCGGCATGCCCGGCAGGCTTCAGTCAAAAGCATTCACACGGTCGAGAGCAGCCGCTGGCCCGCTGGCCCGCTGCATCAGAACAAAAACAATCAAGATGGAATCCTCTTCCGACAAAAGCAAAAGAGGAAACAGTTGTCGACTCGTTTTTGGCTAGCGAGAAGGAATACAAGTAGTGTTTATTACAGACTCTTGCGAGCAGTAGTAGTAATAGAAGCAGTAGTAGCAGGGTTGGGTTCGATTATGAGTACGATTATATTGCAATATCCTAACACACACACACACACAGGCAGGGGAGAGGAAGGAAAAAGAGGTAAGGGAGAGAGGGGTGACCCAGGCTCGGGGAGGAGGAGGGGGCAGAGAAGAGTAGGTTGGGGAGGGAAGTGGAGAGGGGTGACCTGTCTTGGAGAGGCGACACACACACACACACTATCTCTGTGATGAAAGACAGGGCAACACACACACACACACACACACACACACACAAAGAGAGAGAGAGAGAGAGAGAGAGAGAGACTTTGGGAAATGAAAGAAAATAAGAAGCAGTATATCTCTAGCAAACTGGAGATGGATGGATGGATGGAGTTGTTCTCTGTATGAGACAAAAAAAAAAGGTTTTTATTTTCACTTGTATTGAGATACATTTCCAAATTTACTCCAATATTTCACCTAAACAGGCTTTGATTCTTAACTAACAGAAAAAACCCACATTCTGCAGTATAACTGTGGAGTGTGTGCCCTACTGGGTCAGCTTGGCTCTTAGCTTGGTCAGGTCAGGCTTGAAGGTCATAGGTGGCCTCCCGCGAGTGCCCAGACCAGTGACAGCGAAGGTGCCGCCAGCTGAGGGCAAGGCAGCACGCTCCTCCTCGGTCATCTTGATGGTGCCAGAGGTGACGTACAGGGTGCCATAGTCCTTGCCGCCCCAGCACACCGAGGTGACACTCTTGGCTGGCACTGGCACACTCCTCACCACCTTCTGCTGCATTGGGTCCACACACACCACCTAGGGATGAGATGATTAGAATTATGAGCACCTGAGAGAGAGAGAGAGAGAGAGAGAGAGAGAGAGAGAGAGAGAGAGAGAGAGAGAGAGAGAATCAAGGGTGCTTACCTTGCTAGCAGAGAAGCAGGCGAGCCACAGATTGTCATCTTGGTCAATAGTCATCCCGTCAGGCACTCCTGTCAGCCCTGCAGTCTCAAAATCCAGCAGAACACGCTGTCCACCTGCCATGACAGACAGACCAGTACAGACCTGCCACACAAACCTGCTCACACACCTGACTGGGTTTCTTCATGAATCTAACAAGATTGAGTCAGGTAAGTCACGGATTAAGGTATCTTTCAGTACAGTTTTGTATCGTGTCTTCGTAGCTATGGTGACAACTTGGTAGGTTAATATCTATTTGCATCACTGTAACCAGTAATCTATAGTATGGGTAGCACACGAAACCCATATATGGATGGAAACATACCGGGTACAAATACAATAGGCAGAACTGAGTAGCATATAGGAAGTAGGTACAGAGATGAAAAGGGGAGAGTGGTGTGGGGCGCTTCACTTACTGACGGTTCCCTCGGCGTCGTCGTAATCGAAGTGGTAGACGCAGCGGTCGAAGGAGTCAGCAAAGTAAAAGTGTTTCTTGTCGCTGCTCCAAGCCATGCCATTTGAGAGCGTTGCCTGTGATAAGAATGGAAATTTTTTTAAAGTTGTGTAGAATTATTTATCAGGAACAGACTTATGAATGCTCTCTCTCTCTCTCTCTCTCTCTCTCTCTCTCTCTCTCTCTCTCTCTCTCTCTCTCTCTCTCTCTCTCTCATTAAAAATTGTCTACGTACTGCTCTTATGAATTTGCTTGCTCACTCATAAAGATGCTAAGCCTGCAATAAAATCACGTGTAAAGTAACCCTGAGTGATTCCCCCAGCGATATATGGAAATTCAATACAAAAAAAAAGGCTGCCACCTGCTGCCATATATTCAAACAAACGTATCCTCAAATCTCTCATCAGGGTTATTTTCAAAGGCCAGAAGATAATAAGTCAGGTTTTCACGGGTACTTGCCTGCAATAATTATGAAGAATCCTTATTAAACTATCACAAATATCATGAAAATATTGAAAAAACCTATGCTATCTCCGCAAGAACCTGTTGTCTCGGTAAAACGCCGAAACGTTTAAGAATATGGATCTAAATAGAAATGCAAGGTAACACTGAAGACGGAAAAACGTACATCCTTGGCCCAGGTGGTGAGGTCAAGCTGATTGTCGTACTTGTAGAGGAAGCACGACTTGGGGTTGATGGGATCCAGCTGGTCGTCTAATTTTGACATGGTACCTGAAGAAGAGAGCGAAAGACGGACAGCGGGTGAAAATTGAAGGAAAAGTTCATGTCCACAGGTCCATTTATGTCATCATCCTCGAATATATCTCGAAGCATGTTAATTTTCAAATCGTTCTTATAAAAATGCAGTACTTATATAACTAACTTTCTTGGATTTACTTGTGTAATTAAAAATAAAGATAAATTTAATGAGAGAGAGTGTGTGTGTGTGTGTGTGTTACGAGCACGAAGCACCCCAGTACTTCGAAACACCAAATCCGGGAACACCTGCATGAACACTCGCCGCCCGACCGCTCCTTGCTCCATCAACACAAGCACACCCACCTATCCACAGCCGTCCCTGAGGATCACACTTGGCGTCATTAAACTGGTAGTCGTTCGTGGCGTGGATGATCGTAGCCTTGGCAGTGTGGTCGTCCGGGTCTGATTCAGCCCAACGTACCACCGAGAGAGTGTTGCCGAGTCCCACCACCCACAGGTCCTCTTCCCCCTCCACCGGGATGGCCATGGTCACAACTACATCCTCCCTTACGCCATCTGCAGTTGCAAAGGGGACGGGTAAGTTGCTGTCTAGTTTTGTTTTTATTGTCTTGGGCAAGCATCTGTCTATACGCCTTCCTTTCTTTGCCAATTGTCTTTCGTATTTTATCTTCATATTTTTGGGTAACAGGAAGCTCCAGGTTAAATATCTCAGGACTACTACTACTACTACTACTACTATTGATGTGTGTGTGTACTAGTGATGTATCGGATACTTACACTGGCACTCTGTCTCACTCTCATAAGCACTCACTCTCTCACTTAATCTTTCTCTTATTTTCATAATCTCTGTCACGCTTGTTTACCATGCATGCTGACTCTTGCTGTCACCTAAACACTCATGTTTACTCGTATTCTCACTACCCCCTCCTATCTACACCATTCTCTCTCTTTCAATCTCACCTCACTCACGTTTACTTTTCACTCATTCAGTCTCGATTACCCTCGTTCTCACTGAAACTCAGCCTACTTCAACTCACACACTGGTAACTCCTCTCTCTCTCTCTCTCCATTTGGCTTACATTTACACTCATCCTCACAAACTGTCAGTCTCCCTCACTCGTCCTTACATTGTGGCAGTGGTGTCATGTGATAATGAGTTGCCAGATGTCAGAGGATTATTAAGAATACCGAATACTTGAAGGAACATGCAATTTATTGTGTTAAGGGCTTTATAGTACCGTGAACTATATGTTATTTTATTACTTTTAGAAAGAATATTGCATAGAAGGTAGGTCAACTGTGTTTGAGTTGCCAAGAATATGATGTAAATCAGTAGCAGTGTTCAGTACACACACACACACACACTCCCACCACGTGACTATTCTGGCAACAGTGAATAAGACATAGGCAACACCTGCGTTTCTTTAACGCGGAGGTGGAGCTTTTGTTATCTAAAAAAAAAACGCGGTTGCGGTTATTGATGTGGATCTTTCACGGCTGAAATAAAAAAAAAAACACGGATGCGGATTGTAATGCAGATATTATTTTCACAGCGGAGGCTCCGCAGAGGCCGAGGCGGATATCCCATACATCACTATGAAAAAAGTGTGTACTAATTAGCAGATTTGCTGAGTCACTACCAGCCACTCACTTTTCCTTCAGTGAAAGACACAGGATACGCAAAGATAGCGCTATCTTATTATCGAAAGACGTTTATCTTGTAACTGAAGGAGGTAACGAGTTCTGTTCCCAAGAAAAAAACTTCCTTGATTTACACACACACACACACACACACACACACACACACACACCGACCTTGAAAGATACCGTGAATTCGTAGCCTTGTCTTCATGTATTTGAAATTGCATGTCTCAGTAAATAATATTGACATCAAAGTTGAAGGAATCAGTAAAAAGATGATAAAATTCATCACAGCGTCCATGTCACTAGTAAGTAATTAACTTCTGGCTGATTTATCATTGTCAAGGACTCATGTAAGAATAAATAAATAAATGTAACATGCTACTTTGTCGCTTCCAATAAGTTAATCAGAAGAGATATCTGGTAAAATTTACTTATCTATATAATAGTGTCTATTCATCAATTCATAACATTCAGACATTATATAATCTAGGTTTTCATACCAAGTTTTGATTTAACATTCTGACATTATGGATATTCTATCCTTTCCATGTTCAACATTTCCATACCAATATGGAGGTTTTGAGTCCTTCCCGAATTGAAGTAATGTTTTATGAGCGTCTTGTTCTTGACGTCCACCACGAGGAGAGCCTGCTGCTGCTCCACCCAGTGAGGCCCCTCGCCCAGCTCGAGGCACGGGAGGGGCAGCTGCTGCACACACTCACCCATCACACCTCACACGTCACACACTTGCTGCAGAATAACACAACGCCTGTAGAAAAAAAAAAGGATGGGTAACCGTATAGTTTCTTAGCTTGAACCGTATTCTCAAAGGTATCGCCGTCTAACGTACTTGACTAGACATTTTAACAGACTCAAGTGGTTTTTATTAGGGTTTTAAGGACGTATTTATGAATCCGGGAATCTGAGGACTTCTTGCCGCCCACCAAGGTGTTTTCTGCATTGTCACTTGGAAAAACATTCATGAGAACCTGACTAGGTGGTCTTTGAAAACAGCCCTTATGAAAACAAGCGATTACCCCGACTATATTTAACACCTTTAGTGGTAATTAGTGGGGATTTTACAGGGTGTTTTAAGTAATTGTTGTATTCAAGCGATATTAGTAATTCACCCCCCCTCCTGCATTACCCCCCGCCATGCTTGTGTATTGTTGCCATGCAGTTAATTGAGTGCATGCATGCTAAACCTTTAAACTTGCACTAGATTTGATTACAGGGGGAAGTGAAACAGCAGATTTGTTTATTATCTCGGTTTGTCTATCCATCTGAAGTTTAAAGCACTCAGTGTACGTAGGTATACATATTAAAATAACCTTAATTCCTCCCTTGTTGCTCTTCACACTAACGCTAGATTTTCTTACTGAGGGAAATAGAATAGTATACCGTTGTCTCTGTTTGTCTGTATGAAGTTTTAATACGTAACTGTGTAACTTACGGTGCGTCTCTGTGGCGTATGTGGTGTGTCCTAGCTTGACTGCGACCAGCCCAGTACTGCGTGGTTGAAAGCACTTTCAGTTCCTTATCTTTCAACGAGAGAGCAATCATTGTCCTGCATGCACTATATTATATATTGTCCCATAGTAATTCAGTAGTATAATGTACTGTACGCAGAGGCTTAACCAGACTAATGAAATTACTCAGTATTCTAGTTAAGGTGAAAAATGTAACTTAATTGAGAGAGAGAGAGAGAGAGAGAGAGAGAGAGAGAGAGAGAGAGAGAGAGAGAGAGAGAGAGAGAGAGAGAGAGAGAGAGAGAGAGATTAATGAAAAAATGTAATAATGAAAGAGATAATAATGAGAAGGATAACGAGGGCAGGGAACGAGGGGAGGGAGGGAGGGAGGAGCTATATATAGCTATATAGAGGGAGGTGGAGGAGGCGGAGGGGAGGGGAGGGGAGGGGAGGGAAGGCTGGAACAAGGTAACTATGATTTGGAAACAAATAGAATAGGAGGAGTAGGAACTATAGGAGTGTGAGGAGGGCAAACTTCAAACTGCCACGTCGGTCGCTTCCAAGACTTGTGCGTGAAAGCATGTATAGCTTCACAGGAAAGTGTATTTGAAGGTGAGGTCAATTAAGACAGATGCAATAATTTTGCTTTTACGCATTTTCTACTAGGTGAATCGTAGGTAATTTGTTAACCATTAATTTGTTGTATATTATTGTTGGTTATTTGCTAGTTACGTTTCTGTTCTTGGATAGAATAACTGCAATGGATAGATCCATTGCAGTTATTTATTCGGCCATCATTTTCATTGGAAAGTAAAATTGTGGTATTTGAATGTACCAGTCTCGTTCCCAAAGACTCATTTCTGCAAGGATGCTCCCACAGACATGAATATAAACCAGTATGAGTCGTAAGAACGTAAATCTATAACTTGAAAATAAGCGTGGTGTAACATTGCAAGAGAAAATAGTTACCCCTGCGATCTCTATAATAAAGGAAATTACATTACAACCCAGAAAAAAATGCATGTAATAAATGTAATAAATTTAACGGAACGTAAAAAAAAAAGAAAATCAATTTAATATAAGAAGTTTAGAGTATTGAAATTGGAAAGTTACAGCCGGCGGTCTCTGTGGTAAACAAAAGACAGACATTGCAGTAACCCTCGTGTGGCGAGCAGATTGTGAGCCGAGGAGCCGCTGTGCTGAGGCGTGGTGAGGCGTGAGGCGGCCAGGGTGAGGCACACCAGGGAGGGAGGCACATATCAGGTCACCACCTCCTGACCTGACCTCAACCACCATCGCCCGTCAGGTAACATTTTAACATCCCACTACCTTGAGATTTACTAACACTGCATTGCCGGGGGTGTGATGAAGCGTATTGTATTGGTTCAGATTTGACTAACATTATCTTGACATATAACAGTGTTGCGTATTAGTTACTCTCTAAATTGGCTGGGGCTGTAGTACCGTGTGCCCGGTGTTAGGTGTAGGCTGGTTGTTGGGTGTAGATCGGGTGTCGGGTGTAGGAACTTTAGATTCTAAGGTTCAATGCATGAGAAAACAATGGAAGTATTGGTAAATTTATAGTTTAAGCCAATGTCCCCAATCTCTACCCACGGCCCACGGCGTTATTATTAATTTCCGACAAGTAGTGTGATCATTAGAAATGATGTGAATAGTGAGAAGAACAAAATGAGGTAGGTTATTACCACGTAGTGTGTAATGGCTTAAACTATAATAAAACCGAAGTATTTCTTAATGGCATCTTGTGTATTACCCATTGCAGCCTTCACAACATGTTCTTTCTGTTTTGCTCCCGTGGCAGGTAAGATGCTCTCACTGTTCTTTGGGTTTTCTCCTCCATGGTGTGGTTAGTCTCACTGGGGTGAACTGATTTGATCACATGTTTCTTTTACATTCTTACTGCACAGAGTTAAGTAACAGCACTGTTCTTCCACCCAGCAGCTGTGTCTGAGCACAGAACACACACAGCATGGCTCCTCCAGTAAGTATAATGAGCCAGGTGACTGCTCTGCCTTCACACAGACTCATGCATCTTTGTCCTCTAAGCTTGGGCACTCAAGCACTTCTGGGGATAATTACTTGCAAAACTGATATAGCAAATACTTAGTAATTTTGCCAAGAATCTGTTTAGGTGACAGCAGAATGTTATGTCATGTGGCAAAGAAGAGCTTTTGTGGCTTGGTCTTTTGCCTCCCATGACTAATTTTGCCTCACCGAGAAGCTGCTGCCCTTACCAGAATGCTATGTTAGAATGCCTAACCAGAATCTATCTGTATCACCTTAATTTTATAAAACTGTTACTTATGTTTCTTGTATGTTGGTTCTGAAATGTGGCAGTGAAACCCCATGACTGATATATTTCTTGGTTTTTGGATATAGCTGTGCATGTGATTTCCTAACTGTACTACTTGACCTGGGCCTGTTGTTTATTGCACTTGTTTTGCAGCTCAACAGGTCAGGTCAGATTTATTGGAATTTTTTTGTTAGATTTTTTTTAGTACTGTAAAATAATTTGCATAATAATATACATTTTATTGGTATTATGTGGTAGATGGACAGTGTCTGCTAGATTCATGTAATAATGATGATAAAGAAAATTGCCATGCTAAACTTTTGTTTTGTAAAGTTGAAAAATGTCAGTTCTTTTTGCATTTGATTCATATTTTTACTACACACATTCAATCAAGTTTAATAATTTTTGCACTTAAAAATCTTTGAAGATTACACAACTCTGCCATATATTCATTTTGGGTAAATGTGCACTTTGGTCCAGTATACCTGAATCATTACATTTTTCATAAATTATGAAAGTTTAGATACTGTCTGAAATTATGATATTTTGCAGTACTTTTTGTGCTTTAGATCAACAAAATGACTCTCCGATCTATGACAGTTTGGGCTTCCTTATTGCGTGGAAATAACTATTTTGATTTAAGTAGTGTAGATCAGACAAATAATTTTTAAGAAAACTATTGTATGCATTATTTGAGAGTAGTCTTGAGCAAATATTTATAACCAGACACTTTGTTAGCTGTTGCCATCCTCTTCCCATAATAGCTAAGCATGTTGCTACATTTTTCCCATTCAGAATTACATAACCTTAATGCAAATGTTGGCCACTTATATAAATGCTTCTGTTTTGATATATGAACATGCAACTTTGTGGTATTACACCATGTAGTCTGTCTCATGATGTTAGTGTTATGGATATGTGGACCCTATTTGGTGATGAGATGTAGCAATGTGTAGTGATGAATAGATGTGTGGGTGATGTGTAGGGGTGAGGTGCAAGATGATTATGGTGATGATGGTGTGGATCTTGTGTGGAGACCAGCTGTAACAAGGTGTGGTGGTGATTCTGTACAATAATTGTTTGATTTGTGTGTGGATGAGATCAGATCTACACAAGGGTGATTTTGTACAGCTAAGGTTCACCACATATTGTGGTAACCAGAACTTTTCTTGTTACAACAAGTCCTGTTGCTTATCATCACTCAGTCATTATTATATCAGTGTGGCTGTTATGTAAATGTAAAGGTAGTTGTTTTCTTTTTCTATTAGCAATAATGTGATTTAGAATTTGCATGCATTTGACTGCCTTTAGTGTATTTTATTAAATCATAAAGATCACTTATTGAAAACAAGAAAATCTTTAAGCATCCATTGCTTTTGTTGCATTTAAGGCAGTGTTAGTGTGGATGTGTTTGTGTTCAGTGTGACTGTCATGTGTTAGTACAAGTGTGTCATTGCTGCTGTACATTTTCTAGGACACCCCCAAGCGACGTGGAAGAAAGCGGTCAAAGCGAAGGGCAGCATCAAGTGGGGCGCGGCACACATCCCTGTCTGAGGAACCTCGGCCAGCCACGCTGCCCAGCTCCCCTGCAGGAGGGAAGAAGGGGCCTGGTGCCCTACTCAAGAAGGCAGGCAACAAGGGCCAGGCCAATACTGTGGTGCTACAGCAGAACTGTACCATAGACACAATGCCACAAAAGGAAAACAAGCTGGACAACCTGTGCAATCTGTTGGAGAATATTATCCTTCAGCATGGCAGAGAGGCACCCACACCTGGCCAGAAGCCTGCAAAGGTTGATGGAGCCACAGCACTGCCACCACCAAGGGCTGGCACACAGAATGCTGTGCCCTCCACCAGTGGTGGGTTGCCGGCCTCCCTGCACTCTGCACTGGAGGCTGGGAAAGATCTGAGTAAAGAGGAACTGGAGAGGGAAAGGAAAGCTCGCAAAGAAGCAAAGAAAGCAAGGAAGAAAGGACCTGGGAAGGAGAATGTTGAGGAGAGGAAGGAAACTCAGAATAGTGGGCAAGGCAGTGCACCAACAACAACAGTGAAAGGATCACCAGTAAAAGGGGCACCAACAACACCAGTGAAAGGGGCACCAACAACACCAGTGAAAGGAGCACCAACAAGACCAGTGAAAGGAGCACCAACAACACCAGTGAAAGGAGCACCAACAACACCAGTGAAAGGAGCACCAACAACACCAGTGAAAGGAGCACCAACAACACCAGTGAAAGGAGCACCAACAACACCAGTGAAAGGGGCAGCAGCACCAGCAATACCAGTGAAAGGAGCAGCGGCAGCAGCAACACCAGTGAAAGGAGCAGTAGCAAAACCAGTGAAAGTAGCAGCAGCAAAATCAGCAACAGCAGGAGCAGCAGTCCCCAGCAGTATCCTTGTAGTGGACTTGAGGTATGGCAAGGAGTCCTCTGAGCAAGCCGGAGTAGAAGTAGCCAAACCAGCAGGCCAGGACAGTACGGCGGGGAAATCAAAAGCAGACCTGCGCAGGGAAAGGCGGGAGAAGCAGGAGGCACAGAGACAGGCCAAGCTAGCCCTTAAGGAACAGCAGGAGGAGCAGAAGAAGCAGAAGGACAAGCAGGTTGTGATGGAGAAAGCAAAGGCTTCCAGTAAAGCCAAGGCAACAGGGGAGGGCACCAGGAAGGCCAGGGTGAGGAGGGCCAGCAGCAGGGGGAGCAGTGAGAGGAAGGTTCCCCTGTTGGGCCATCTTCCCCAGTACTCCCCCAACCCACCACCACACCAGGTCAACAGTGACTCCATCCACCCAGCTGTGCTCACTGTCGGACTGAAAATGAAGGTTAGCCTCTCTTTGTATCTGAAATAGTAGGTGTGTGTGTGTGTGTGTGTGTGTGTGTGTGTGTGTGTGTGTGTGTGTGTAACCTTCATCTTCCTGCTGCAGTACGGGGTGGTGGAGGGAGCCACAGCACGTGTCATCTCTATGCTAGCAGCCTTGAAGCTGTTCATCAGTGACTACCGCACCCCTGAGTCCTGTGACCTCTCCAGGGACATGGCAGACAAGCTCAAGCCCAATGTTGACTTCTTGCATGCCTGTCGTCCACATGCCATTGCCATGGACAATGCTATTAGGTAAGGGGAACTGTGAGCTGGGTGTGCTGAGGGGAAGTTTACTGTGATTTTTTATTTGTTCTTTATATATTACAGTCTTAGGAATAGTCTCAAACTGGTACTGGAATCACTTCTTAATCAATCATCCATCCATTCCCCAGGTCGGTGAAGCACAAAATTAACAGTATTGACCCACTGACTCCTGAGGCTCAAGCCAAGGATGAACTGCGTGGTGCAATTGACGAGTTTGTAGGGGAGAACATCATCCTCGCCAGCAGCACAATTGCCACACATGCCACCACCCTCATTCACGATGATGTCCTCCTCACCTTTGGATAGTGAGTGCTTTGCTTCTTGAAATGCTGTCTGCTGGTGCTTCTTGATCATTTCTTTCCTGTCTAGAATTTAGATACCCATTCCTGTGATTTTTGGACTCTTCTCTTACCTTTATCATACATTTAATAACATAAGAAGCAGTCAGTAACTTCTTGTTCCTTGTCAGCTCTGCCCTGGTGTGTGATGTGGTGGAGGCGGTGGTGAAGGAAGGTGGCAAGGTGAGTGTGGTGGTGGCAGACTACCCACACCCACCCTCAGGTGCTGCCATGGTGCAACGTCTTGACCGTCTTGGGGTTCCCACCTACTACAGGCTTGTCACAGACCTCTCACACATTATGTCTAAGGTTAGCTTTCTTCTCCCTTTTGTTTAGTTGGTTGTTTGTTAATGAAAATGCAAATGGTTGTAGTAAGAGAAAAAAGGGTTTCTGATGAGTTGAATTGAGTTCTGATGTCAAGAATTTAGTACTTTCTCTCAAGTAGAAAGTTTGTTCTTCATAATAAGGAAAGAAAACTTCCTAATATCATGAAATTACTTATAATGTAAGAATTTTTCAGTTAAATTAAAAGTTTAAACCTTAAGGATTACAAATTGGTAGGGTTGATTTGTTGGATGTTGTCTAACTTGTCTTTGTTTGGCAGGTGACGAAGGTGGTGGTGGAGGCGGAGGCGGTCATGATGAACGGTGCAGTGCAAGCCATGTGTGGCACGGCTTGTTTGGCGCTTGCTGCTGCCACGCATCACAAACCCTTCATAGTTCTCTGCCAGACCTACAAGTTTTGCAACATTGACTTGACTGACTCTCTAGTGATGAATGAGTTGGGTGAGTGAGCTTGCTGCTGCTGCTGCTGCTGTTGCTACTCTCAGGCTTATTGCACATCTTCATTAGATGAAACTGTGTCCTAGTGTAAGAGGAGAGGGATAAACTTTTGTGGAGTACATATCTCCACATTAGAATAAAGAGATATTCTTTTTAATTAAAGATAGAGAAGAACAAGGATGACTTCATTTGTGTATGTTTGATAGGAGGTTGGAGGAAAAGAAAGATGTTCTAACCATCCCATTTTGTCATGACAGGTGATGCAAACAGCATGGTGAGCTGCCCATCCCAGGAGCACCAGGGGGTGTTGGCAGACTGGCGGGACACACAGAACCTCAATGTGGTGCGTCTGGTGTATGACGTGACACCGGCTGGCCTGGTGACTGTCCTGGTGACGGAACAGAATGTCCTCCCCACTTCAGCTGTCCCCGTCATCATTCACCGCAAGTATGCTGACATCCTGGGCCAAGATTAAGCCAAGCCTCTCCAGGATGAGGAAGTGAAGGATTATAGGCCCTATGGGGATGTTTCTGAGACTCAAGTGAGTGTAGCTATGTGCTCCCTGTTAGTGTGTGTGTGTGTGTGTGTGTGTGTGTGTGTGTGTGTGTGTGTGTGTGTGTGTGTGTGTGTGTGCTCTTGGGCACATAATTCACCAGACTAGAGGATCACGTGCTGGACTCGTGATCACCAGCTGTATCCTTCCAGTAATAATCTGACCTTTTAAAGTCACACGCTGCCATAAGGACAGCAACTGCTCAGTCATTACTGAATATGACTTGAGATGGTGCAAACCTAATCTCCATCAGCCATGTGGCAGGCTATCAGAGTGTGTGTGTGTGTGTGTGTGTGTGTGTACTCATATGGTTCCTGTGCTAAAGCTGTCACTAGCTTTAAAGTGTCACTAAGATTGTTGTAAATATATGTCCAGACTTCTGTATAAAGTGTTGGCTTAGTTTCAGTTTGATGTTTTCTCAGTAATACTTGCCTGTAGCACAGGAAGCACAGGTGTTGTGGGAGCTTGTGGTTTTGGGTGTTGCTAAAATCTTGGAGTAAGGTGTAGTCTCTGACTGAAGTAGAAAATTTGTCATTAATCCATCAGTTAGGTTGGCTGATGTCACACAGGCAACCCAGCTGAACATTCCCATCTCACCGGTCACTGCCTCCAAGACAACCAAGTTAACTGGATTCACATTTGTTATGCTAACTTTTCTTAGAAATGAAATTTTTTACTTAAACCTCTGTTAAGCCACAAATCACTGTTTTTCCTTGATGTTGACATGTATGTTTCAAGTTTTATAAGTGATTGTAAACCTCACTGAAAATTTGAATTACATGTTGACTAGATTGAAAATTTGAATTACATGTTGACCGAGTCTCTTTCAAGTGAGTTCCTTTCAATAAAACACAATTTTCCAGTTGAAATACAATTTTGAAATCCTTTCACAATTAAGGCTTCAGTGATTCTTGTGACTCAGTGTAGTGTGTTTGGGTCACTGGAACTACTTAGGCTCCTTTCCTTCCCCACTTGATTAGAATGGTAGAGAAAGAAGCCTCTGTTATGAATAGCACAGTAGAGTAGAGGAACAGGTGAAGCACAAAAGTACTTAATTGTTCATTATTAATTTAGCATGTGACTAAGTTCAGTTGTAATGACATTCTTGTTCTTACGTAAATCTGATGCCACTAAGTCAGTAACTAGGATTGCTTGGTTTGTTTTCTTGAGTGTCGAATTTGTTCCAGTATATTTTATCACACAATGTCTCCACAAACTTATTGATTCTGAAGTAAGACAAATCACAGTACTGCTGTGTGTGACATTACTGACAGTGATGAGCCAGACTCAGATTATATATTCTCTCTCCTTTAAGGGTGGTTGCCCAGACTACTACTAGCATGTCTTGTCTCATTGTTGGGAAAGGTTGTATATCAGTTTTCTTCTTAACCAGTCACGTTGTGGACTTTGCTATATTCCCTTCACTATTGCAAAAATATTAAAGCTATTTTACTTTTTGTTGAATTGTGACATCTGCTTGTTTGAAATACATAGAATCTATGCCTAAGAAAATAATTAAAATTTAAAATTGCAAGAACAATAAATTTTATTAAGAATATTTTATACAATCATTTTAGTGTAAAATCTGGTATTACATGCCATAAACATGTAGTGGCACAACCCTAACTTAACTTTCAACAGAACATTTAGTCACTACATGCAGCCTGACTATCAACACCAGTAATATCACATTTGTAAGAAAAACGGCATTTAAATAGGGTGAAGTGAGACAACATCACACTGACTTGCTTGACACTCCAGAGGCAGCAGCACCTTTGTTCTGCATGAGGGATCACTTGTACTAGATGAGGAAGGTCTGCACACCTCCACTTGGCTTGGCAGTGATGTAATAGCTTTAAAAGTTATGCAGGCCAAAAATGGCCCACAGCCTGCCATTATCATTTGGTGACACAAAGTCTAGTCACCAACTGCTGAGCGAGACGAAGGTACCGTAAGCTGATGTGGGTGTGGCCTCCGGCAGTGGAGGCTCCAGCCATGGTGGTGGGCAGGGGGGAGGCAGGTGGCCTGCGTCCCAGTGAATGGTGGAAGAATGAATTCTGGAATGATCCAAATGTTAAAGTTAATTCATACATGAATGTTCAAGTGATTACTTGCATAAAATAAAAAATGTCGTATGCAGTAGAATGTTAAAAAGAATTTCACCACTAAAGGTCACATAGTCTTTGTTTAGGAGAAGGATTGTATGATGTCATTAACATGGGCTATTTCATGAGTGAGAAGGGCTGTGGTGACTGATGAAACTATGACATAAATATACTGAGTGGACATATCATAGCTCTCTTGCATGGAAGTTTCTCTCACCAAAACTCCCCCCACCCCCACCCATACACACCTCTCTCTGTGAGAGGCTGTGATTAACAAAGCCTACAGTGAATCTGAGCTGTGTGGGGGTAGGATTGTAATTAGAAGAGAGAAGATAAGAGAAGAGGCTGTGTTGTGATAAGGAGAGACAAGAGAAGAAGAGGCTATGATGAGAAGAGACAAGAAGAGAAGAGGAGGCTGTGACAAGGAGACAAGAGAAGAGGAGGTTGTGACAAGAAGAGATGAGATGAGACAAGAGAAGAAAAAGAACAGGCTGTGATAAGAAGGGAAGGGCTGTGGTGGATGTCTACGAACAGTAGCCACTCACCTCAGTATGTTCTTCCCCCTTCTCTCTGACCTGCTGTATCCTGCTGTATATCAACAAAACATTCACACTCACCACAGTATCTTAAGAGAGAAAACTATGTGAGTGTCTTGTTTAGTAATATACTGTGTGTATGCAAGCTGGGATAGAGATATGAATAGCGATGTAAGATAAGAGATAGATGAGAAGCAGAGGTGAGGGACTGTGATGAGTGAGTTAACATGTCCCCACCAACAGCATGGACAAGCATGTGAGTGAGTACTATAGGTCATACTGTTGGACATACTCACTTATCACAGCCCCTCACCTCTGTTTCTTAACTTGCATCCCTCTATCCCTATCTCTATCTATTGCAGCATGTAGACATTTCTCTATGTGATATGCTGTGGTGAGGGACTGTGGTTTGTAAACACAATGTGGGGGGGGACATACTGTGGGTCTGTGTGAGAGAGAGAGAGAGAGAGAGAGAGAGAGAATATTTATATTCGTGGCTGTAGTCCACATACCACATCCCGTCAGCAACACATTGCACAAATTGGCAAGTTGCCTCTTCTTCCTGGGAGAAAATAACTACATGGTAACTTAGGTTAGCCCCACATATGTTTTTGAGAGCGATGAGTGACATATTCAGTGTTTGACATGTTGACATAAGGGAAAGATATCTTTTATGACTGCTCCCTGGTTTGGCTAACAAAACGGCTGTGTTTGTTTTAAATAAAGTGTTCTACTGAGGTGATGTGTGATGCCTGGAAAATATACAAGCCATGATCACATAGTATGAGTGTCTTAGAGTTTCACTAGAAAGAAATAGAAAGAATAGTGAAACAAAATGAAAAATGTTGCTTAACTATTGCCTATGAAAAGACTGAGTGCATTGGTTAAGAAATGGAGCAATGAGGGAATGCAAACACCCCAAAATGTTTTTTTTTTTTTGTTGTTTTACATGCTGAGGATGCACCTTTTTAACTGTCTCTTGATACCATGCAAGATGTTATCAAACATTTTGGGCCAGCCCACCACCATGTTTGTGGTGAGGCACATCCTTGCGTCCCTCCTTGCTCTATTTCTTTACAAATACACTAAGAGTCTTTTCATTGGCAATAGTTATGCAGCGCATTTTCAATTTGTTTCACCACTCTAGTGAAACTCTAATACTCATACTATGTAATCATGGCTTGTATATTTTCCAGGCATCACACATCACCTCAGTAGAACACTTTGTGTTCTACTGAGCAAGTTCTAACAAGCACAGCTGTTTTGTTAGCCAAAGCAAGGAGTTATTTTCTCCCAGATTTTTTCAGAGTGAGAAGGGGCAAGTTGCCAGTTTGTGCAATGTGACGCTCATGTTAGCGGAAATTCTAACTGTGAGTGTCGCTGACTACATTCATTCACAAGCACACTCCTTAAGAGTAAAATCACACATCTTGGCCTCTATGCCTTGAAAGATATACCCAATGCTTCCTGACCACACTCACCATGTCATCAGCCATGTTCTGTCTGATCCTTTGTGCATCACGTGGTGCTGTGTCAGGACTCATGAGGGCCAAGGTTGCTTGTGTCAGCAATAGCAGCAGGGCCTTTTCAGCACAAAGGGCCAAGACCTGCAGACTGAGACCAACCTCTGGGGCACCACTATGGCACGGAGATACTCCACGACTCTCCTTTAGGAAGGGAAGCAAGTTGTAGTCATGTGGAATGAGATGAAGTGTCTTGCTCTGAAGAAATAAACAAGATGGCAAGACAGTGAAGAAACAAACAAGATGGCAAGAAAGCTAACCACAGAAAAACAAAGACGTCAACATCAACAGTCTCTACAAAAGAAACTAACAAGGAGCTTATTACACAAAAACTTCACCTTAGATGCATGACTGTCATAAAGTTCCAGCACAGCAGTGAGGGAGGCCAGGCTGGGTTGGGCTGAGGGGTCGTGTGCTGACACAGTGCGGAAAGATGGGTGGAAGAAGAGCGTCCAAGCATCCACATCTGAGCCTGGCCCACACAGGAGGTCAGTTAGGTCTGGTCCCAGGGACTGAATAGCACTGAGGCAGGCACACAACACCTGGAAGGGAGAAATGCAGGAAACACACACACACACACGTATAGTGTAAAGTTTTACATCTTGTTAAGGGAAGCTCACATGAAATAGATATTGAAAGCCTTAAAATATATACCTAGTAAATGTTACATACAGCTAGTTCTGAACATAGTGTAACTTGGATAAATAAATCCACTAATTTCAAGTATTTATACGTATATGTCACTACATACATGCAGCATCTTGTTGAGGGCGGCTGTTGTTGCTGGTGTGATGGCAGCAGCAGCATCACTGATGGCAGAGGCAGTGGTGGTGGCGGCAGCAGCTGAGGCACCACCACTCCTGCTGCCACTCTCTCCACCCAACTCCCTCTGAACAAACTGCAACAGAAGTGTTTTCCTTAGTTTGCATGCAATAATAAATAAGGATTCAGTATTCTATGACAATTATATTTATCCCCTCCGTGACAAGTCACTGATTGGAAGGGTATAAACACATGAAAACATAAGACAGGTGCATGCATGCATGACTCACCCGAGGCGTGCAGAGCAGGTGTTTGGTGATGTGTATGCAGCGGGTGGTGGCAGCTGTCAGCTGAGTAAAGGAGGCTTGATGCAACACGACCCACAGGCCGGTATGAGGGGCCAGGGCCTCCACCAGGGCTGCTGAGGCCAGGGCCAGGTTGGGCTCCTTGTGGGGGATAGCTAGGGAGCCACAAAGGGCTTGGAGATGGATGGCTGCCACATTCACACCTCCCTCCACCCCCATGGCCCCCATGTGCCTCACCCCCCACACCATGCACCATACTACACCACTCAGTAGGTTTGTCTGTAAATACAAATTGTATAAATGGCAACATCTTGTATCTCACCACAAAGTTAAATGGGTAACTTGCTTACATGCCATCAAAATATAGAAAGAGATTCCCTACTTTTAGTTCAGCAGAGTATGGCAGTGCCTTGTTGTTTCCTACCTTGGAGGATGGGACAGCCAAGGTAAGTGTTGAGGAAAGAGTTTGGGCAGACACCTCTTTCCAGGGCTGTGCGGTGCGGCAGAGGGTGGCCAGCAGATTCACCATCTCACCCACCACTTCCTCATCTCCACTCTATTGAAACAAGACACTAGTTCATCAGATTGTCAAGGTGCCAACTAAGCCTGTAAAATCTGACTAGTTGCCATGTGCACTGGTATATTGGCACGGATAAAGGCTCAAAACCAACTGCAAGATTGACATCAGCACCAATTCACATATAGAATATTGAAAATATTATGTAAACTGCAAGATTAAAATAAAACTTTGAAAATGTAATGTAAACTGGAAGATAAAAAAAATTAAACTGCACTTACTAATTAACATAAGAAATACATTGTCATTAAAACTGTATCTTCAAATCTAGATATCAATACCTTCATGTAGGTCTCTGTAGCATGTAGGAGTGCCGGCACTACAGGAAACTGAGTCAGAAGCTGCTGTGCTGTGTCTGGCTGGCAGCGCAGGAGTAGCTGGTGCAGGAGAGCTGTGGCTAGGCCCAGGGTGGAGGCTGAAGTGCAGCTCTGAGCTGCTGAGCCTGCCAGCCGGCCATGCTGCTGCACCAGGTTTCCAACTGGCCCCACCAGGCATGCCACCAGATCTGCAGCAAAGAGTGTGCATCTGTGGTGTTACTTTCATCTGTTCTTTGGTCAATAAATAGTGTATGGGTGGTTGTGTAGTGTGATTCACCTCAGGAGGGAGTTGTACTTTGGCAATAATTACAAACTTAAATCATGTATTGTCTAAAAAGACTCAGGGGACCTAAAAGGGAAATAATATCCATCAATTAAATTTAGATGATGTATCAAGTGTCTCATTAGTTAAAAAAGAACCTCCCAACAGACTAAAGGTGTGTCCACACGGTTGAACAATGTCTGTCGGACAAACACTGCTACCATATCATCATAAGGCGAAGCAGGATGACGTCATAAGTGTTTAAACAAGGGAGGTTGATGTGGCAATAAACAGTGGTACCAGATAAAGATGTAAACCACAATTTCTACTCTGTTCACCAGACAAAGACCGGCAGACAATGTTTGAAGCTGATGTCCGTTAGCAACACACAGGTATTTATGTCAGTGTTAGTGTGGATTTCGGTGACAGGTGGTTGTTGCCAGCATCTAGTGCGGCACATCATCACCATGGTAACAATGGTAACCAAGTAACGTTGCTTGTCATGTGCCTGGCATTACTGTATATTTCTAAGCCCCTGTCCCACCAGACATTGTCCAAAGTTCCGATACTATGAACAGTGCAGTGTCCGGTACAGCTCTTGGTGCTTGCTTCCGACGTCATCAGTGAGTCTTTCCGCTTTCCACTCTATCTGGTAACAGTTTTGTCTGACAGATACTGTTCATCCATGTGGATGCACCTTAAGGAATATCTAATAACAAGGCCTCCAACATCTACTTGAGCCCCATCTCAATACTTACTGTGTGACTGTGGTGTTATGTCAGTGAGGGTGATGAGGGAGAGAGAGGCTCCTAGGATGAGCAGCTGGCAGTGGGTGGAGGTGGTCATCACAACACCTTGCAGACATGCCAGCAGTTTGCTCGTCTGCTCAAAGAATTTCTGCTTCTCTGCCAGTTGTCTGGAGAGAGAGAGAGAGAGAGAGAGAGATAATAAATTTGAACAGTATCTATGTAAGCTTCATGTAGTATTTAAACTTCTATATAAACAATTGAAATGATAAGGATAAGCACTGCCACCAATAAATGGATGTAATCAAACTGCGTAGGATTAAAAATGAGAGTACAGAGTTCAAATATAAGCATATTTCACAAGTCTAGCATATGCAACAGCTGTCATTTGTGCAAATAAAACAAGCTTGGCATGACTACATTGGTATGTGATGAATGCACCCTGGCACCTACTTGCTGCAGTGCTTCACCAGAGCAATGTACACCTCAGCCAGTAGCAGTGTGAGGTGCTGGTCTGGCTCCTCACTGCTGCCCACCTGCCGCAACAGTCCCTCCAGGATATCCTCAGCCAGCTTCACCTGCACACACATCAGTAATAAACAAAAAAATAAATAAATGAGTAGAATATAAAAATTAACAAAACAAAATAAAAAACAAATATATAAATTAATAAAAGATTAATAATAAAAAAATAAATGATATAAGGAGAAAGGGATGGACTGGTTTACCTTTAGCTGTGGGGTGAGCCAGGACCGGGCACGCATCACCAGCACCACCACAAAGTCCCTCCACGCTGGCACCAATACCTCCCGCACATCCCGGCTCTCCTTCCACCCATCCTCCACTTTCGACAACACATGCTGGGGAAAGACAATAACTTACTCTCTCTCTCTCTCTCTCTCTCTCTCTCTCTCTGCAAGACTATATAGTGTATGGGGTATAACAAGGGTGACATATGTAAAATTCTCAGGATCAGTATTCAGAAAAAACAATAATGGGTTCAAACTTGAAAAGGTTATATTAAAAAGGAATGGACTCAGTAATAAAGTTGTTAGTGCTGAGTCATTAAGGAGCTTTAAAAGATTGGACAAATTTATGATTGGGGATGATAGACAGAAAAATGTAGACATGTTTCATACAGGAAATGCCATGTGTAGGCTGGATAGCTTCTTGCAGCTTTTCTTATTCTCTAATGTTATTATAACTATTATTATGTTATACCATCATTATTCAACAAGAAGACAAGTTCTAACCTCAGACCACAGGCAGACAGAAGACCTGGAGCCTGAGCTGAAGAGACGGTCCTTGACTGCGGAAAGGCTGGCCGGCGGTGACGAGTTGGCACAGAACAGCTGCCGTGCCAGGATGCTAAAGCAGTGACCCACAATGGCATCACTCACCTCACCTGGAGCATGTTTTATTCTTATTTTTTGAGCATAAAGCAGAGAGAGAGAGAGAGAGAGAGAGAGAGAGAGAGAGAGAGAGAGAGAGAGAGAGAGAGAGAGAGAGAGAGAGAGAGAGAGAGAGAGAGAGAGAGAGAGAGAGAGAGAGAGAGAGAGAATTATGATAAGCAAATAACTTCTTAAACAATATGACCAAAGCAAAAGAACAATTGAGACTTAAAAGAAGCAATAAAGAGAAAAAAGGAGGATGAAAAGAAGAGGGAGAAAGAACATGGCATTTAAACCAAAACTGAACAGTAAACAGGACTTTTCTTCATATTTTAACCCTTTCTTTGCTATTTAATACATCTTTCCTTGATTACTAACCACTCTGAGACATCTTTTACTTGTTCTACAGCTACCTCCAGTCATTACACTGACTATAAATTGCAAACGATATTCTTTATAATCCTCTTCACTCATGTAGATGATTAAAAATTCTTCAAACATTATTTCTAGTGTTGTTAATTGTTTCATACTGCAGCGAAACAGTTAACAACAGAAAAGAAACAAAGTCAACTCAACTGTCTGCTCTCAATACAGGGAGAAAACACATTTGCAAGTTGGAAAATAAAACCTTTCACTATTTTTCTGCAATGAAGGGCTGGAGGAGTGCCTTACCTGGCTTGTGGGAAGTGAGGGGGCAGGTGAGGGCATCACAGAACTCCTTCTTGGCCTGCATGTGGCGCGTGGCGGTGGAGTATTTTTGGGTCCACAGGGCATCCACCAACTCCACCACCGCTAGCACCACCTCATGGCCCATGCTGCCCTTCCCCTGTGGACCAACATGTTAATTTTTTCTTAATGTGATAGGGGCACAGGTCATGGGTAGCAAAAACAGCAAAATAAAAAAGGTCCACTGAGATGCCAGTCCCAAAAGAAAGGTCAAGAGAATCATCCAAAACTGGAGGATAAGTGTCTTGAAATGGAAAAGGCATAAAAAGAACTACTGAATAATGTTCTGTATAAATAATTTATAAACCAGGAAAAGCTGTAGATTATCAAGCATTTTCCTGAAACAATACATTTAACACATTTTTTAAGATATTTCTTACATAAACTGGATTAAAGGATAAAACTACTACATTCATAACCACAAAAATTTTAAATGCAATGTTTGTAAACTGAAATCCATCTACAAAGCAGCTACCAATATAAGTCAATCTCTGTTTGTCTGTCTGTATGTCTGCCTCTGTCTTTGTCTGTCTTTCTCTGCCTCTGCCTGTCTGTCCCTCTCTCAGTCTCTTGAACTCACAGTGAGACTAGCGAGGGAGACGAGAGGATCAAGCAGCTTCTCTGGCGGTGTGAGGAAGGCATTGGTAAGGCCCTGCTGCCGAGTGGTGGAGGCTGTTAGCAGACGCAGCAGTGCCACCTTCACCCTGACATCCTCTGTTGGGGACTCCAGGCGCCGCAGCAGAGCGTCTCGGATTCCATCAGCCTCAGCACCAAAGCATGCCACCAGGGGCACATCTAGTTTCTAAGGGAGGATGACTGATGTGAGTTGAAGGTGTGGGGATGTAGTTTGTTAGGTGAGTAGAGAGGACTGAATTAGTGATTTAAACAAGGTGGAATGCAGACACTAAATATGACTACCAAGATGCAGATGCACTTATTAAGCAAGGCTATGGCACTGCAGACTGTATTCTCCCATGTTTTGACAACTTTCAATGAGCTGTAGGTGGAAGATACTGGGATTTTCATAATCCTTAAGGTAATTTGTTAAGGATTTCAAACCACTGATAACAGTGAGAGAGAGAGAGAGAGAGAGAGAGAGAGAGAGAGAGAGAGAGAGAGAGAGAGAGAGAGAGAGAGAGAGAGAGAGAGAGAGAGAGAGAGAGAGAGAGAGAGAGAGAGAGAGAGAGAGAGAGAGAGAAATAAAAATAAAATAATAATAATAATAAAATAATAATAATAATAATAAAATAATAATAATAATAATAATAATAATAATAATAATAATAATTCAAGAACCTGATTAATAATTTCTATGGCCTTTGAAAACTGTCATGAAGAGAGCAAAAGCATTTGTGAATATGAGCCTGTAGGTCAAAATACTACAACTTTCTTGTTAAAACATCAGAAAAGCAGCAACATGAAGTTAAATAAAGGAAGCTGAAACTAATAAAAAAAAACAGGTAGGAAAATTCCTTGACCAGTGTGTCCCTAACCTGAGCAAAGCGTGTGAGGGTGCGCAGGGCCAGGTACAGGAGGCGAGGGTTGAGGCGCTGGTGTGCATACAGAGCCACAGTGAGGGCCAGGTGAGGCACAGCACTGCTGCCCTGGCCCCGCCCCACTCCTGGGGAGCTGCCGAGGGGCACACCGGGAAGGGGAGTGGCTCGCAGCAGCTGGCTCAGTCCCTCTGTGCTGCTCTCCTCTCCAACCAACCTGAGGTCAATAAATGGAACTTTTGGGTTTATGTATAAGTTTAAGAATGAAATTCCACTGGAAATGTAAAGCAAAAAAGGATATAAATATATATAAATCCATTTGGAAGATGTGACAAACTTTCTTGAACTTTTCAAAATAATGCACAAGTTTTGAAGTCAAAATCCACTGGAAAGAATTAGCATAAAGAACAGTTAACCTTTTAGTTGTGCACAGGAAGAAAAGAGGAACTATAATAAAATAAAATTACACACACAAATGCACTTACAAAAGAATATCAACACAGACACACAACTGACCGATGGAGAATGGAGAGAGCCATCTGGGCGGTGCGTGTGAGGCGGAGGGCCTGGGTGGAGGCTGGGGAGTGGGAGGGCAGGCTGAGCATCCCTTCCAGGCTAGCACCACTCTCCACCACCGACAGCAGGGTGCGGCCGGCACTGCTCCTGTCCACCAGCTGATGAACCACTAAGGTGTGGACACTTGGGTCTAAGAGGAAGAATAAAAGGTTGATGAGGAGAGGAATAAGGGATTTTTTCTTTTACAATCAATGGAAGGGAAGGTGAAGGAATATTTTTCTTGTTTTCTCAAAGTTGAAGAAGCAGGTATCAGAGAGAAGAAAGGTGATGAAGAACAGACTATAAGAACATGGATTTTACAACTGAAGAAGGTTTACCTGAAAATGTTTAAGGTGTAATAAACAAATTCCTAACTCACCTAGCCCAGGGTCCTCCAGAGTGTGATGCAGCAGGGTGAGGCAACACTCAAACAGCTTGTCCCTCTCCTCCTGTGTCCTGTACCACCAGCGCATCATTGCTCCCGTCACCTCCCTTGCCATGAACACCACACCGCCCTGCACGCTGCCTGTGCGCACTCCACCCTGCAGAACACATGCATGTACATAGTCATTGTCTACTTTACATACATAAATATACCGAAGTGGTTTCTCCCAAAATGAGGGTAGCCAAGACAAGGCACACAACTTTCACATTCACACTCATTCACACTACTCTTTTAGCTCCTTGGACCCTGACAGAGAAGAGAAAGTACTCCTGCCCTCACTTTATGGGGATTAGTCTAATTTTAAAAATTTGCTAAGAGGATCATCAGCAAAATATTTCACAATTTGCTACAACTCTTACTATTTCTACAGCTACTGACCTTGATAGCAGCAGCAAGCAAGCTAGTATAGGAGCGCAAAATGGGGTAGGTGCCCATTGCTGCCTCCTCCCCACACACCAATGCCCGCAGTCCCCCAGCACGGTACTCAACAAAGGGGTCAGCCTTCCCCCTCTTGGCCTCCGATGCTGCAAGAAAGATTGGAACTTAACAGTGGTTTTTCTTCAGTTTTATACTCTGTACGATTAACAATAAGTAATTATTTACTCTCGTGGGGAAGGAGAGAGAGCAAGTTGGGTTCTGCAATAGTTTCTGGAGTTATCCTGAGACTTATTTCACTGGAGTTCACATGATTTTAGACTATAAGATAATAAATACTAAACAAACTTATGACTCATACATAGAACTAAAATTAACTGAGGTGTGAAATTAATAAGATGATCAGAGATTGCAGAGTGCAAATGGATAAGCTGCTTACCTGAACTCTCTGGGAGGGCCAGGTATGGCAACAGAGGACTCCCCTCCAGCTCAGTCCACACATTCTTGGCCTCCTGAGTGGACACCTCTGCCAGCATGGCCAGAAGAGCTGCCACGAGTACTCCAGGAGGGCGGGACACATGGGACATCCTGTGAGATGTGTTTGGGTTTGGAGTGGGGAGTGTTACTGACATAACAAAGCATGGAGCTCTTACAAACAAAAGGATAGAATCTGTTTTGACAGCAGCTATACAAAATATTTGCAAGTCTGAACAGAAACTAAATGAACTTAAATTTTTTGTCTAAGAAACTCATAGTAAATTAAGGGTACCACTGAGGTTTCTGTTAAAAAAAATGCAGGACAACAATTCACATATAAGCTCTGTAAACCACCCTTGAAAACCTGAACATCCACTACAGCCCATTAATGATAGCCAAGATAAAGTGCCAAAACATTTGAGTCCCTGCTGCTATCTCTGTCACAGCTCAAGTACCTGCGCAGTAAGACCAGTGCCTCATGCACCACATGGACCAGTGCTGGCAGCTGGGAGGGCAGGGTGGCCAGCACAGCTGTCACCAGCTGAAGGGTGGAGCACACGGCCTTCATCACCTGAGGGTCGGCCACTGTTGCTCCGCTGCTCACCTGGCGGATCAAGGTGTGATGAATGAGGATATACTGGAACTTAACAAAAAAGAGATGAATGTGATAACCAAGGGAGAGAGACATTATGACTGGAATGGAAGGAAAACCATTGAGAGAAAAATGTGCAAGTGTTAAGAAACTAGATAACTCAAGAAAATTATTTACATAACTAATGAAGAAAACTAAACACAAATAATAAACAGTATGATTCAAGATGGTGATATAAAACTACAAAATAATTTCCCAGGCCTTGTCTGTCAACAACAAATATGTGCAATGACTTAAGATAACATGCCACAACCACGAGTATGTCCCCACGCTCACCTCCAGCCCCAGCATGTTCATGATGGACAGCAGCACCTGCCAGGCATTGGTGGGAGTGTTCCAGGCCACCAGCCGCAGGCTGGCCGGCACCAGAGAGCCACAGGTGCGTGCTGGCACTGTGATGGATGGCAGCAGCTGGAGGGGTGCCATGGTGCAGTAGCCTCCTTCCCTCACCTGTTGCACTGGGCACTCCCCAAGCTCCAGGGGCCAGGTGAGGTATGGCACTTCACTCAGCAGCTCTATCACCTGAATGGCAGGTAATTAGTTTCTGTTATGACATTCAAACCAGACTCAAATTTTTTTTGAAAGAAGTATTTAGAATTAACACTTTCAATGCTGCTTGGCACATTTTTCCTCAGTACTTAACAACTCTGAATCATTTCTAATTCTACAGCCACCTAAACATTATCCTGGCTAGAAACTGTAAAATCTATTTCTTTTTATCCCTTTCTTGTAGATAGTTATACCTTATAAAGACTTCATACATTGCTCATAGTGCTGTGAACTGCTGCATATAACAATGAAAAGATTAAATCATCTCATTGGAATATCAGTTTGTGAATAAGTTAAACATTGATTAGGTAAAACAGGTAAGGCAGACAGGCCACACCTTGAGGCAGCTGTCTGGGTTGGCACCAGCAAGAGCAGTAGCGAGGGACAGCAGAGGCTCCACCTCATATGGAAACACCTCCAGGGCGTGTGGCAACAGCAGGCCGGCACCTCCATCTGTGATGGTGGTGAAGATGGAGAATCCATTACTAACTTCAAAAACCATACTTGTAACTACCAAATAAACATAACCTATAGAAACACAGACAGCAATCTATAAAGTAAAACAGTAAATCAAGGGGAAGAGAGAAACAGCATTCAAAATATACATGTATTACTAATAAAGTAAATAGCATCATTTAAAAAATAAATACTATTAATAAACAGACCAGTAACTTGCAGGAAGAAGGAAATTAAGGAAAAAACAACAGCATTTCCACTCCTAATGAACACTGTAACAATCACAACCACCACAACAATAACGGTCATAAGGACCAGGCTGCTCACCTTCCTCAGCCCAGAAGAGGTCAGCTGGTGGGTCCTGGGCAAGGAGAGTCTTGGCCAGTGAGCTCAGGACAGGTTGGTGTGCTGGGGCCAGGGGGAGGCAAGTGGCCGTGGCACACACTAGGGAGTACACCACTGAGGAGGCCAGGCGCAGTAGCAGCTTGTCACCCTGCACATTGTAGCACCATTGAATAAATAAATGAGATTAATGTACAATTGATCCTTAATTTTTCTATGTAACACCACTGAGTAAATAAATGAGATAAATGCACAGTATATCCTTAATTTCCCCATGTAACACCATTAAATGAATGAGATAAATGCACTACTGATTCTTAATTTTCCAGGATGAACATCAGGGAGATTATAAATGACCATAAAAAGTGAGGGAAATTCTTAGCTATCCAAACCCATAAGGGAAAACAAAGTCATTTATAGATGACAATAACAATGATAATGATCCGAGGATTTTAATGCTCCAGATAAAAAGGGTAAGATAAGATTGCCTGAAAATGTGAAATAAAAGCTGTGTTTCAAGCCATGCACTCAAAACAAATGATCCCTCTCAGCATTGTCCTAATGAGGGAGGCATAAAAAAGAGGAGAATGTTGTCCAAAAAATTTCAAAACAAAAGCCTCCTTGTCTCTAGCCATGCACTGGAACAAACCATCCCCCTCAACAGTGTCTTGATGAGGAAGGGAGTGAGGCAGTCAAGCTGAGGTCTCACCTGTATGGGAGCACAGCTGAGGGCAGTCTGCAGGTAGCTAAACACGTTGCTACTCAGGGCCCTCTCAGCCAGCCTATGGTAGGTCCTAGTGGAAGCAGCATAGGCAGAGGAGGTGGAAGTGGAAGCCCGGTCAGCTGCAGCACGTAAGTGGAGTACTGCCCAGGCTAGGAGGGGAGCCAGGTGGGGTTTGCGTGCCCCCAAGCCAGCCATGATGGGGTCCAGCTTATTCACCCACTCACTCTCACACAAACTGTGGCCACTGTAAGATATTCATATGATCGTTACCATTAACTCATTAAGCCATGGCAGATATTATCTCAACAAAAAATACTTTAAAATTACAATATGATTAGACTAGATTTAAAACATCATGAATATTAACAATGAAAAAACATGGAAAACAAGCACCTAATCAATGAATGACATAAGGGAAGGAGAAAGCAAGACAGACTCTTCTGAAGTACTTATACTTTTCACTTCTGCTTAACTGCAAATCAGGAAGCTGAACTACACAACAGACCTGGTGGGCATGTCAACATTGATGGTGAGGACAAGCAGGAGGGCATGTGTGGCATCCAGGGCCTCCACCAGGGGCATGTGGATTTCCCTCAGCCCCTCCTGCAGATCAGGCTGTCCACCCAGACCACCACCCTGACAGAAGAATGAGATTACAACTGTGCTAACTTCCTCTTCTGTATAACACTATGTTGTTGCACAATGTGGAAGAGCTGAACAATAAATAAGACCAAGCATAGCTGAATACATACCTATGTGAATATGAAATAACCATATCTGCTAGCTGGAATATGTGTGTGCAAGAAATAGGGATTGATCTTACTGAAATACATTTAATCATATGCTGTAACTACATTATTTCTCATTAATATCAAAGCAGAATTTTTTTTTAGTAACTTTCAGAGGATAACAATGCAATAGACATTATTTCCTTAACCTCTGTCTGTAGCCTTTATGTACAGAATAAGATAAATTACAGCCTTCACTTCACCTGTAACTCATCCAACAATCACAACACACAAATTAGTAGTGAACTTGCCACCCTCACCAACCTGGGCTAACTGCACCAAACTCTTGAAGGTGGCCGGTAATGGAGATCTGCCAGTGCTGCTGTAGTAGACAAGCAAGGTGGCCAGAATCTCCTGCAGCTCAGCCAGGTGGTGGGCCAGGTGGGTGGATGGGCCAGGGATTGGGCCATCTGGGGGCATGCTGGAGGCTGCCACACTGGTGCTGCCATTGCTGCCATTGTTGTTATTGATCACCTGCTGCAAGAGGCAGCCCTCCAGCATGCCGTCCTTGTCAAGCACATCACGCATAAAGTCACTGAACAGACTCTGGAGGGACAAGTTTGTGAATGAGTGATTGCTGCTTTGAGGAGGAGGAGGAGGAGGAGGAGGAGGAGGAGGAGGAGGAGGAGGAGGAGGAGGAGAGATTGATGCAAGTGAGAAAATTAATATATATAATACCTAACAATCAACTAGGAGGGCCAAGAATATAACCAAATGACAAAACTGATAAAAAAATACCAAAATAATGAGAAAAAAAATACTCACAACACTCCTGACTCCATAAACTGTGACAAATATATCTCTACTAACATTAAAATTAGAAGATAAGAATGAAAGAAAAAAATGGAGACAACAAAAGACCATATGACAACCTGGTATGGGTGTTGTGGATTGGCAGTGTTGGCTACAATGTGCCTCAGACAGCGGAGGAGATGGAGGCGGTCCCCAAGGTAGAAGCGGAGGAGGTGTGCCCTGAAGGACTCCTCGTCACGCTGGCTAGTGAAGAGGTCAGGCAGGGAGGAGTCTGCCTTGGTGTACTCATTCACCAGGAAGAACTGAAACACCTCCCAGCTTTGAACTGCTGCCAAGTCCTGTGAAGAAGGAAATATATCCATTTTTTAAAATTCACTTTCATACATCTGGTCTTCCAAAAAAAAAAAAAAAAAAGCAGGATGCACAAAAAAAAAAAATAAATAAATAAATAAATAAATAAATATATATATATATATATATATATATATATATATATATATATATATATATATATATATATATATATATATATATATATATATATATATATATATATATATACATACAAGCAAATGCAGAAATAATACAGATTAAATATAAATAACAGAAAAAGAAATACAAACAGAAACAAATAAAACATAACAAATATAAATAAAAGATACACAACCTATGAGAAAACAGCTCCACCAGTATCAGTTAACTAAAACTATTTCTCATCTGCCTTCATGCCTGTCACCCTCCCACCCACTTTCACTCACCAGGAGGTTGGACAACTTCTTGACAAAATTCTTCTTCTCCTCCATGACGATGGCAGTCTTGCCCCAGTGGTCATCACCTTTCCATTCACTTTCCTTCACCAGGAGGTTGGACAACTTCATGGCAAGACCAATGACGCTGGCAGTCTTGGCCCAGCGGTCGTCACCTTCACATTTACTTTCATTCACCACGAGGTCGGCCAACTTCATGAAAAGATTCTTCATCTCCGTGACATTGCCTGTCTTGGACAAGTGGCTGTCGCCTTTCCACTCACTTTCACTCACCAGGTCTGACAACTTCTTGACAAAATTATTCTTCTTTTCTGTGACGTTGGCTGTCTTGCCCCAGTGGTCATCTCCTTTCCATTCACTTTCACTCACCAGGTCAAACAACTTTTTGACAAATTTCTTCTTCTTCTCCACGACCTTCTCGTCACCTTCACATTTACTTTTACTCCCCAGCAGCTCGAACTTCTTGGAAAAATTCTTCTCCATGATGTTGGCAGTCTTGGCAGAGTGTTTGCAACCTTCCCATCCACTTTCACTCACCAAGAGGTAGGACAACTTCTTGACAAGATCCTTCTTCTCCTCCGTGATGTTGGCAGTCTTGCCCCAGTGGTCATCACCTTTACATTCACTTTCAATCACCAGGAGCTCAGACAACTCCTTGACAAAATTCTTCTTCTTCTCCGTGATGCTGGCAGTCTTGGCCCAGTGGTCATCACTTTCACTCACCATGAGGTCAAACAACTTCTTGAGAATCACCTTCTTCTCCTCCATGATCCAGCGGTCTAAGTGGTCTCCCGTGGGCTTGGCATACGCCCTCAGGCCGGCACGCAGATGTGGGGCGGCCTTCTGCAGTTCGTTCCCCACCACCTCGTCTGATGGCAACACATACGTCCCACAGATCACGCCCCATAGTGCCTTGCCGCTGAAAATTTGTTGGAGTGAGTCTTTCATTAACATTACTTTAAGAAGACATGGATAATGATGAGATCTGATAAAGATACTAAGGACTGTCTATGATTGCAAGAAATGGGAGAAACACACAAGCTATCCAATCTGTAAGAATATTAATTTAAATGATGATAAGGTGCTCAAGCGACATGAGGGAAATAACAAGAATGAGGTGGAGAAATTTCTTAGGGTTAGTTATAAGACAAGTAATGGGTTCAAGTTTAATAAACCTATATTTAAAAATGAGAAAATTGCTTGTTAGTGCCAGGTTAGCAGCTTTAGAACAAGATAATTTCACTGAGAGGGATGGTAGGGGACATAGGTAGATAGGCATATTTTAAACAGGAAATGTCACAAGTAGTCCTACCAGCTTCCTGCAGCTTTCTTTATGTTCTTTGGCTCACCTCTAAAACTTACTTCCCCACCCACAACAAGGGAAGTCTACAGCATACACAGAAACAAAAATGGATATTCAAATAATATTAGCATTTTCATCTGAGGACTAGGTTAGGTAAGGTTTAGTAAGATTCATTGTTAATTAGTTTCACAGCTGATCATTTCATTGAGTAGGTAATGACTTGAATGAAAAAGGGGGGAGAGAGAGAGAGAGAGAGAGAGAGAGAGAGAGAGAGAGAGAGAGAGAGAGAGAGAGAGAGAGAGAGAGAGAGAGAGAGAGAGAGAGAGAGAAATAAACAATGTAACGAAATCAGCAGGAAATGGTTATTACCATACACCCCTTAATTCACTTCCTCTTATAGATGAAATAAACAGACAGATATCGGCAGAAAGACATGCATTTCACATTCACCAAAACAACACGGGGTGGTTGGTCTGAGAAGTCACCCTGTCACCCGTTCCTGCATATATATTTCACCACATTTTTCTTGTGCCATAACTCTCATGCTTTCTTACCTGACGAGGCACACGTCCTTCATCCCGGCGAGGGGAGGAACACGCAGACTTAGTGCTCGTCCTCTTATTTGCGAAAATATTGGCGATAATGTTTCAAAATTGAGTCCCTCATGTATCGGCTTGGCGGGGCGGTGCGGGTTTGTTGACGAGTGATAGCCACTTCGGCCTCGGCTTTCTTCTCACCTCTCCTCTTCTTTTTCCTACTCCTCTTCCTCTCTTTTTTATTCATTTATTTTTTTTTTGTTACGTTTTCTTCCTCTTTTTTTCTTATTTTTGTATTTTTATTTTATTCATTTTTTTTTTTTTTATATCTCTAACCTCTTCCTCGGACTTCTACCTGGACGCCACACCTGCCCTCCTGCTGGCTCCTGCTTAACTATGGAGGTATAATGGGAGGAGACGGCATGACGTCACGAATGTGAAGCCAACGTGCTTTTGGTTCGCTATCGCCCCTATCCCCCTTAGATTCAAAACATTACCAGATGAGCGTTGAAAGTATAAGGAAACATCGGTATACAGCTCCTAATTTGTTTTTTGTTGTTTCCAGGCCGCCCAGCATATCTGTGACCACAAAAGACTGCAATAATGGTGTTGCGCCGTGCCACCAGGATTTAGACGTCAAATCATACATACAAATCAGATCATACTGTTTTTCATCTTAGGTGGACTTGGGTGAGAGGTGTGAATCTGTCTTTGGGGCTGACATAATGGTAGAGATCATGTCCACATATAGGCTACATATGCATGTACGTAATGTACGCATGTCCACACTTAAATTATCCAGAGAGAGAGAGAGAGAGAGAGAGAGAGAGAGCTGCTCATCCATTCCTCCTTCCTTCGTCCTCCTCCTTCATTCTTCATTTTATTCTTCCCCTCCTCCCCCTCCATTCCTCATTTCCTCCTCCTCCATTCCTCATGTTCTCCTTCTTCTCCTCCTCCCCCTCCATTCTTCATTTCCTTCTCTTCCTACTACTATTGCCACCACTCCACCCATCATCCACCTCCATTCCTTCTCTCCCTCCAAGCTTCATTTCTTCCTCCTCCTCCTACTGATACTACAAGTCTACACATCTTATTCAGGAAAACATCTAGAAATACCTGGAAAACACTGGAAATTGAAGGAAATATTGACAAACAGACGCGGACAGGGAGGTAAGGTCTCAGTCTGGGTTCTGATATTTTCATGGTGGGCGCTCTGAATGGCTGCACATGCACTTTATGGGATACTTGTCTATTTTCGTGGTTGTTTTCGGTTTTCCTTCAAGTCTGACTTTGGAAACATGCAGAGGTTTAATTAAATATAGAAATGCAAGCAGGGAGGGAGGCAGGAAAAAATGTTCATTTCGGCCTTTATATTTACTTATGGCAATTCATTTTCAAATTCGCGAGAAGACGCCCAGACTGAAATGCTCTATATATTCTGACCTGCCATATACTTCAACTAACACACTAAACATTGACGGAGACATGACTGGAATGGAGGGATGTTCCGGGTATCGGTAGGCTGATGACGTCACTGATGACGTCACTGAGGATACGTACGTAAATCCATTTTGAAATTGACCACTCGAAAAAGCAGGACTAGACTGGAATGCTTTACATATTCTGATTTGCCATATAATTTAATAAATACTTGGAATATAAATACATTTCCAACCTGACTAATATTAAAGAAAAATCCAAAACGGAAACTGTAATTTTTACTTACAGGGCCACTAAAAACTTAAAATATCGAGAAGGAAAACACAGCCAGACTAGATTATGTTACATAATCTGAATACAAAAAATCTTTACTTTCCAGATAAATAAAGAAAACACAAATTTCTCGTCGTATAAAGAAAATATTTTGTTCAAATTTAGTAACGGACTTCTTTAAATTCGAAAATACGAATTGTTACACTAGACTTTATTGGATATCATTACTTGTGATATATTTCTTATATTTTTTAAGTCTTAAATCAAATACAAAACCAACCCTAAGCGTGCTAATAAAAAAAAAGGAAAATTTATAAAACAATTAAAGTGTTATTTTAACCAGAACAAAGCCTCCAGCTAGACAAGGTTTTATTATATATTTAAACTTGTTATACCTTTCTATTAATAAATTAAATATCAAAACAATGCAAACTCCACTAACAAAAAAATAAAAATGATGATATAGAGCCGAAGTAGTTTTTTTGCACCTCTCCTCCACACCTCCTCCTCCTCTCCCCTCCCCCTAACACTCCTTCTCTCCCCTCCAACTTCACCTCTTCTACCTACTCCTACACAGCGAGCATTTAAATAACCTGGAAACACTTGCAAAACCCTCGAAATTACGCAAAATATGTGACGGAAAATTGTTACCTTACCCACAGCAGGACGGGGCGGGGATCGGAAGGGCTTGGCGGGGCTCGGCGGGGTTCGGAGGGTCTGGGCAGGTCGGGACACCAAGGATACCGTGGTGTGGTGGTGTGGTGTAGTTTAGTGTTGTGTGGTATGTTATGGTGGTGTGGTGTGGTGTGGTGTCGTGGTGTGTGGTGGTGCCTGATGGTGGTGTGGTGTGGTTTGGTATTGTGTGGTAGTGTTGTGTGGTGTGGTATAGTATGGTGTGGTATTGACACTACACTCCTACAATCTTAACTGCCCTGTGTGTGTGTGTGTGTGTGTGTGTGGCGCCGATCAGAGACGAGTCACAAAGCTGTATAATTGGTGTTTAACTCTTAAACTGGCACTTGGTGTGTGTGTGTGTGTGAGTGTGTGTATTTACTTTGTTGTTTAATTTGCCTAATATTTTTTTTTTTTTACCTATATGTGTGTGTGTGTGTGTGTGTGTGTGTGTTTGCAAACTCATCTGCGTGTACAAATCAGAACTTCATCAACGTGTTTGTTCGTTTGTCTGTTTGTTTGCTTGTGATCCTCTGTGCGCGCGCATGTGTGTGTGTGTGTGTGTGTGTGTGTGTGTGTGTGTGTGTGTTACTTCAGTTATTTCTGTGTATGTATATACCAATGTGTGTATATATGTATGTATGTATGTATGCATGTACTGTATGTGCGTATGTAACGTACATATACATGTTCATATAGATGAAGGATAAGAAATAAACTGTGTATCAGGTGAAAGATGATGGCCTGGAGGTTGATTTCTCTTGGTATATTATCGCTTAACTCTCTCTCTCTCTCTCTCTCTCTCTCTCTCTCTCTCTCTCTCTCTCTCTCTCTCTCTCTCTCTCTCTCTCTCTCTGTCATGTGATGTTAGGTTGAAAAGCACTTATTTAGAATTATGTATGATATGTCACTGTACATTTAAAGGTCATCCAGTGATTACATTTTTGTTTTACTGTTTGTGCCTTGTCATGCAATGTCGACAACTCGACATGCCCACAAGCCTGTCTTGCAGTTCAACTTCCTGAAACAGAAAGGAAAATAAATAAATAAATGAGTAAACAAATAATATTTTTAATATTCCCTGAATGAGTTGATGACTTCCCTGACTGATCCAAAAGAGATGAATGACTTACTTGGGACTTATAAAGGCAGATAATGAAGGTGTGTTATACATCATGATGTCTAACTTACCATGACATATGCTCACTGCTCATGGTATGGAGATGCCTGGGGAGAGTCGCAGTCAAGGATTAGCCAGGCTCTTGTTTGTTCTTTTAAACCTGATTAGAGAATGAGCAAAAGCATGTCCTCATCTCATGCCCAGATTTGGTCTCAAGAGGCAAATATCTTGAAAAGGAATGGAGAGAAGAGAGGAAAAGAACGAATGATCTTATTCTTTTGATCCCTTCCTTACTACTGATTAGACTTTTCATATTTTCCTCCTTTTTAACTTGTCTTTCTTATCAAACTTTTTTAGATGCCTTTCTTTTTTTCACTCTTTTATTTTTCTTTTGATATTTTCCCTTTGCTCCATTACTCATTCCTTATTATTATTTTTATTCACCTGATGTCTTTTTGTGATTCGAATACTTTTGTTTCCCCTTAAAAGTTTGACTTGCATAGTAATAGAAAAAAAGAGCATGGAGGGTAAACTCATATACTCGGTCGAACTCTGTCTTTCTGTAGTTCCTTCCCGTACACACTAGGTTAAGAACATAAAAACATAGGAAAATAAGGGAAGCTGCAGGACACCACCAGACCTACACTTGACAGTTCTTCTATGAAACATACTTGTTTCCACCTACCATCCTCAACCACAAATTTGTCGAATCTTCTTTTAAAAGCTCTGTAATGACGCGGCACTAACAATCTTATACTGAGTCTATTCATCTACCACTTTATCTGAGAAGTAATTCCTTTCTATCTCTATCTCTAAACTTAACTTTATCAAACTTGAACCCATTATTTCCTGTCCTATCTGATTAATGACCCAGATGATTATGCGTGTCAGCCTTGTTATGTCCTTAATACCACTTAGAGACATAGAAGGACTCTGTTCATACGCCTTTTTGATTGATAAAAGAATAAAAACTGCTCTAACAAGGTCTTTTATGAGAGAGAGAGAGAGAGAGAGAGAGAGAGAGAGAGAGAGGGGAGGGAGAAAGGTGCGCGCGCAAGTGACACACATTAGCTAATCACAGTCTTTACCTGATTACTAATAAGAACATTCGGAAATCTGTGTCTGTGGCTGCTGACATGCGCTTTCTTTGAAATTTTATGAACGATTAGTGGAGTTGCAATAGTGTCAATACATATAAAGAGCCATTTACTTCAAGAATTCATAAGCAACATGTCACAGAATTTAGATGTAGCATAACCCTGAAACATCTATTCACAAGTTATTGAATATATCAGTCATTATACCCCCTTTCATAAACTTCATCGTATTTTTGGCACCTGAGGACACGGAAACACGGTAACTCTGCCAGTGACTGATGCCCCCACTCGTTGATATAGTCTACATGTCCCCATCTTGTCTTGACACGTACTGCAAAGCAACGCTGTATTTCTACCCAAATCATTACTTAATTATAAGGCAAACTGGGATATCCACATAAAAAAAGTATCTGGTATTTTAGCATTAAATAATGGTTAGTTTATGTATTCCCCTCCTATTTTGAGACGCGTGGCAAATTTATTTTATTCATACCGAAACTTAATTGTAAGATAGCAGATTATTTTTGTTTGTAAGGATTTTGGTAGAAACCCAACGTTAGTTTGCCGTATGTTTCAAAACCTGACAGGAGTAGCTACGTAGAGAAAATGAACGAATGAGAGCATCAATCCGTGGCAGCGTTATCGTGTGGCCTTGTCATCGGGTGGCGAAATTACTTGATGAAACAGTATAGTAAACATTATAATCAAATATCATTACTGAATATTTAAAAGAATCGAAGCCCACAACTTTAAACATACGGGACGAGCACTGTTACACCAC
>NC_087170.1:13093994-13103994 GCF_035594125.1 Scylla paramamosain | reverse complement strand
AGAGAGAGAGAGAGAGAGAGAGGGAGGGAGGGAGGGAAGAAGGGGTGGAAGGAAGCTATGGAGTAAACAGGTAAGCAAATATGTGTTCATGGGTGGCTAATGACAGGTGAATGTTGTTTTCTGTTTAATTTTTATTCTTTTCTTTCCCCTTTTTTTATTTATTTACTTTTTTTTCAGAGTGGACGGGTGAATGAGCGGCAAATTAACAGTTTTTCCTCTTTCTCTGTGTGTGTGTGTGTGTGTGTGTGTGTGTGTATTCCTAGTCAGTCTCCTTTTACGTATAGAAAAAAATAAACAAGAGATTAATAAAAAACCTTGATAGAGTACAATCATGCATAACAATTATTATTTTGTGTGTGTGTGTGTTGCTGGCCAGTCTCATACACACAAGAAAAACGTAAGCAAAAATAAATAAATAAATAAATAAATAAATAAATAAATAGATAAATAAATAAATAAATAAATAAAAGACATAGCCACATACCAAACAATGCAAGTCAACAGCTGAGTAACATTGAGTAACACCCCACACTCACCTCCGCCTCTCGTCTCCCCCTCACGACTGCAGACTCTTCCCCAGGTGAGAATTAAGGTAACCCCGCCCTCTGCTGCCACACCTGTTTGAGGGGGAAATTATATGTAAATACGTAGATTAATAGACGTAAGATTGATAGGTGGAAGAAACAGATAAACAGGTGGAGAAAATAGATAGATAGACGGATAGACAGAGATACAGAAGCTGGGACATCTTAAGAAAAACGAAAAGGAGAAGGAGAAGAAGAAGAACGAGAAGAAAAGAAGGAAGGAGAAAGGCTTAAATATAAAGGCAGGGAAAACAAATAAAAACACACGAGAAAAATGGACAAAAGGGAAATAAAGGAAAAAAAAAGAGCGACATGAGTAAGAATGAATGAATGAATGGATGAAGGAAAAGAAAGTTGAGAAAGAGAAAAGGAAATAATTATTCATCAAGTAACTCTTGAATAGTGTGAACAATAGAAAGGAAAAATATATTAAAGAAACCGAAGGGAAAATAAAAAGGAAAAAGAGAAGCACGGTATTGAAGTGAATAAAAGAGAGAGAGAAAAAAAGAATTAAAGGGATCATGTGTGAAAGGGAAGAAATGAGAAGATAGGATGAAGGGAGGAAGAAAGGAGAGGAAGAGTGAGGGGGAGAGGGAGGGAGAGTGGCCAAGAAAGGGATCAAAGCAACAAGAGAAGGAAACGAATAAAATAATGAATGAATAGATGAAGAAAAGCAGGAAGGAAAGAAGAAGGAAGGAAGGAAGAAAGAAAGGAAGGAAGGAAGGAAGGAAAGAAGGGAAGAAGGAAGATAAATAAATGAGGGGAAGACAAATAAGACAACGTAATACAGGAAATAAATGAAGAAAACAAGCAAAGATGAAAAAATAAAGAAATAATGAAAACAGGAACAGACAAAAATTATGGAAAAAGAGAAATAAAAAAAAAACACAATTACAAAACAGAAAAGAACAAAACAAACAAACAAACAAATGAAAGAAGGAAAGAAAGAAAGAAGAAAGAAGCAAAAAAATGAAGAGAAGGAAAGAGAAAATAAATGACTCAATGAAGAAAAGAAAACAAAGGAAGAAATATGAAAACTGTCCCACACACACAAAAAAAAATAAATAAATAAGAATAAAAAACACAAGAAACACACACACAAAAAAAAGAAAAGAAAACGGAAGCAACAGGAAACACGCGCGCGCTCACACACACACACACACACACACACACACACACACACACACACACACACACACACACACACACACACACTGGAACCAAAATCGTCCTTAACTTACGAGAGACGAGACAAAAACGGCTCTTAAAGTTACGCTAAGGGAGAGGGAGAGAGAGAGGGAGAGAGAGGGAGGGGAGCAGGTGTATCAAGAGTTAGAGGGAAAGGGAAGAGAAAGGGAGGAAGGGGAGGAAGGAGGTGGAGAGAGAGGAAAAAAAAGTGAGAGTGAAGAGGTTAGGAGGGAGAAAGAGAGGGAGAGGAGGAGTTTGTGTATCAAGCTTGAGAGAGAGAGAGAGAGAGAGAGAGAGAGAGAGAGAGAGAGAGAGAGAGAGAGAGAGAGAGAGAGAGAGAGAGAGAGAGAGAGAGAGAATGGACAAAAATGAACACATAACAAAGGTGAAAAATTATACTGTTACTACTACTACTACTACTACTACTACTACTACTACTACTACTACTACTACTACTACTAAGAAAAGAACAGGAAGGATAGGGGAAAACGGAGAGAGGCGAAACGAAGGAAAAGGGAGGAGAGAAAGAGGGAAGGGGAGTAATTTACGGAAACTAGGAAACAACGAGGAAAGGGAAAGAAAGGGAATGTAATGGAATAGAAGAGAAGGGAAGGGAAGGAAAGGGAGGAAAAGAAGGGAAAGAGAGGAAGATGGTGAGAAGAGATAGCGTGAGCAGGCGTCAAGGAGGAGGAGGAGGAGGAGGAGGAGGAGGAGAAAGAGGGGGAGGGAGGAAAATAATGAAAGGAAAGAGAGACTGAAAAATAATAAAAAAAAAATAGTGTAGTTGCCAAACTTACGAAAAAAAATAAAGACGAAGGGAAAAGGGAAGAGAAAATGTAAAAAAAGGAAAATAAGAAAAGAAGGAAGGAAACGAGAAAATTATAAAACAATAGATTCTCAAAAAAAAAATCAGTGAAAAGAGAGAGAGAGAGAGAGAGAGAGAGAGAGAGAGAGAGAGAGAGAGAGAGAGAGAGAGAGAGAGAGAGAGAGAGAGATTAATAATATAACGAAAGTATGTTAGACAAATCGTGGCTCTCTCTCCCTATCCCCCCACCTCTCTCTCTCTCTCTCTCTCTCTCACACACACACACACACACACACACACACACACACACACACACACACACACACACACACACACACACACACCCCAGAGGATCCCGGACGCCAATTTAAGCTGGAGTCACCCGCCTTGACACTCTGACGCCGACAACAAACACCCCTCGTTCAGCCTGCCACTCACACCGCGGGGGGGGGAGAGGAGAACTGGGAGAGGGAGAGGGAGAGGCAGAGGGGCGGGTGGGGGAGATTGAAAGGGAGGGAGGGAGGGAGGGAGGGAGGGGTTACTAAAGGTGGAGCAGAGGTTGGGTTGGTTTGGTTGAGAGAGAGAGAGAGAGAGAGAGAGAGAGAGAGAGAGAGAGAGAGAGAGAGAGAGAGAGAGAGAGAGAGAGAGAGAGAGAGAGAGAGAGAGAGGGATAGGTGATGAAGATTGATATTATGAACGATATTGAGCGAAACGGGGGAGAAAATTGAGGAGGAGGAAGAAGAAGAAGAAGAACAACAACAACAACAACAACAACAACAACAAGAACAACAAACACAAAAACAAAACAATAAATAAACAAATGACAAAAGAGTTAACAAAGGAAAAACAGATGAAAACAAAAAAAAAAAAAACAATATAATAGAAAAAAACTGCAAAAAGACTCAAAGCGAAGACAAAACAAAAGGAATTATGATAAAAAAGAGAGAAAGAGGAAGAAAAGGAAAGAGAAGAGGAGAGAGAGGAAAGAGCAAGTGAGAGGACGTTCCTGTTGATTTTCGGAAGAGTGAGGTGAATTTGAGGGCGTGGAGGAGGAAGAAGAGGAGGAGGAGGAGGAGGAGGAGGAGGAGGAGGAGGAGGAAAGAACCTGGTTACGGTGGTGACGTCAAGGAAGTTTATGAAGAGAGAGAGAGAGAGAGAGAGAGAGAGAGAGAGAGAGAGAGAGAGAGAGAGAGAGAGAGAGAGAGAGAGAGAGAGAGAGAGAGAGAGAGAGTAGGGATGCGGGGGAAGTGAGCGGAAATGAAGTCACACTAATCTTGACACACACACACACACACACACACACACACATGGTTGCTGGGTGTGAAAACGGTGCGAGAGAGAGAGAGAGAGAGAGAGAGAGAGAGAGAGAGAGAGAGAGAGAGAGAGAGAGAGAGAGAGAGAGAGAGAGAGAGTCACGCTGAGGTTTACCACTTTGAAAAGAGAAATAATATCCATGAGTGCTTAGAAATCTCTCTCTCTCTCTCTCTCTCTCTCTCTCTCTCTCTCTCTCTCTCTCTCTCTCTCTCTCTCTCTCTCTCTCTCTCTCTCTCTCTCTCCCACTACCCATTTAGTTTATTATCTTTTACATCATAGAGAGAGAGAGAGAGAGAGAGAGAGAGAGAGAGAGAGAGAGAGAGAGAGAGAGAGAGAGAGAGAGAGAGAGAGAGAGAGAGGAGGTGGTGAAGCTGGTGTAAGCGGATCAGGGGGAGCCAGCTGTCGCGCCCCCTTCCCCCTTACCAACTGGTGGGAGGTGGGGGAGGGGAGGGAAGAGGGAGTGGAGAGGGAGAGGAGAGGGAGAGGAGGCAATAGACAGTAATAGAGACAGTACGTATGTGTGTGTGTGTGTGTGTGTGTGTGTGTGTGTGTGTGTGTGTGTGTGTGTGTGTGTGTGTGTGTGAGAGAGAGAGAGAGAGAGAGAGAGAGAGAGAGAGAGAGAGAGAGAGAGAGAGAGAGAGAGAGAGAGAGAGAGAGAGAGAGAGAGAGGAAAATACGTAAAGTAGTTAACAATAATGATAATAGTAACAACAACAACAACAACAACAACAACAACAACAACAACAACAACAATACTACTACTACTAATGATAATAATAATATACAACATTTGAATTTCACTATAATTTGTGCTTTGTTAATTGTAATTCTCTCTCTCTCTCTCTCTCTCTCTCTCTCTCTCTCTCTCTCTCTCTCTCTCTCTCTCTCTCTCTCTCTCTCTCTCTCTCTCTCTCTCTCTCTGTGTGTGTGTGTGTGTGTGTGTGTGTGTGTGTGTGTGTGTGTGTGTGTGTGTGTGTGTGTGTGTGTGTGTGTGTGTTTGTATGTGTGTGTCTATCTCTCAGCAACTAACTGTTTAGCTTATTTGTTTATTTGTCTGTTTGTTTGACTTTTTATTCTCTTTTTCTATCCATCCTCATATTTTTTCTTTTTCTGTGTTTCTGTTCTTTCCCTTTCCACACACACACACACACACACACACACACACACACACACACACACACACACACACACACACACACACACACACACACACACACACACTTTCAGAGCGAATCCCGCCAAAATGGTGAACAAATTAGCAAAACTCGGCGGGAAATGAAACCGAAATATAAAATCAAATGAATTAATCAAAGTGTTGCCAATGTTGCATCAAACGTGCGCGATGTTTTCCCCTTTTTTTATCCCCTTCCCCTTATCCTCTGTCTCTCTCTCTCTCTCTCTCTCTCTCTCTCTCTCTCTCTCTCTCTCTCTCTCTCTCTCTCTCTCTCTCTCTAACTTTTCCTTTTTTCTTTCTTTTCTTCCTATCTAACTCGATTTTTTTTTTCATTTTTTCTCTACTCCCTTTAACTCCTCTCTTTGTCTGTCTGTCTGTCTGTCTGTCTGTCTCTCTCTCTCTCTCTCTCTCTCTCTCTCTCTCTCTCTCTCTCTCTCTCTCTCTCTCTCTCTCTCTCTCTGTTCCTTTTCCATCATACATCACTTACTTTTCTCTTTGGCATCCTTTTTTCTCTTTCTCTTCACACTTTCTTATGTGTCTCCATATCTTTACCTTATTTTTTTCAAGCTCCTTAGCATTCCCTTAAAAAAACACGACGCTCCTTTCCTCAAACCACCCTTAAAAACCATAACTAACCCTTAAAAGTACCCCAGCATTTGTACCCTTGACAACCCAAACACACCCCTTAAAAACACGTCATTTTGTCCCTTACCTGTCATTCCCCACCATTCCAATTCAGCAACTCCTAAACGTACTTCCCCATTCTTCTCATGTAACCCATTTCCATCACCACCAATACCTCATCACTACCACACCAACTACAGTCGTACCTGACCTCTACCACACCTCTACCACACCTCTATCACGACCTGTACGTAATTATTCCTCTTCTTCACTTAACCATTCCTAGCACCTCCTACCACTCTACCACACCTCCAACACTCCTACCACACCTCCACGACTTCTATTCCCAGGAACATCCATTAGTTTTTACCTCCGGGCCCCGCTATCCACACCAGGTTATCACAAGAGGTGCAGGTTGGAAGAAATCTGGCGACGTGTTGACGCTTCACAAAGGCTGAGAGAGAGGAGAGGCACACGGCTCTTGCCTCTCTCTGTGATCATTAACCAGGCGATCCAGAGCAAACAGAGATGCCCTTCACAAAGATTAGCGGCCCTGCGTGTACGTATGTGTGTGTGTATGTGTGTGTATGTGTGTGTGTGTGTCTGTGTGTGTGTGTGTGTGTGTGTGTGTGAAGAGGAAGATAGATGATAAAAATAAAGTGCGTGTGTGTGTGAAATGTAGGAGGAATAAGTGAGAGATAGAAGAGAAAAGAAGTGACGATTCTAGTGATGATGAAATGGTTGTGTTGATGTTGTATAGTCGTGTGTGTGTGTGTGTGTGTGTGTGTGTGTGTGTGTGTGTGTGTGTGTGTGTGTGTGTGTGTGTGTGTGTGTGTGTGTGTAAAAACGAATGAAGTGCAAAATATATGAAATGGAAGCGAGAGAGAGAGAGAGAGAGAGAGAGAGAGAGAGAGAGAGAGAGAGAGAGAGAGAGAGAGAGAGAGAGAGAGAGAGAGAGAGAGAGACTTAGACACAAAACTACTAAAATAACACAAAAACTAATAAACACACACACAAACACACACACACACACCACTATACACACTTATCAACTATCAAATCTCACCCTTTTTTTTCAAGCAACCCGCAAACCAAAACTCTTAATATTACCATTATTACCATTACCACTACTTCCTCTCTCTCTCTCTCCCTCTCTCTCTCTCTCTTGCAGGAAACAGTACAGAAGCAGGATAAAAGAGGAACGAGAGGCGGAAGGGAACAATTAATCACAAGACATCATTGAATCACACTCACTCTGGTAAAAACGTGACACATGATTCAAAACACGAGACGAAGCGACGCGGGGAAGAGGAGAAAAAGAAGCGACCGTGTCATGTGCGTGTGCTTGTGTGTGTGTGTGTGTGTGTGCGCGCGTGTGTATGTGTGTATGTGAGCGTGTGTGTGAAATGTGAATAAACAAATACGTATAGAAATAAAATAAAGATGAAACTTACATTACATACTACTACTACTACTACTACTACTACTACTACGAGAGAGAGAGAGAGAGAGAGAGAGAGAGAGAGAGAGAGAGAGAGAGAGAGAGAGAGAGAGAGAGAGAGAGAGTATATATATAAAAAAAGATGAAGTAAGTAAATAAACAGGAAAGGATATGCAAGGAAAAATATTCACGCGTTCACTGAAATAATATTAATCGTATTTGCGAGGTACTTTTAGAGAGAGAGAGAGAGAGAGAGAGAGAGAGAGAGAGAGAGAGAGAGAGAGAGAGAGAGAGAGAGAGAGAGAGAGAGAGAGACGACACCATTACGGAGAACACAACTGTAACCCGTGAAGGCCTAATCAAATCTTTCCTAGTAGGCTGTGCAGGGAGGAGGAGGAGGAGGAGGAGGAGGAGGAGGAGGAGGAGGAGGAGGAGGAGCAAAGAGAGAGAAATAGATGGGGGATGCTGAAGGTATGGGAGGAAGAGGAGGGAGGGGGAGGAGGAGGAGGAGGAGGAGGAGGAGGAGGAGGAGGAGGAGGAGGAGGAGGAGGAGGAGGAGGACAACTAAGAGACGAGCAGAGAGAGAGAGAGAGAGAGAGAGAGAGAGAGAGAGAGAGAGAGAGAGAGAGAGAGAGAGAGAGAGAGAGAGAGAGAGAGAGAGAGAGAGAGGTGTGGGGAAGGAGGGGAGGGGGAGGGTAATCAATATGTTGGACTGAGCTTGGTGATTGTGGAGCAAATGAATATTCATGCACCGGCCTGTTCCCTGTGCTAACGACTTTCATCCGCTCGCGAGACCCTTACCTCACACTTCGGCCACAGGACCCTCACATTTAACCCCCATTTCCTACCCTCCTATCAACACCACAGTACCAAAACTTGGCATGCACATCCCTACACGCCTCTACTATCATCCCCTAGCAGGCGGAGGAGGTACAGCACGAGGGAACGGCGAGGGAGCGGCGAGAACGTAGGGGTGTGTGAGCGAAGCGGCGGGCGAGGTGAGCGGAGGTCGGGACGAGGCTGATTAAAACCGAGGATTTGTGTTCGCGCTGGTCTGGCCTGAATACCACTACTGCCGCCGCCGGGGCCCGCGAACTGACAAAATCGTGAACGCCAGTGTCTCTTCCCCCGCCTCCCCCATCTCCCTGCGCCCCCCACCCCACCCTTCCCCAACTTGTGTGCGTGTATGTATGTCTCTCTCTGCGTGTGCGTGTGACTGTGTGTGTGTGTGTGTGTGTGTGTGTGTGTGTGTGTGTGTGTCTCTCTCTCTCTCTCTCTCTCTCTCTCTCTCTCTCTCTCTCTCTCTCTCGGCCTCAGCAACTGCCTCTCTTACCAAGCCAAAACTATGAGGGTTATTTTGTACTTTATTTCTCATTTTCCGACCATATTAACTGCCTGAATCTCTACCCCCCTCCCCTCCCCTCACTCTCTCTCTTACTGTCATTTTTTTCCCTTCTTCTATTTCACTTTTTTTTTTTGTGTGTGTGTTTTTCCTCCAAGTCGTGTTAATGAGAAACTTGATCTTGCGATGTTTTTAAGTGGCGTTTTAAGTGGCGGTGTTTGTGTGTGTGTGTGTGTGTGTGTGTGTGTGTGTGTGTGTGTGTGTGTGTGTGTGTGTGTGTGTGTGTGTGTGTGTATGTATGTGTGTGTGTGTGTGTGTGTGTGTGTGTGTGTGTGTGTGTGTGTGTGTGTGTGTGTGTGAGACGTGCTTGTGTGTGTGAATCATTTTTGGTTTATATTTTAATTTCCTTTACACAATCTCTCTCTCTCTCTCTCTCTCTCTCTCTCTCTCTCTCTCTCTCTCTCTCTCTCTCTCTCTCTCTCTCTCCACCAACGAGCAATATTTTTACAGTTAGCTCAGTCTCCCCTTCAGTCTCCCTCCCTACCCCCTCTCATCCTACAAGGTAATTAGTGAGTGTGTGAATAAGAATCTCTCTCTCTCTCTCTCTCTCTCTCTCTCTCTCTCTCTCTCTCTCTCTCTCTCTCTCTCTCTCCCCAGGTAATTCAAAACTTGTATATTGTAATTAAACAGGTGTCCTTATATAAGAAAGTATATAGAGATAATTCGCCCTCACACACACACACACACACACACACACACACACACACACACACACACACACACACACACACACACACACACACACACACACACATACACACACACAAACACACATGTGGGGTGCGGGGTAGCTGGATACGTACATAACTACACTACACAAACTTATAATGATAAATATACACATGACTATATTTACACTGGCACAAAAAACGCACACACTTACACTCACTCACTCACTCACACACACACACACACACACACACACACACACACACACACACACACACACACGTACACACCAATACATGCGCACATACCTATAACAGTTTCAATATAAAAAAAAGTACGTACACATTACACACACACACACACACACACACACACACACACACATGTATACACGCGCACAGGTAAACAGGCGGCTAATACTGATTATACTCCTGTTTTTTTATGTATAATTTTGTATTCATGTATTCCTATGGTCTATAATTTAGCCTATCAGTCCGATGATCTCTCATTTATAGGGAGAGAGAGAGAGAGAGAGAGAGAGAGAGAGAGAGAGAGAGAGAGAGAGAGAGAGAGAGAGAGAGAGAGAGAGATGGAGGTGCCGTGCGTCGTCTCTCTCTCTCTCTCTCTCTCTCTCTCTCTCTCTCTCTCTCTCTCTCTCACGCACAGCGAGAGAGAGAGAGAGAGAGAGAGAGAGAGAGAGAGAGAGAGAGAGAGAGAGAGAGAGAGAGAGAGAGAGAGAGAGAGAGAGAGAGAGAGAGGTTATGAGTAAGGGAGCCACACCTGAGATACATAATTGAAC
>NC_087170.1:13086494-13088994 GCF_035594125.1 Scylla paramamosain | reverse complement strand
CCTCTTCCACTTCCTCGTCCTCTGCCTGCTGCTACTGCTATTTCTTCTTTCATCAAATCTTCTTTCTTCTTTATTCCTCTTCTTCTTTCCACTAGTATTGCTTCTTCCTTTCTCTCTCTCTCTCTCTCTCTCTCTCTCTCTCTCTCTCTCTCTCTCTCTCTCTCTCTCTCTCTCTCATTGTCTAGATTGTTGTTTTTCCTATTTTTTCTCTCTTCCTTTTTTTTCTTTTCTATTTCTTTCTGTCGTTTTTTTTTTATCTTTTATTCTTTTCTGTATTTCATTCTTTTTTGTATTTTTCTTTGTTTGAATTTTATCCTTTTCACGTTTCTCATCTTCCTTTTTATTAACCCGCTCTTTTACTGCCTTTGGATTTTCTTCTTCTTCTGCGTCTTCCTCCTCCTCCTCTTCCTCCTCCTGTTTCACCTCCTCCTCTCACCATAACGGCCATACAAGACATAAACAGACTCCTCAAAATACAAAGTCCTTCTCTCTCTCTCTCTCTCTCTCTCTCTCTCTCTCTCTCTCTCTCTCTCTCTCTCTCTCTCTCTCTCTCTCTCTCTCTGTGACTCACACGCGTCGACTCGCCGCCCTTGGAAGATCACAGAAGAGCGCTGGTTTACCCCGGACGCCACGCACGCGCGCGCACACACTGACACACACACACACACACACACACACACACACACACACACACACACACACACACGCACGCACGCACATTGGAACAGAAGAGGAAGAAGGAAGTACATAATGATGGATCGACTCTCTTTTTCATATATACATAAAATAAAGAAAACGAAATACGGAGAAAATATAGAGAGAAATATAGAAAAAAACTAATAAATGAAAGAAACGGAGAAAACAGCATGATCTATGGCGATCTATGGAATATGATAATGATAAACATATAGAATAAATAAGGAAGGAAAAGAAGGAAGGAAAGAAAAAAAATAAAATAGGCAACGAAGATAAGTAAGATCGACACTAACAATAATATTTAAAAAAGAAAAAGAAAAAGAAAGAGAGCACCAATAAAATGACAAATATAAACAAACCACCACCATCACCACCACCACCACCACCACCACCACTGAAACTTGACCAGACCCCGCCAGACCCATGAAACCCATTACCGCATCGGCGCCAAGACAAAAGAGCATCAACACAACAAAGTATAAGGAATTGAAACTTAAGCCACCCCTCCCTTTCCCCCATCCCCCATCACCCATCACCCTTCACCCTTCACCCTCCGTATATGATTACCAAGAGGTAGCGAGTCTGACGGATTATCCCTTACCCTTCCTCTCACTCTCCCTCTCTCTCCCTCTCCCCCTCGCTAAGCCCACTTACAACGGGCGGAACAGGGGCAAGGAACAGGTTGTGGGGAGAGCGTGTGGAACGGGATGAAACGGTATGGAACGGTGTGTGTGTGTGTGTGTGTGTGTGTGTGTGTGTGTGTGTGTGTGTGTGTGTGTGTGTGTGTGTGTGTGTGTGTGTGTAGGGATACAGTCCTCGTTCCGTCACGTGTGTTATATAAAAATGTAAATATATGCGTTTTATATATTTTAAGATGTATTTTTTGTGTTTTCAAGTTTGAGAGAGAGAGAGAGAGAGAGAGAGAGAGAGAGAGAGAGAGAGAGAGAGAGAGAGAGAGAGAGAGAGAGGTAAGAGCTTATCACTAACTCACTCTCCCTTTCCTCCTCTCCCTCCCTCTCTCCACCCGTGTCCTCTGTACTTATTTCCCTCAGTGTCCAAGCGATATCACAATAGCGAAATTTGTCCTATAATAAAAATCAGACAGAGGAGAAAATGGGATAATTTCTTTCCTTTCTCAAACAGCGGAGCATATCACACACACACATACACACACACACACACACACACACACACACACACACACACAAACACACACACGCTGGAGGAGTAAATACTATCAAATTTATAAACACTACGATAAAATGCGTTCACCAATCATAATATTAATGTGTCTGGAAGGGAGCTGTGTGTTTTTTTTTTCAATTTGCTTCGTGCGGTTTTTCATTGATTTTTTTCTACATCTGCTGGTCAGAGAGAGAGAGAGAGAGAGAGAGAGAGAGAGAGAGAGAGAGAGAGAGAGAGAGAGAGAGAGAGAGAGAGAGAGAGAGACGAGGAGAAAAGACCCTATGCATTTTGTTTTCCCTTCCTATGTATTCTGTTTATTTGTTCTTTCTTAGTTCGCCATTGCAAGTGTTCAAAATGTTATGTGCACAGAGGTAAGGAATGTTTTTAAATGTATTACGTGCATCGGTTGTCATGTGTAGTGAGAATATAATGCAATGTTACCTTTTATTTGTATTTTTTGTTTTGTTTGAGTGACTATTTCTTCACTAAATCACTCACTCACTCACTCACTCACTCACTCACTCACATTTGCTTTCTCTCACTCACTCGCTCATTCACTCTCACTGACACTACAATATCTCAGTCACTGTCATTCTCTTTAACTTTCACTCTTAAATAA
>NC_087170.1:13076494-13078994 GCF_035594125.1 Scylla paramamosain | reverse complement strand
AGAGAGAGAGAGAGAGAGAGAGAGAGAGAGAGAGAGAGAGAGAGAGAGAGAGAGAGACTTTAGTTTATGCTTTATCTCCTCCTTCATCACCCTTTCTCTCTCTCTCTCTCTCTCTCTCTCTCTCTCTCTCTCTCTCTCTCTCTCTCTCTCTCTCTCTCTCTCTCTCTCCGCCAGAGGGAAATGAGAGAGAGAGAGGGAAGGAAGAGGAAAGGAAAAAGAGAGAATAGTAGAGGTGTCAGGGAAAGGATGAGAGAGAGAGAGAGAGAGAGAGAGAGAGAGAGAGAGAGAGAGAGAGAGAGAGAGAGAGAGAGAGAGAGAGAGAGAGAGAGAGAGAGAGAGAGAGAGAGAGAGAGAGGGTGGAAATGAGAAAAAGGGAGGAGGGAGAAGGGGAAGAAAGGACACACGAGAGAGACAGAGAGAGAGAGAGAGAGAGAGAGAGAGAGAGAGAGAGAGAGAGAGAGAGAGAGAGAGAGAGAGAGAGAGAGAGAGAGAGAGAGAGAGAGAGAGAGAGAGAAGCGAAAATAACAATAACAAGAAGAGTATGAACGGATTAAAAGGAAGCGAAAAACCAATGAGGAGGAGGAGGAGGAGGAGGAGGAGGAGGAGGAAGAAGAAGAGTTAACATACCAAAAGTAATCTCTAGGAAGACAAGAAAAGGATAACACACACGACTCTTGTTATGTTAGTCTTCTTCTTTAATCCCTGGAGGAGGAGGAGGAAGAGGGGGAGGAGGAGGAGGAGGAGGGAGGAGGAAAAAATTGTTGATGTTATTTTTTTCGATTACAATTTGCTCGGTAATTAGTTTTGCTACGGCAGTGATCACCTGAGGGATAATTAACATGGATGAGTGATTAGCAAGGTGATAAGGAAGGCACGGGATGGATAGATGGACAAATAAATGGATGGACAGACAGACAGATAGATAGATGGACTGATAACAAATTGATAAGTGGATGAATAGTTATGTAGATAGATGAATAAACAAACAGATAGACAGATAGATAGATAAATAACCATATAGATAGATAGATAGATAGACTACTAAACATATACAAATGAATAGATTGATATGACAAAAACCGATAGATACATAAATAGATACATTAAGAAAAATAGATAAACAGACGACACATATGAAAGATAGACAGATAGATATTGATATATATAAATAGAGAGATAGATATATGTATAGATAAACACATAGATACATAGATACGGGGATAAACAAAGAGAGACAGAGATAGATAGATAGATAGATAGATAGATAGATAGATAGACAGATAAGCCAATAAATGTTAAAGAGAAAAGGTATTAACGGATTCTAGTGTATAATTATAACTCTCTCTCTCTCTCTCTCTCTCTCTCTCTCTCTCTCTCTCTCTCTCTCTCTCTCTCTCTCTCTCTCTCTCGGGGAAGGCTAGGAATCATGACAAGAGGCGGCCATTTTTAAAGGTCTTAGGGATTTCACAGTGATTGGCTTTGTGTGTGTGTGTGTGTGTGTGTGTGTGTGTGTGTGTGTGTGTGTGTGTGTGTGTGTGTGTGTGTGTGTGTGTGTGTGTGTAATTTATTCTCCCTCCTTTCTCTTCTTAACTCAGGATGACACGCCCTCTCTCTCTCTCTCTCTCTCTCTCTCTCTCTCTCTCTCTCTCTCTCTCTCTCTCTCTCTCTCTCTCTGTGCTGCTCGTTCTTCCTTTGTATTCCTTTGCAAATGAAATATCAAGGTGTTTTCAGATTTTAGTAAACAAACCTTTCTACTTTTTTTCTTTTCTTCCTTCTTTTATTCCTCCCTCTTTTATTCCAATTTTATTTTTTGTTTAACTTCACTATCTCTTTTTTCTTTATCTCTTTTTTTATGTATTTTTATTCTCTTGTTATTGAGTTATTGCTTTTTTCCTTTATTTATGTGTTTATCATCTTCTGTGTGGTGTGTCCTTCAAATCGGTAATTCTTCTCTTTTCTTCACTGTTTCTTGAGTAACATTACCTCAACAACCCGCTTCTCTCCCCCTCTCCCTCCTCTTCTCCTTCCTTTCACTCCCTTTCCCAACTCGACCCTCCCTTTTGCCTCCTTTCCCTTTCTCTGTGCCCCTCTCTCTTTGCGTTTTTCCTCCCTATCCTTTCTGTCTCTTTCCTCTCCTTTCCTCCTTTCCTCTTCTAGCGCTCTTCCTCATTTTCTCTTTTTTCTCCATGTTTCCTCCGTTTCTTTTCCCTCTCCTTATCTTTCCTTTATTATACCCTTACCTTCTCCTCCTCCTCCTTTTCCTCCTTCTTCCTCTCCTACCGTGTCCATCACCTTCCCCTCCCTTTCTCTTCACAGTCCCTCCTCTTTCTCCCCATTTTCCTTCCTTACACCCACACATACACACACCTCTCCTCCACTGTGTTCGGCCCTCTCCCTCCTGTCTCCCCTCCTCTCCCTCCTCTCCCTTTCTCCACGACACGCCCACAAACATCCAGCGAGACCACCACACGCACACGACAAAACACCAAAAACTAAGGCC
>NC_087170.1:13056494-13058994 GCF_035594125.1 Scylla paramamosain | reverse complement strand
AGAAAGAGAAAAAGGGAAGAGCGGTGAGAAGCGGTGAGTGAAGGAGGATGAAGAGGAGGAAGAGTGGATGAAGAGGAAGAAGAAGAGGATGTTGTGGATAAAAGAAGAGGGGTGAATATGATAAAAGAGGCAAGGAGAAAGTGTGGAAGAGGAGGAAGAATATGAAGAAGTGCAAGGAGTAGGAAGAGGAGGAGAAGGAAGAAGAAAAAGACAGAGAATGTTCTACTCGTAGTAGAAGAGATAAGTTGCTCATAAAAAGCAGAAGAAAAATGTAGAAGAGAAAAGGAGAAAATACAGAAAGAAAAAGGATGTTTTGGGGAGAAAGAAAAATATGGTGAAGTAAGAGAAGAAGAAGAAGAAGAAGAAGAAGAAGAAGAAGAAGAAGAAGAAGAAGAAGAAGAAGAAGAAGAAGAAGAAGAAGAAGAAGAAGAAGAAGAAGAAGAAGAAGAAGAAGAAGAAGAAGAAGAAGAAGAAGAAGAAGAAGAAGAAGAAGAAGAAGAAGAAGAAGAAGAAGAAGAAGAAGAAGAAGGAGGAGGAGGAGGAGGAGGAGGCTGCTGTTACAGGAAAGAAAGAGAGAAAAGAGAGAGAAAGAGAGAGAGAGAGAGAGAGGAGTGAAGTGTGGCAGAAGAAAGGAGAGGAGGAAGGTGTGAAAGGGAGGCAGGCTGTGGGAGGCAGGCAAGACCACACCACATCCTCCCACAGCAGGTATTGTCCCCTTGTCCCTCAGATGTCACAACGGCGCCCCTGGACACCACACACACCCAACCATCCACCCACCCACCCACCCACCCACCCACACACACACACACACACACACACACACAGGTATAAAGATGTACTACTGTTCCTACCTGTAATGGAGAGTTTCAAGTCACTACCGCCGTCAGCCTCGTCAGCGTCGCCTGCAGGAGGGAAGGGGAAACTATGCATTAAGGTTGTCAGGCGAAGTTGTTGTGTTTCGCGAGTTAGAAACAAGACGCACCCTCCTCCTCCTCCTCCTCCTCCTCCTCCTCCTCCTCCTCTTCCTCCTCCTCCTCCTCCTCCTCCTCCGCCTTCTCTTACTTCTGCAGCTGCGTGGCCTGCGGGAGGAGGAAGAGGGTGAAGATGAGGATGAGTTAGTGGAGTGAAGGAAGAGGAGGAGGAGTATATGTGTGTATGTGTGTGTGTGTGTGTGTGTGTGTGTGAGAGAGAGAGAGAGAGAGAGAGAGAGAGAGAGAGAGAGAGAGAGAGAGAGAGAGAGAGAGAGAGAGAGAGAGAGAGAGAGAGAGAATTCTCCTCTTACTACTCCTCCTCCTCCTCCTCCTTCTCTTCCTCTCCTGTTGCAAGGACGCCTCAGGAAAGGTGTAGAAATCTAAAACACACTCATGCAACACCATTCTCTAAACGACGCTAATTAATTAACTAACCCCTTTCACCTGATGGAAACAACGTATGCCTTTCACCACCACCACCACTACCACCACCACCACCACCACAGCTGGGGACGCCACCACACGCCGCCACATCCACCCTGAGGGCAAGAGACGCCGTTACAAAGCGGATATGTGGATTAAATGCTTGTAAACGTATCTGTGTATGTGCGTGTGTTTGTTAGTAAAGCGACTGTATGTTTTTCGTGCCTGCGCTAAACCGCTCACAACACAGCTATACTCGGCTCACACACACACACGTTTTTTCCCCCCACGTCTGCTTCTGGTATCAGCAACGTAGGTGGTTTATGTAACGCGTGGGTGTAGGTGTGCGAGGGCGCTTTGTATGGGAGGTTAATAGGTGTGTGTATGGCGCTAAAGGATCAGGGAGGATAGAGGAGAACTGGGACAAGGCTGAGGGAACGGGGGTAGAAGGGGGAGGAGGGGGACATGGGAGGGGGACATTGTATCGACCAGGCAGTGACAGGAACTAATGTCGATCAGTAGTGAAGATCAAGACGGAAATGGAAAGATTCATGGAGGTATTACATGCGTGGCTGGGAGGGCATGGAAGAGGACGTGAAGAAGAGGGGAAGGGAGGGGAAAAGGAAGGTAAATTGGTGAATGAAGGGGAGAAAATGATGGGAAAAAATGGTGAATTAAGGAGAAATTTTGAAGGTGAAGTGGTTAATTATGGGAAAAAATGGAAGGTGAACTAGTGATGTAGGGAAAAAAGACGATTTAGTTAATGAAGGTGAAAGAAGGGAAAAAAATAAGGTGAACTGGTGAACGAAGGGAAAAATTGAGGTGAATTAAAGAAAAAAAAGAAAAATTAACATAATTACTAAACACAGAAGGGAACTAATGAAGGGAAAAATGAAAAAGTGAATGATGTTAGGAGTTCAAACAATAATTCACTAAACGTAGAAGAGAAAGGAAAAAAATAAATAGTGGGTTTGGGAGGAAGAAAGAGTTGACATAATTACTAAAAAGGAAAGGGAGACAAAAATTGAACTAGTGAATTGGGAACGAAAGATGAGTTAACAGAATTACTGAAATATGAAAGAGAATAAAAGGAAAACTCAACAAAC
>NC_087170.1:13038994-13048994 GCF_035594125.1 Scylla paramamosain | reverse complement strand
AAAGTAAGAAAGAGGCATGGAAAAGAGGGAGGAAAACCAACAAAAGGGAAATAAAGAAGAAGAAATTAAGAAAACATAGGAGAAATAATAAAAAAAGAAAAAGAAGGGAAATTTGGAAAGGGGAAAGAAGGGAAAGGTACGAGAGTAAAGGAAAAGGAGGGAAAAAAGATGAAAAGGGAAGTTAAAAGAGGAAAAGACGAAAAGGAGAGGGAAAGAGGGAGAAAAGAAAGGTGAACATGGAGAGGGGGAAAAGGAAAGAAACAGAAAAAAAGAAAGAAGGAAAGTAACGAAAAAAAATCAGGAAAAAAGGAAAGGAGGGCAGATGAGAGAGAGAGAGAGAGAGAGAGAGAGAGAGAGAGAGAGAGAGAGAGAGAGAGAGAGAGAGAGAGAGAGAGAGAGAGGAGAAAGCAGAAGGCAAATCTTATGAAATTCCTTCCTTACTTTCCCTTTAAATCGAGAGAGAGAGAGAGAGAGAGAGAGAGAGAGAGAGAGAGAGAGAGAGAGAGAGAGAGAGAGAGAGAGAGAGAGAGAGAGAGAGAGAGAGAGGTATAGAGAGAGAGAGAGAGAGAGAGAGAGAGAGAGAGAGAGAGAGAGAGAGAGAGAGAGAGAGAGAGAGAGAGAGAGAGAGAGAGAGAGAGAGAGAGAGATCTAAGAAAATGTCAAAATGTGAATAATCGAAATGTCACAAAAACGAAACGAAGGAAACAAAAACTGGAAGATTAGACAGACAGACAGACAGACAGACAGACAGACACACAGACAGACGGACAGACAGACGGACAGACAGACAGGGACAGACAGACAGACAGACACTCAAACACACAAACTATGAAATATAGCTAAATGAAGACACACACACACACACACACACACACACACACACACACACACACACACACACACACACACACACACACGCACCACAAAACCGACTAAAAAAAGGAAGAGGAGGAAAAGGAGGAGGAGGAGGAGGAGGAGGAGGAGGAGGAGGAGGAGGAGGAGGAGGAGGAGGAGGAGGAGGAGGAGGAAGAGGAGGACAAGAGAGAGAGAGAGAGAGAGAGAGAGAGAGAGAGAGAGAGAGAGAGAGAGAGAGAGAGAGAGAGAGAGAGAGAGAGAGAGAGACGTTGTTACCTAGAGTGAGAGAGAAAGAGGGGAGGAGGAGCAGAGACGAGGGGAGAAAGGAAACAGCAAGAGGATACAAGAGGTGACAGAGGAATACTGAGTGTCAGGATGAGGGGAGAGGGAAGGGAGAGGGGAAAAAGAGAGGGGAGCTGAGGGGAAGGGTGGAAGGGACAATGAAGGTGGAGATAAATGGAGGAAGGAGAGAAGAGGAAGGTGTTACAGAGAAGAAGAGAGAAGGGAACAAAGTGGAAGAAGAGGAGAGAGGAGGAGAAATGAGGGGAGATGAGATGTGGAGGAGGAAATAAGAGGGGTGAGGTGGAGGAGGCATGGAGAGGGAGGAAAGTGAGGGAAATACGTGTATGCGTGTGTGTGTGTGTCGGGGGAGGGGAAAAAAGTAACGTTATTGAAGGGTAAAGGGACAAGTAAGGGGAAAAGTGAAGTGAGGGGAAGTGAGGGGAAATATTGAGGAGAGAAACAGAAGGGAGGAAGGGAGCGAAAGGGGAGGATTAAAGAGAATATTGAATGAGGAAGGAGGACATGAGACGAAGTGAGGGGAAGAGTGAGGGGAATATTGGAAAGGAGAAGGAAGATGTGAGGGGAATTACATGCTGTTGGGGACGAAGAGGAGGAGGAGGAGGAGGAGGAGGAGGAGGAGGAGGAGGAGGAGGAGGAGGAGGAGGAGGAGGAGGGGTGAGAGTGAGGGGAGGGGAGAGAGTGAGGGGAGAGGCTTGGCTGTTCTCCCGTCACTCTCCCCTCGACTTTGAGCTTCGTTAGCAAATGGAAAGAGAAAACGAAAACTTGGGCGGCGTCTTGTTATGCTAATGTCATTGTTTTGTTGTTTTTTTTGTTGTTTTTTTCTTTTTTGTTTCGTTTCCCTCTCTCTCTCTCTCTCTCTCTCTCTCTCTCTCTCTCTCTCTCTCTCTCTCTCTCTCTCTCTCTCATTCGTTCATCAGTCGCTCTCTTTCCCTCTATTCTGTACCTCTCTCTCTCTCTCTCTCTCTCTCTCTCTCTCTCTCTCTCTCTCTCTCTCTCTCTCTCTCTCTCTCTCTCTCTCTCTCTCTCTCTCTCTCTCTCTCTCTTTTCCCTGTGTGTGTGTGTGTGTGTGTGTGTGTGTGTGTGTTTTCATCGACATGTAAATAAAGTAAATAAATAAAAAAAAACGAAGAAACACAATAATAATTTCAAAATCATCTACTTTCATTTTTTTTTTTGTTTATTTATTGATTTAACACTCATATCCAAACTTTCATTTCATTATTATCATTTTTTCCCTTTTCTTTTTTCTGGTCACTTTTTTTCCATCTCGGCAACGCAAAAATGTTTCCTTCTTTGCGCCACAAGCCAACAAACGTTTTCCCTTTTTTTTTTTTCCCTTCCTTTGATCTTTTCAGCTTAAACGTTTATCATCATCTTTGTCTCACCGCACTCCATCCCTCTTCTCCCCTCTCATTTTCTCTTTCTTCTTCTCCCTCTTCTCCCTTTTCCCTTCTTCCTTTCTCTTCTTCCTTTCTTCTCATCTCTTCCTGTTTCTCTCTCCATCCACTTGCTCCTCATCCTCTTTCTTCTCTCTCTCTCCACTTCCTATCTCTTCCTCCCCTTCTTCTCCCTTTTTCTTCCTTCTTTCTCTCTTCCTGTCCACCTTCCCCGTTACCGTTTTCCTTCTCCCTTTCCATCTTCCTTCTTCTCTCCTCTTTTCATACTCTCCTCCTCCTTCCTCCTCCTTCTCAATCTTTCCTTGTTTGTCTTTACCTCCGTTTCTTTGTTTCTCTCCTCCTTCTCATCCTCTTCTTCTTCCTCCTCCATCTATCCTCCATTCTGTTTTTTTTTTCCTCTCTCCTGTTCCTCCAGTTTTACTCTTCAGCCTACTCCTCCTCCTCTTCCTCCTCTTCATCTTCTTCTCCTCCTTCTCCTTCTCCAACTCCTCCACCTCCTCCTCCTCTTCCTCCTCCTCCTTCTCCTCCTCCTTTTCCTCGTCCTCCTTTGCCTAAAACTGACGTGTGTGTGTGTGTGTGTGTGTGTGTGTGTGTGTGTGTGTGTGTGTGTGTGTGTGTGTGTGTGTGTGTGTTGGTAAAACTAATGTGATGATAGTGACAAATTTTCACAATAAAAATAAAATAAAGTAAATAAATAAAGTAATAATAATAATAATAATAATAATAATAATAATAATAATAATAATAATAATAATAATAATAATAGCAACAACAACAACAACAACAATGACAATAAAATCAATACATTTTCTTAATAACAAATATATATATAAAAAAACCCATTTCTTCCCCATTATTTTTTCCTTCTTCCATTTTTTCCCTTCATCTCTGCCTCCCTCTCCCCTTCCTTCCCTCCCTTCCTCTTCCTCCTTCCCTCTCTCCTCTCCCTTCTTCCCTCCCTCTTCCTTCCCTCCAGCCTGATCAGCCTCATCTGTCAATGTCCGGGAAATCTGGAAGAGGAGGAGGAGGAGGAGGAGGAGGAGGAGGAGGAGGAGGAGGAGGAGGAGGAGGAGGAGGACGAGGAGGAGGAGGAGGAGGAGGAGTGACACAGTGACTTGATCAGAGGGAGAGGAGAGATGGAATGTAGACTCCTTCCAAATCTTGAGGGGGAAAAAGAAGGAAAAAAAAAAGGAAAAGGAAACTAAAGGGAAAAAAGTATTAGAGAAGAGAAAAAAAAAAGAAAGACCCAGAAAGAGTTTCCATTTCGAAGTCTGAAGGAGTAAAAATTTTCCCCAAAAGTCTCTCAGGGAAAGAAGTACGTGCTGGGGAAAAGTTTTGATAATTTTTTGAGGGGAAAACTGAAGTAATAGTTAACCCTTTTTTTTTATAACCGTAAGAAAATAAAAAAAAGAAAAAATCACATCTTCAGCTGATAAATATTCCTTAAAAAAAAAAAAAAAAAGCTGACCAGTATTTTCTCCACAGTTTTTCATGTATTTTCTTGTAGTTTCCCTGTATTTTTCTCTTGTCTGTGTTGTATTTCCTCCAGATGCGAGTGTTGGTTTTCTTTGTGTTTCTTAAGTGCTTCTTCATCCACTGAGCTCAAGATTTTAAAAGATTTGTAAGAAAAAAAAATAAAAGCAATAAACAGTTAGCCAATCTTATTAGGTCGTAGAAAAAGAAGAACAAGAAGAAGAAGAAAAAAAAGAGGAGGAAGAGGAAGAAGAATAAGAATAAGAAGAAAATAAAAGAAGACGAAGAAACAATAACAACGACAGCAACAACAAAAACAATAATAGCAACAACAAAAACAACAACAATAACAACACTAGAAATAAGAACATGAACAACAAGAGAAGAAGAAAAAGAATAATAAGAAGGGGGAAAAATTATGCTGAATTAAAGAAAACAGGAAGAAATGGAATATATTATGCTGGAAAATGAGTTAGAAGGGGAAAATTTTGAATGGTTAGAAGAAAAATTTGGCTGACAAAAAAAAGGAAAAAAAAAGCTGGACGAGAAAATATTGGACTGAAAGAGAAAAGAAGTGAAGGTTTAGAAGACAGAAAGTGAAATATTGAACCGAAGTAAATGAATACTAGGAAAATACAGAAGTGGACTTAATAGAATACGAGATTACGAAATAAGATTCCAGTAAAATTTAACTTAATACACACGAAAACAAAGGAAAAAAAAAAAGCAAACTGAATGAATAACTAGATGATATTAACTTCCATGTTCTCAGAAACTTTGCAACTAAATATAAAGGAAAAAAATCAAATAAAATAAAAAAAAACAGGTAAAAAAAAATCCGAGTATATACCACCAAAGGTAATATATTTTTTTCTTTCCATTACGTAATTGGCTTTCAAGAAAATGGAAACAAACAATATATATATATATATATATATATAAAAACCAAGGATTAAAGATTATGAAGAGTTGCTAAAAAAAAACTTTCTTTAAGCTTCAAAACAAGAAAATATCCCCATTTCTGAAACCTTAAGAAATACCTAGGAAAGCTTCGGAAAGCCTTTACTCTCTCTCTCTCTCTCTCTCTCTCTCTCTCTCTCTCTCTCTCTCTCTCTCTCTCTCTCTCTCTCTCTCTCTCTCTCTCTCTCTTTCTTAAGCTTCAATAATTAAACAAATAAAAAAAGATGGATATATGTTTTCTTTCCCTTTATCTTTTTAAGCTCATCAGTGCAAAAGGTTCAGGAAAGATTCGGATATTTTCCGCGGAACGAAGCTTAACACTGCGGTTGTCTGGAGAGCAAAGAGAGAAGGCGACGCTGGAAAGGTGAAAGTGAAAGAGACACTGGAAAAAAGTGCACGGAAAAGAGAAAAACATAAAATATAAAAGAAAAGACGTAAAAAAAATGAAAAAAGAAAGACGGATGAAATGGAATACAGGATTAGAACTGGAAAGAGAGAGAGAGAGAGAGAGAGAGAGAGAGAGAGAGAGAGAGAGAGAGAGAGAGAGAGAGAGAGAGAGAGAGAGAGAGAGAGAGAGAGAGAGAGAGTACACCTGGAAATGAAGTGGAGTGAGAAAAGTAAGTGAGAGTAAATTAAAGAGAGTGAGAGAGGAGGTTACAAGGTGACAGGGAGTCGAAGAGAGTGTGGCAAGACTGTAACAGAAGAGGGAAAAACTGGAAAAGAGCGTGGGAAGAGTGGAGAGTGGAGTGGAGTTGAGTGGAGTGGAGAGTGTAGAGCGAGTGGAAGAATAGTGGGAGTGAGAGAAGTTTCATAAAGGTAAGCGGGACTGGAATGAGTGAAGGTCAGAGAGAGAGAGAGAGAGAGAGAGAGAGAGAGAGAGAGAGAGAGAGAGAGAGAGAGAGAGAGAGAGAGAGAGAGAGAGAGAGAGAGAGAGAGAGTCAGTCCGTAACAACTTTCCAAAGATTTTTTTTTGCATGGCGACGTAAAAATTTCCAGTCGTTATAAAACTCACAAGAAAGTTTTGGAAAGTGAAAAAAAAGAAGGAAGAGAGAAAAAAAGAAAAAAAAAGGGAGGCGGTCCACGTCCCTCGTTCCGTTCAAACACACACACACACAGACACACACACACAGACACACACACACTCTCTCTCTCTCTCTCTCTCTCTCTCTCTCTGGCAATTGATTTGAGAAGAGTTTATATAAAAGAACCTCATTTCCAATACAAGAGAGAGAGAGAGAGAGAGAGAGAGAGAGAGAGAGAGAGAGAGAGAGAGAGAGAGAGAGAGAGAGAGAGAGAGAGAGAGAGAGAGAGAGAGAGAGAGAGAACCACCAAAAGACTCACACACGTCTCGAACATGTCTTGGGGGGAGGGGAGATGACGAGAATTTTATTAAAGCCGGAGAAGGAGAAAAAAAAAAGGAGGAGGAGGAGGAGGAGGAAGAAGAGAAGGAAGAAATGGAGGAGGAGGAAGTGACTGGTGACGTTAGGCATCAGTCGAAGAAGAAGGGGGAAGAGGACAAAAAGAGGAAGTGAAAGAGAAGAAAAGAGTCGAAAATGAAGAAAAGAAGGGAAGAAAAGGAGAGGACAAGGAGAAGGAGGAAACGAGAGAAGAGAAGAAGTAACAGCAATGAAGAAAGAAGGATGACGAACAAGGAAATAAAAAAAAAACGGAATGAAGAAAGTTGAGGAAGAAAAGAAGAAAAAGTAGAGAATGAAGGAAAAAAAGAAAGAAAGGAAGAAGAGGAAGAAGAAGGAGGGTGAGAAGGGAAAAGAGTGAAGGAACAGCAAGGAGGGGAGGGAGAGAGAAAAAGGGGAGAACAGAGGTGATTAGTCAATATCGAAAGAAAACCTGAGTCACCCCCATCACCCGACCCATTTCTTCTCCCCTCTCCCTCTCACTCCCCATACCCCATACCACCATCCCACTCTCACCCAATCTTACCAAAAAAAAAAAAAAAAAGCAAATAAAACAAAAGTAAAAAAAAATCTTATCCATTCCATCCAGCCCCCCATCACCCAATCCCCCCTTTTCCCCCTCCCACTGCCCCCCCCCAAAAAAAGCGCCCCCAACAAAAAACTGACCCCCCGATTTGGAAGAGAGGAATATATAAATAAGCAATAAATAAGAACAGCAAGATGAATGGCTAAAAACTGAGATACATTACTGGATAGATACGAACAGATGAGAGAAAGAGAGAGAGAGAGAGAGAGAGAGAGAGAGAGAGAGAGAGAGAGAGAGAGAGAGAGAGAGAGAGAGAGAATTAGTAAATGATATATAAACTAACATTCTAAATTAATAAATCAACAAATAGACAACTCTCTCTCTCTCTCTCTCTCTCTCTCTCTCTCTCTCTCTCTCTCTCTCTCTCTGGGCATCGCATTTCACTTAAAAACGACACAAATAAAACAAGAGGAGTTAAATATCAGCAAAAAGTAGACGAATAAAAACAAAAACATGAATAAAAAGTGTGCACGCTGATGACACGCAGCGGCACCAATAATAATAATAATAATAATAATAATAATAATAATAATAATAATAATAATAATAATAATAATAATAATAACAATAATAATAAAAATAATAATAATAATAATAATAATAATAATAATAATAATAATAATAATAGGAAAGCTACGTACTACTATTTTAAATGATGATAATGATAATTGTTATAATATTAAAAAAAGAAAAAAAAAAAAAGAACGCGCTTACACACACACACACACACACACACACACACACACACACACACAGAAAGTTAACGTTTTTCCAATTGAATGTTAGAGCAATTTTTTTTCCAGAGAGAGAGAGAGAGAGAGAGAGAGAGAGAGAGAGAGAGAGAGAGAGAGAGAGAGAGAGAGAGAGAGAGAGAGAGAGAGAGAGAGAGAGAAATAATGCCAAAAAAAAAACCCATCAAGTGGCGGCAGTGTCTCCAGTGCATTTTCCAGCTTCCAGGCGAGTGATGGATGACTTCTGGATGGAGGGGAATGTTCCAGATCCCTCCTCTCTTTCCCCCTCTCCTCTCTCTCTCTCTCTCTCTCTCTCTCTCTCTCTCTCTCTCTCTCTCTCTCTCAATCCGACCACACCCTTGCACAATCCCACATCTTCCCCTTCCAGTCCTCCTCCCGTAAGTGTTTTCCAGTATCTATTACATCCTTTACCTTATTTACTCGCTTCCAGTTCCCTTCCACACGTTTGTTTTGAGTAATTTCTAGCGTCTTCCTCTTCCATACCTTTCCACTTTCCTTCCAGTTTTCTTTAAGGTCTTTCACCTTCCTTCGGATCCTGGAACCTCATCTACATCTTTCCAGTATACTTTCTGTGTAGTTTCTCTCTCTCTCTCTCTCTCTCTCTCTCTCTCTCTCTCTCTCTCTCTCTCTCTCTCTCTCTCTCTCTCTCTCTTTTTAATTCTCTTTCTCTCCCTTTTTCAAAGGACTCCCCAGTATCCTTTTCATTCTCAGATCTTACCCTCATTCTTTCAGTTAGTTAGGTGTCCCCGTTAAGTACTTTCCAGCCTCTCCCATACCCTTCCAGACTCGACGCTTCCTGTTTATGGAGTTTCCAGTTGTTCCTTCCTTTTCATTTCTTTCTTCCAAACCTCTAACGTCACCCACACCCTTCCAGTTTTCGTCTTAAGCCTCCCCTCCCTTGACGGAGTCGCTTCCAGTCCTGATGTAATCTTTTCCAGCCTCATAGTCTATTCCAGAGTTCCCCCTGGATCGCTCAAACCCTCCAGTCCTCATCTACCTATTTCCACTTCCTTTTATAGACCTTTCCTCGCGCCCTTATCCTCCTCCCTCGCCCTCCCTATACCTTTCTATAGGCTCACCTCCACCCTTAACCTTTCTCCTCCCCTCCCACCACCCTTATCTTCAACTTACTCTCCCTCCCTGCCTCCCTCCCTCTCCTTCCATCTCTCCCTTCGTCACTACCTCATCTCGTACTGTAGTTTCCATAATTTTTTTTTTTTAGCGTGTTGATTTGTTTGTTTGTTTGGGAGTTTGCATTTGTTTTGTTGTTTCTAATTTCAAAGTATTTAGTTTCGGTAGTGTTAGTTTTAAGTTTCCGTAAAAAGTTATTTGGGTGTTTTTTTAAATTTTCTTAGTCACTTTCCAGCTGTCTTCATTATCATTTTATCAGTTGTTTCTCTTTAAAAGTCTCCATTCACTCATTTCTTTCCAGTTTCCTACATAATATGCCGGAACATTCAATTAATTTTCACTCCCTTTGCACAAACACTTTTCCAGGCGTTCCAAAACCATTCCAGTCACCTGCGATCGCTTACCAAGACTCCAGGACACAGGAGCATCGTTTCCAGATCCTTATTTTTACAGCTAAAGACATTCCAGCATTGCAGTCATTCCTGCCCACACGCTTTTCCAGTAAGTATGCCAGGTCATCAGTACCTTACTATTTTTCCCTCCAGCGTCATCCAGACTTCAAAGACCAGCGCTAATCCAGATATTCCAGCGATATTTCCTGGAATAATCAATCATGAATGTCAGTTTTAAGTCTTCCTTCTTCGACTACTTATCCTGGAAGTCTCTCTCTCTCTCTCTCTCTCTCTCTCTCTCTCTCTCTCTCTCTCTCTCTCTCTCTCTCTCTCTCTCTCTCTCTCTCTCTCTCTCTCTCTCTCTCAATCAAGTTACCTCCAGGCCAGGTAGTCTGACGGGAGCCGCTTTCCAGACCCGTTTTGGCTCAATCATGCCCATCTTAGCATAATTCCAGATCAATTAAGCTCATTCCAGGCCAATCCACTATAATTCCACGCCGTTCCAGACCGATCCGGCGTAGGTGGCAGCCTCTTTCCGCAGCTTTTGTACTGGAAGTGTGTCGCGTTCCAGTCACTGAGAGGAAGGAAAAAAGAGGATGAGGGAAAATTTGAGTTATTGTTAAAAAAGGGAAAGAAAAAAATGTATTGCGAGGCTTATCTTGTACGTGCAGCTCTCTCTCTCTCTCTCTCTCTCTCTCTCTCTCTCTCTCTCTCTCTCTCTCTCTCTCTCTCTCTC
>NC_087170.1:13023994-13028994 GCF_035594125.1 Scylla paramamosain | reverse complement strand
CTGGGAAATGGGAAAGAGGGGAAGGAATGTGTAGCAGGTAATGATGGGATGGAAAGGTGAAGGGGAGAGGGTGAGAAGGGAAGGGAATGGAATGGGAGGAGAGGAGGTGGGGCCAGGATAAGGGAGATGGGAAGAGGAGGAGAGAAGTGGGAGAGAAGGATGGGAAAGTGGAGCAGTGAAGGGGATGAGAGAAGAGGTTAGGATATAAATACGAAAGAGGAAGAGAAAGACAATGGAAAAAAAAAGAGGAAAATGTTAATATTCGTAAAATCTACATAAAAAAACATATATTAAGACAATAAAAGAAAAATATTAATGAAAAATATGAAAGAAAACTTTTCCAGACTGGCAATAATCAAGAAAAATGTACCTGTCTTTATTTATTTATTTATCATCTTATCTCTATAGTCCTTCCCTTCTTCCTTCCATTTCTCTCTTTTTTTCTTCCTTCCCTTTTCTTCCCTTTATTTTAAGATGTCTTGCGTTACCTTTATTCCTCCTACTCCTCCTCTTTCTTCTTCTCCTCCTCTTCTACTTCTTCATCCTCGTTTTCCTCCTCCTCCTCATCCTTCTAGCCGTTCCTCCAGTTTCTCTCTTCTCCCTTTCTTTGCACTCTTTCTTCCTTCCCTTTCTTTCCCTTCTTTTCTCCTTTCACTTAACGCTTCTTCTATTACCTTCTTTCTTTCCTCCATTTCCTCTCCCTCAACACTTTCCTCCCTCTCTCCCTCCCAGCTTACATTCTCTCTCTCTCTCTCTCTCTCTCTCTCTCTCTCTCTCTCTCTCTCTCTCTCTCTCTCTCTCTCTCTCTCTCTCTCTCGATCCTTGTCTCATATAGAAAGAATGCCATTACTTCCCCGTATTAGAGAGAGAGAGAGAGAGAGAGAGAGAGAGAGAGAGAGAGAGAGAGAGAGAGAGAGAGAGAGAGAGAGAGAGAGAGAGAGAGAGAATAAAACACAGACAATAATCCTAATCTTTCCATCCTATACTACTATTCATTCTCTCTCTCTCTCTCTCTCTCTCTCTCTCTCTCTCTCTCTCTCTCTCTCTCGTAATATATCTTAATCCCCAGAGATAAGAATCCTACGCGGAGAAGTCCTCAGAGGGGATGAGGGAGAGGGAGGGGAGGGAGAGGGAAGAGAGGACAAGGGCCCTTACTGGGGATTACATGGAGAGAGAGAGCGAGAGAGAGAGGGAGAGGGAGAGAGGGAGAGAGGGAGAGGGACAGATAGCTATCACCATCACCACCACCACCACCACCACCACCACCACTGTCGCCCTCAGTGTAGCTGGTATCATCGCCATCATCAGCTGATAAGGAAGATTGAAAATTTTTACTATCTTCTTTTATTTCTCTCTCTCTCTCTCTCTCTCTCTCTCTCTCTCTCTCTCTCTCTCTCTCTCTCTCTCTCTCTCTCTCTCTCTCTCTCTCTCCAGAGTGGATGGCTAAAAAAAGGAAAGTAAAATTATGCATTATTCAGTGATTTCTCAACAGAGAGAGAGAGAGAGAGAGAGAGAGAGAGAGAGAGAGAGAGAGAGAGAGAGAGAGAGAGAGAGAGAGAAAGCGTATACAACTATATTCCCTTTCTTCCCATCTTTTTCACTCCTTTAAAGTATAGCTTACCAAATATGGAAAAGAAATAGGAGATAGGGAGAGGGGAGGGGAGAGGAGGATGGGGAAGATGGGAGAGGGGGGAGAGAGGAGGAGAGGGTCAGATTTTAGGACATTAAGTCAGAAAACCCTATACAAGATTTTTCCCTCAAAACCATCCATATTTTTTTTTCCCTTTTCTTTCCTCTCTTTTCCTATAGAGGCTGAAGATGGAGAGGGGGAGAGAGAGAGAGAGGGAGATGGAGAGGGAGAGGGAGGTGGGGGCTAGATGTGTGAGAGTGAGAGAGTGAGTGAGTGGAGAGCTGGGAGTGGTGAGCGGTGAGGGAGAGAAAAGAGAGGGAAAAGAGGAGACTGGTGGCTGGGCTGGAGAGAGAGAGAGAGAGAGAGAGAGAGAGAGAGAGAGAGAGAGAGAGAGAGAGAGAGAGAGAGAGAGAGAGAGAGAGAGAGAGAGAGAGAGAGAGAGAGGGATAACATCTCTCTCTCACAGATCATTTACCGTTAACAGATGCTCCTGTCGGCCGTGTGATGACCACTCCCCCTCTCCCTTTACTCTCCCCCTTCCCTCTCACCCACCTCTCCCCTCCAATACCTCCATACCTCTCACCTATTCTTCCTCTACGCTTCATTCTCTGCCTCTCTCTTTCCTCCACTTACCTACCTTCTCTCCACTCCACATGTCTTCTTTTATGGAGGAGGAAGAAAGTATGAAGGAAGGGGAGAAGGAATGGGAAGGGAAGATAAAGGCATGAGTGAGGAAAATTAAAAAGAAGAAGGGTAATGAGGGAAGAATAAAAATAATGAGAAGTAAAAAGGAAAAGAAGAGAGGAAGAAAGGAAGGAAGGAAGGAAGGAAGGGAAGGAAGAATGTATGAAAATAGAGAAATAAAATGAAAGTGAAGGAAGGGAGGAAGGGAGGAAGGAAGGAAAGAGGGAAGGAAGGTAGGAAGGAAGGAAGCAACGAAGGAATGAAAGAACGAAGTAGAGGAAAGAGTGAATAAAAAAAACAATAACTGCAATGAGAGAAATGTTGAGATAATTAGGAGGAAATGAGGAAAACAATGATGAATTATAAAGGGGAATGAGGAGAAATGAGAGGAATGAGGCAAAAGTGAGGGGACAGTGGTGAGAGAGAGAGAGAGAGAGAGAGAGAGAGAGAGAGAGAGAGAGAGAGAGAGAGAGAGAGAGAGAGAGAGAGAGAGAGTTACACCTGTTAATGGATACCTGTCCACCTTATTGGCTCTGACACTAACCTCTCTCTCTCTCTCTCTCTCTCTCTCTCTCTCTCTCTCTCTCTCTCTCTCTCTCTCTCTCTCTCTCTTCTGGTTTTCCTTTTTCAAGCATTCTTTACTTCTCTATAACCATTTCTTCTTCTTCTTCTTCTTCTTCTTCTTCTTCTTCTTCTTCTTCTCCCTCTCTTCTTTTCCCCCCTACTGCTCATCCTTCCAGTCCTTCTCATCATCATCTTTTTTTTCCATCATCTTTTTTTCCCTCAACTCTTCCTCCTCTTCCTTTTCAACCTTCCTATCAAATATTACCTGTCCTCTTCTACCCTCACCTCCTTCACCTTTCTAAGCCTCCTAATCATACTCTTCTTCCTCCTTTTCCTCCTCATCCTCTTCACTATTTTTCTTTAAACTCGATGTACCTTCCCTTTATTCCCCGTTATGCTTATTGTCAAAGGGAGACACAAAGGGAGAAAGAGATAAAAGGGAGATAAGAGAACAAATACTTATACATACGTACATACATACATACATACATACATACATACATACATACATATATAAATATACATACATCCGTACAAGCTTACATAAATACTCGTGACATATAACAAGTGTGTGTGTGTGTGTGTGTGTGTGTGTGTGTGTGTGTGTGTGTGTGTGTGTGTGTGTGTGTGTGTCATGTATATCATTGACTAAATACCTTTTTTCTTTCCATTTATGTACACATGTATGTAAATATATTCGTACACGTGTGTGTGTGTGTGTGTGTGTGTGTGTGTGTGTGTGTGTGTGTGTGTGTGTGTGTGTGTGTGTGTGTTTGAGTGTACAAGAAAATGCGTAGATGGAACGGTGTGTGTGTGTGTGTGTGTGTGTGTGTGTGTGTGTGTGTGTGTGTGTGTGTGTGTGTGTGTGTGTGTGTGTGTGTGTGTGTGTCTGTGTGTGTGTGTATGTGTCGTTACCTGGACATCAAGCGGGCGGGAGATGGGGAAGGAAGATAAATATGGTAATATGAAAGAATTAGAGAGAGAGAGAGAGAGAGAGAGAGAGAGAGAGAGAGAGAGAGAGAGAGAGAGAGAGAGAGAGAGAGAGAGAGAGAGAGAGAGAGGGGGGGCACTGGAGTGGTAGTTAAAGAAAGGGGACGATGAGGAAACGATAAGGAGAGAGAGAGAGAGAGAGAGAGAGAGAGAGAGAGAGAGAGAGAGAGAGAGAGAGAGAGAGAGAGAGAGAGAGATACATACGAATAAATCAAGAATACTGATCTATTTAATAAACAAAACGAACAAACATAAGAAAAGACATAATAAAAATAAAAACAATATATTATTATTATCATTATTATTATTATTATTATTATTATTATTATTATTATTATTATTGTTATTATCATTATTATCATTATTATTATTATTATTATCATTATTATTATTATTGTTATCATTATTATCATCATCATTATTATTATCATTATTATTATTATTGTCATTATCAATCAGTAGTAGTAGTGGTAGTAGTAGTAGTGGCAGTAGTAGTAGTAGTAGTAGTAGCAGCAGTAGTAGTAGTAATGGTAGTAGTAGTAGTAGTAATGGTGGTAGTAGTAGTAGTAGTAGTAGTAGTAGTAGTAGTAGTAGTAGTAGTAGTAGCAGCAGCAGCAGCAGTGGTAGTAGTAGTGTTAGTAATGGTAGTAATGATAGTAGTGGTAGTGGTAGTGGTGGTGGTAGTAATAGTAGTAGTAGTAGTAGTAGTAGTAGTAGTGTTCTCAACAACAACAAAAAATAACAACAATTATAAGAGGAAGTATTAATTATTCAAATAAGATAAACATCCAGACAGACAAACACACACACACACACACACACACACACACACACACACACACACACACACACACACACACACACACACATCTTAATTATATAACTGCTAATATGATGAAACTAAAGAAAATAATCATTCTTAGGAAATTGAATGTGAAGAGAGAAATATGATGACAATGATAACGATAGTGAGATGATGATGATGATGAAGAGTTGAAGGAGAAGGAAGAGGAAGAAGAGGAGGAAGAAGAGAAGGAGGAGGAGGAGGAGGAGGAGGAGGAGGAGGAGGAGGAGGAGGAGGAGGAGGAGGAACAGAAATTAATAGAAAAAGAACATTTGAGAATAAGGAAAG
>NC_087170.1:13006494-13013994 GCF_035594125.1 Scylla paramamosain | reverse complement strand
TTTTTTTTTTGTCTCGTTTTTTTTATTTATTTAGATTTTCTTTGTTCCCTCAGGATTTTTTTGTGCGTTTTATTTTTTAGTACTCAATGCTCTCTCTCTCTCTCTCTCTCTCTCTCTCTCTCTCTCTCTCTCTCTCTCTCTCTCTCTCTCTCTCTCTCTCTCTCTCGCCTCAGTTCCTGCCATCATTACACTTCGCCCCCCTTTTCTCTCCCTTCTTCCTCTTCCTCTTCCACCTTCCTCCTGCTCCTCCTCCTCCTCTTCCTCCCTCTCCCCACTTCACCTCATCTCCCCTTTCACTTATTCCATTTCCCCTCCCAACCTCCTCTCCTATTCCCTCTCCTCCCCATCCTCCTCCTCCTCCTCAGTTATATGAAGCTTCCAGGAGGAGGAGGAGGAGGAGGAGGAGGAAATAGGATCGCATCTCTCTTAACTTCCTCTCTTCCATTCTCTTCTTATATAGTCTCTCTCTCTCTCTCTCTCTCTCTCTCTCTCTCTCTCTCTCTCTCTCTCTCTCTCTCTCTCTCTCTCTCTCTCTCTCTCTCTCGTCTTGTATGAAGAAAGGAGATTCACTTTTGTTTACCGAAGTTGTTTTAGCGCCATGGGGGGAGAAGGAGGGGGAGGGAGAGGGGATTGGGGGAGGGGGATGGGGAGTTGGGGTTAGAGTGAATGAAGTAGAGAGGGAATGGAGTTAACGGAGTAGTGAGGAGAGGGGAAGGAATGGGTAGTGAGAGGTAAGTGGGGGGAAGGAGGAGGGAGGTGATGAGGGGGGAAAGAAGGAAGGAAGAAAAGAAGGAAGGAAATGAGTGAAGGAGGAGGTGGAAAGGATGGGAAGTTAGAAGATAGTTTTAAGGAAGGAAGGCAGGAAGGAAGGAAGGAAGGAAAAAGGAGGAAGGAGGGAAGGAAGAAGAGGACATGAGGAGAGGAGAAAGATGGAAAGAGGATAGGGAAGGATGGAAGGGAATGAGGGAGGGATAAAAGTGGAAGGAAAGGGAGGGAAGGAGAGAGAGAATGATAGAGAAAAAGATAGAGGGAAGGAAGGAAAGAACAGGAGATGAGGGAGGAAAAAGATGGAAGGAAAGAAGGGAAGGAAGAGGGGAGGAGATACATAGGGAATAGAAGGAAAGAACAGGGAGGAGAGAGAGTTTTATGGAGAAGGAGGTGAGTGAGAGAAAATAAAGGGAAGAAAGAAAATAAAAAAATAAATAAATGGTTAGAAAGAATGGGATTAATTTTAGGTGTAGAAAAGGTGAAAGTAGCAAAGGAGGAAAGGAAAACATGATGATGGAGGGGGAGGGGAGGGAGAGGGGAGAGGAATAGGAAGGGAGAGAAAAAGGGAAGAGGGGAAAGGGAGGGGTGGAGGAAACCTTAGATTGTTCCAGGGGTTAAATGGCAAGTCTCTCTCTCTCTCTCTCTCTCTCTCTCTCTCTCTCTCTCTCTCTCTCTCTCTCTCTCTCTCTCTATGCATTATGCCCTTTGAGTTACGTCCCTTCCCCCCACTCCCCTACAAGATGCTTTTATTCCCCTCCCGATGCTCTCTTGTCTCTTAAATTGAGTTCGATTCCATGTATTCCTCCCTCTCAATTATACACACAAAAAAAAAAAAAAAAAGATGAAATAAAATAGATAAATAAATAAGTTAATAAAATAAGTGAAATAAACAGTATTGGGGATAAAGATATATTTTTATTTTTTTCATATTTTTTTTTCAAGTTTAATTTTTTTCTTTAGTTTTAATTTGTCTCTGAAAGTTGTTGTTGTTGTTGTTGTTGTTTTATTTGTTTTATATTTGTGATTTTGTTACGGTTTTTTTTTCTCTCGTTTATATTTTATTTGTTTATTTGTATTTATTATTCAGTGTGTAACGTTTTTTTTATTTAGTTTTCCTTTTTTTTTATAGTTTTCTTTTGCGTATGAATGTCTATGAAGTTCTTTTTTTTTTTTTTTACCGTGTTTCGTTTTATATTTGCGATTTGTTATTGTTATTTTTCTTTCGTTTATATTTCTTTGTTTTCTTATTTATTTAGTGAGTAACTGAAGTCAAGAAAGCGTAAAGAAATTCAAAGTTACAACAGCAACAACAACAACAACAGTTACTACTACAACTACTACCACTACTACTACTACTACAACAACTACTACTACTACTACTACTACTACTACTACTACTTGTATATCATGAGAGAAAAAAGAAACAAGATGACATAAGTAATATTTGAGTGAAAGAAAATTAAAGTGAAAAAAAAATAAGATAGAAAAAGAGAACACACACACACACACACACACACACACACACACACACACACACATACAATAATAAAAACATACCCAACGTGTGATAATACTCATACTAATACAAGTCTCTCTCTCTCTCTCTCTCTCTCTCTCTCTCTCTCTCTCTCTCTCTCTCTCTCTCTCTCTCTCTCTCTCTCTCTCTTTAAATAAATAAATAAATAAATATAAACATATCCAAACAAATAAACGACACAAACTTTTGGAAACGATCACATCACACGAGGAAATGACAACTTTTCGGGAGCGGCAGGGAAAAAAAAAATAATAATGATCAGTAATAACACACGGGGAGGGGAGGGGGAGGGGAGGGGAGGGGAGGGGGAGAAGAGGAGGAAAAATCTCGATAGACTAACATGGAAAAAAATAACAAAATTGCAAATAATATATGAATATCCTTAATCTGAGAGAGAGAGAGAGAGAGAGAGAGAGAGAGAGAGAGAGAGAGAGAGAGAGAGAGAGAGAGAGAGAAAATCAGTGTCTGGTATCCCGAGCGAGAACGGCTCATTTGCATGTCATGAAAAATGTTGAGCGAGACATTAGCTCTCATCCCCCCTCCCCTTCCCCTTCCCCTTCCTTCCCCTCACTTCCCTTCCCTTATTTTCCTCCCCTTCTTTCCTCTCTTCACTTCTCTTTCCCTTCATTTCTCCCTTTTCTCGCTGCCAACTTTCTCCCCTTCTTTCTTTTCACTTGTCTCCCCTTCCCCTTCCTTCCCCCTCACTTCCCCTTCCTTATTTTCCTCCCCTTCTTTCCTCTCTTCACTGCTCTTTCCCTTCATTTCTCCCCTTTCTTGCTGCCAACTTTCTCCCCTTCTTTCTTTTCACTTCTCTCCCCTTCCCCTTCCTTCCCCTCCCTTATTTTCCTCCTCTTCTTTCCTCTCTACACTGCTCTTTCCCTTCATTTCTCCCTTTTCTTGCTGCCAACTTTCTCCCCTTCTTTATTTTCACTTCTCTTCCTTTTTTCTCTTCTCTTCTCTTTCTTTCCCTCTTTTCCCTTCTCTTATTTCCCTTCCCTTCTTCCCTCTTCTTACAAGTCTTTTCCTTCCTTTCTTCCTTTTCTCGCTGCCAATTTTCTTCCCATTTCTTTCCTCTTACTTCTCTTCCCTTATTTCCCTTCCCCTCATTTCCCTCCCCTTACTTCCCTTTCCTGATTTCCCTCTCCTTCTTTCCTCTCCTCAATGCTATTTCCCTTCCTTTTTCCCTTTTCTCGCTGCTAGCTTTTCCTTCCTTCTTTTCTGTTACTTCCCTTCTCCTCTTCCTTTTTCTCACTGTTCTTCCTCTCCTCTTCTTTCTTTCATCATTGGTCTTCTTTTTTCTCTTTACTTTCCTTTCCTTATTTCCTTCCCCTCACTTCTGTTCGTCTGTGTTCTTCCTCTTCCTTTCTTCCTTTTCTCACTCCTCTTCTTCCCTTCTTTCTGTTATCTCCCTTTCCATATATTTCTTTCCCTCTTTTTTCCGTTTTTTAATTTCTTTTTTTCCTTTTTCTCATACCTATTTATTTTCCCTTCTTCCTTTTCTGACCGGTTTTCTGGTTTTTCTCCGTTTTCTTACCTTTTTCCCTCTTTCTTTTCCTGGTTCTTTTTACTTCCATTTTTTCCCGTTCTTCCTCTTTTTTTCCCTTTTCTTAAACATTTCTTTTCTCCTCACTTTCAATTTCCCTTTTTCTTCCTTCACTTTTCCCTTTTCCTCTACATTTCCTTTTTTTTTTCCTTTTTACCATCTGATCATCTCGTTTTCCATTTCCTGTCTTTATTGCCCCTTTCCTTTCTTTCACTTCTTATGAATATTTTCCATTTATTCTTCATTGTTCTTGTTCTACTTTCGTTCTGTCTTTTCTATCTTTTCTTTCTACTTAATTTTTTTCTTTTATCGTTATTGTCTTTCGTCATTTCATTTACTCATTTATTCCCCCATCATCCTCATCTTTCCCTATCCATTTCATCGTTTCTCTCATTCTTTCTTCTCTTTCTTCATTTCCTTCTTTTATTATTACTTGTTCTTCACTATTTTATCAATTATTTGCAGTTATGTTGATTATCCATTGAAGTTAAGTATATTTTTCCCCTCGAATAATGAGTTAATCTTTTTTTTTTTCATCTGTATTTTATTTTATTTTTTTTTTCCCACACCCATAAAAGGAGAGAAATTTATCATAACTTTCTTTCCCCAATTACGTGTGGATGACTTTTTGTTACCTGTAAACTGTATGACTTTTTTCCCCCTCGTTCTGCCCCAACTATTTGTTCTCTAAATATATATACAAACTTTTTTCCCCGCCTTTCTGAGTCCATTATTCTCTTCCCAAAACAATTTCTCATCCAAATATGACCATTTTGTAAACATTTTTTTTTTTTCATTTTCGCAACACTTAACATTTTTTTCTTTTTTTCCTCGTGTTCTGGTAACGTAACCTCTCTCTCTCTCTCTCTCTCTCTCTCTCTCTCTCTCTCTCTCTCTCTCTCTCTCTCTCTCTCTCTCAGGTATATTAGCCTCACTTCCGCTACACCTTTCCTACATTTATTACTTTTTGTACATTAAGAACAATAATCTATGTTCCTTTTCTATTTCTTTTTTTTTTCTTTTTCCTTAAATTTCCTGAGTTTAGTTTATTTCAACGTTTTTCCTTCTAATGTAACTGTGTGTGTGTGTGTGTGTGTGTGTGTGTGTGTGTGTGTGTGTGTGTGTGTGTGTGTGTCTGTGTGTATTTCAAGATGTTAGTTATTATTATTATTTGTTCAAGGGCAATCACAGATACACACACACACACACACACACACACACACACACACACACACGATGATGGTGATAGTGATGACGCTGGTTGTGGTGGTGGTGGTGGATAAAATCGTGATTATGATGATGACAAAATTAGAAAAGAATATTGAGAGAGATTATGAATGAAAAGTAAAGAAAGACAAAGGAGAGAAAGAAAGAAAGGAAGAAAAGTATGAGAAAAAAACAAATAAACAAAGAAAAATAACTTAATCAGAAAAAAGATACATAGATAAGAAAATAACAACAAAAAAAAGACAAAACATACTCACACACACACACACACACACACACACACACACACACACACACACACACACACACACACACACACACACACACGGACACACACACACCTGGCCTGACCCGAGCTGCCCTTCCCCTCACCTGTCTCTGATGAATAATTTCTCACCTGTGATTGGTGGACGGGGCGGGCACGTCACAACCGGTAATGACTGGTGGGACGCGGGGGTTCAGTCATCTATACTTCGCTTCAGTCATCTATACTTCTTGCACTCTCGATGGGGGAGCAAGCGGTTCCGATTCGGTTGCGGCGGTTCGGAATCGGCCCCACGTTCCGCTGCAAAAAAATGAGAGAGAGAGAGAGAGAGAGAGAGAGAGAGAGAGAGAGAGAGAGAGAGAGAGAGAGAGAGAGAGAGAGAGAGAGAGAGAGAGAGATTGGTATGTTTTGTTTGTTATTTCGTTTTTTTATTTTTTATTTATTCTCAGGTTCATGTGTCCATACTTACATCTCCGGCGAAAGAAGAAGCAGAAGAAGAAGAAGAAGAAGAGGAGGAGGAGGAGGAAGAAGAGGAGCTGATATTTGATATTCAGTCGTTAATACTTGCATTAATTTCTCTATACCTTACCTTAATCATTATTATTATTATTATTATTATTATTATTATTATTATTATTATTATAACTATTTGTTGGGCATATTTTTTTTTTGCATTATGTGTATATCCGTGTATGTGTATGTATATTTGTATAAAGGCTAAGAGGAGGCGGAGGGAGGATGTGAAGAAATAAGAATGAGTTTGTCTGTCACATGATCACGGGCAACGAAGGTTCAGTCAGTCATTGTTACGCTCAATCATCAACACTTGGCGAGGAAATTACAAGCCTCAGTGAAGGTAAAATGAAAACGAGAGAGGCGGAGAGACAGACAGAAAAAGAGAGGAAAAGAGACGAATGAAGGATACAAACCATTTACTTTTACCAGATTTATATATATATATATATATATATATATATATATATATATATATATATATATATATATATATATATATATATATATATATATATATATATATATATATATATATATATATATATATGTGTGTGTGTGTGTGTGTGTGTGTGTGTTTTCCTTAGGGTTCACTTCACTTTCCTTAAGTTCTTTGCTCTCTCCTGTATGGTACAATCATTAACAAATACAAAGGAATATAAAGGAAAGCCAAACAGCAACAGACTTTAGGTCCTTGTAAAGCTGGTAACTACTACTAACTAACTACAAGACAGAGACAGGACAGTACAAGATGTAGCAGATATAGCAAAATATTAACTTAAACGGAAGAAAATAAAAACTAAAACAAATGAAAGTCTTTTCCTTAACCCTTTCAGCAGCTATTAAAGAACATTTCCTAGATCATTTTAGAATCTACTGAAGGTCCCTAACTAAAATACTTGATTATTTCGTTTATAGCTATTCCTTATTCTTAATCTTTATTTTATGGATCTTTTTTTTGTTGTCTACCTTCTAAACAATCTGTTATATTTTTTAAACATCTTCCCTTCCTTCTCTCCATCTCTATATTCTGTACCTCTTGCTTCCTTCCTCTTCCCAGTTCTGCATTATCCTTACCTCTTCCTTCTTTCCTTTTTCTTCCCTATCTTTTTGTACTTTTCCCTTTCCTTCTTCCATGTAGATTTTTCCTTCCTTTCTTTCCAAAGTTCTGTATAGTCTGAACATTTCTCCCTTCTTTCCAGTTCTCTCCATTCTTTACATGTTCTCCTTTCTTCTCGTCCACACCTCTCTATGTTCTCTACGTTATCTACACTTTCCTACTTTCCTCTCCAGAGTTCTCTACACGTATTCTCTTTCCTCCTTCCTTCTTTCATTCCTCCAGTCCTCGCGATTCTTTGCATCGTCTTCCTTCGTCCTTCCTTGTCTCTGCCTTTCCTTCATGTCTAGTTTTCATTATTCTTTGTATTTTCCTTTCCTTCTCCTCTCCAATCATCTACGTTATGTACCTCTTTGGTTTCTTCTTTACACTTTCCTACGTTACTTATATCACCTCTCCTTCTTTCTCCTCCTCTTCCTCTTCCTCTTCCTCTTCCTCCTCCTCCTCCTCCTCCTCGCCGCGTCCTGGCCTTCGTTCCGCTGGTTCCGGACGCGATAAAAATAACGAATGACTGACGATCGAGTCCCGGA
>NC_087170.1:12988994-12998994 GCF_035594125.1 Scylla paramamosain | reverse complement strand
TGTGATAATTAAGGTCAAGATAAGTTTTAACAGGTGCGTTTAGAAGATTTCTTGAGAGAGAGAGAGAGAGAGAGAGAGAGAGAGAGAGAGAGAGAGAGAGAGAGAGAGAGAGAGAGAGAGAGAGAGAGAGAGAGAGAGAGAGAGAATGGGGGATGGTTTCGTGAAAAATAAAGGGTGTTTTTGTGTATGTGGGGGACGTGTGTGTGTGTGTGTGTGTGTGTGTGTGTGTGTGTGTGTGTGTGTGTGTGTGTGTGTGTGTGTGTGTGTGTGTGTGTGTGTTAAACAATACCGGAACAATACCACGCTGGCTGGGTCGGTCACACACACACACACACACACACACACACACACACACACACACACACGCTTTGTTCTAACACTGGGGGTCATAATGGCTCTTTTTGAGGTCCCTCCCGCCCACTGATGCTCCTTGCCACACGCATGCACACACGCACGCAAAGGGGGAGAGAGAGATAGAGGTAAGAAAGGGTAGAGGTAAGAGGATGGGAGGGAATAAAAAAAAGTAGAAGTTGAGGAAAAGAAAAGGAAAAATTGATGAAGGATTAGAGGAAAAAAATGTTAGTAGGGAAAAATCTACTACTACTACTACTACTACTACTACTACTACAACCACTACTACTACTACTACTACTACTACTACTACTACTACTACTATCACACACACACACACACACGCTTCCCTAACATCTCACTTCACAATACCATCCCCCCTTTCCCCTCCCTCCCTCCCGCACTCCCTTCCCCCATTCCCCACCCGTCATCCCCTCTCCCTTCCCCTCCCTTTCCCCCTCCCTGTACTAATAATGAACCGCTGGAGCTTCAACCCTAGAATGCCTAAAGGAAGCTTTGTTCCGAAGCACAATAGAGAGGAGAACACGACCCCTCACCCCCCTTTTTCCCCTCACTCCTTCCCCTCTTTTCCCCTCACTCCCTCAGCGTGTCACTCCTCTCGGTCATCTCTTTTCTCCCCTCTTTTATCCTCCTCCTCACCCTCTTCCTCCTTCTCTCTCTCCCCTCTTTTCCCCTCACTTCCTATAATCCCCCCTGTGGCTATCCCGCTTCCCACGGTGTGTTGGTGATGGTGAGGAGAGAGTGGTGATGTGGTAATGTGGCGGTTGGGGTGGTAGTGGTGATGGGGGTGTGGTGGTGGTGATGGTGGTGGTGATGGTGATGGTGGTGGTGATTGAGAGTGAGTGAAGAAGAAAAAAATGAAGGGGGATTGAAGGAATGAAATTAAATGTAAGGGAGAAGAGGAGGAGATAAACGAGGAATGAAAAGGGGATGATGAAGAAAATGAATAATTGTGGAATAGAAGGGAATGAAGAAAAGTGCGAGAGGGAAAAATGAAGGAAAAGGGAAAAAAAGTAACAGGTAGATGGAAAGAATATATCTAAAGGAAAAAATATGGAAAAAAGAAGAGGAAAGAGAGAATAAAACAAATAGTACATGAGAGGACAGAAGGATAGGAGGAAAGAAAAGGAAAGTAAACAGTGGAAAATAGAAAACGGGAAAGGAAAAGCGAAGGAAAAAAAGGGGATTGAGAGAAGGAAAGCCAGTGAGAGGAAGAATGGAGGACAGGTTGGAGGGAAGGGCGCGGGAGAGGAGGAGGTGAAGGAGAGGGAAGGGAGGGAAGGGGAGGGAAGGGGAAGCAACAGATGGGACGGGAGGAGGCGTGACAGAACCACCGGGAACTAACAATCAGATTTTTTTTTTCCTGGGGACAATTTTCCTCCCCATTAGATGTTGTCCCAAAGGAGTCTTATCTCCTCCTCCTCCTCCTCTTCCACATTTTCATTTTCTCTCTTCTATTTCTTTTCCTCTCATTTTCTGTTCTTCTATTTACTCCTTTATTTCTTCTTTCTTTTCATCTTTTCCTCTTTTTTTTCCTTCCACATCGTATTTTATATTCCTCCTTCCTATCTTTGTTTCTATTCTCCTCCTCCTCCTCTTCCTTCTTCTTTTCTTATTCATTTCTCTCTTCCATTTCCCACTTTCTTCTGTTCCTTCTCCTTTTCCTCCTCCTTTTTGTTCATTCCTCTTCTTTATCCGCTAATCATATGCTCATTCTAATTCCTCCTCCTCCTCCTCCTCCTCCTCCTCCTGTCAGCTTCCTTTCCGCTTTTCCTCTTTCCTTCATTTTCCTCTCTAAACAATCGAAGGGAATGCTTAAAATTTCCATACTTTTGCTCCTCTTCCCTCTCCCAGCCTCTCCCAGCCTCTCCCTTCTGTTCTATGTTGTCCATCAGCCTTTGCGTCCATCAGCCCGAATCTCTCTCTCTCTCTCTCTCTCTCTCTCTCTCTCTCTCTCTCTCTCTCTCTCTCTCTCTCTCGTTTGTTGTTCCGATTTTTTTCTTTAGTCTGATTTTTTTCTGGGTGTTAGTCGTAGTAGTGATGGTGGTGGTGGTGGTGGTGGTAGTAGCTGTAGTTATAGTAGTAGTAGTAGTAGTAATAGTAGTAGTAGTAGTAGTCGTAGTAGTAGTAACAGTTCTTGTATTATTCCTGTTAAAATTTTTCATGCAACATTTTAAAACTACTACTACTACTATTACTACTACTACTACTCTCTCTCTCTCTCTCTCTCTCTCTCTCTCTCTCTCTCTCTCTCTCTCTCTCTCTCTCTCTCTGTCTGTCTGTCTGTCCCTCTAAGAAAACGCCCGCAGAGAGAGAGACGGAGGGAGGGAGAGGGAGAGAGAGAGAGAGAGAGAGAGAGAGAGAGAGAGAGAGAGAGAGAGAGAGAGAGAGAGAGAGGGACGAGGGACTCGGGAGGCCACTACACAATACTTCATGGCCACCGTACTACCGCCATACACACGCCTCTCCCTCTCTCCCCTCTCTCTCTCTCTCTCCTCTCTCCTTCCCTTCACTCACTCACGCCCCCCTTCCCTTTTCCTCCCATTGGCCCACCCTAAACCTCCCTCTTTGATTTTTTTTCTTTTTTCTCTTTTTCCTCTTTCGTGTTTCCATACCTCTCCCTCTCCCCCCCTCTCTCTCTCTCTCTCTCTCTCTCTCTCTCTCTCTCTCTCTCTCTCTCTCTCTCTCTCTCTCTCTCTCTCTCCTCCAGTTGTTGATTAGTCTTCGCCATGTGTGTATGTGTGTGTGTGTGTGTGTGTGTGTGTGTGTGTGTGTGTGTGTGTGTGTGTGTGTGTGTGTGTGTGTGTTTCTCCTCCTCTCCCTCTCTTTTTTCTCTATCTCTCGTCTTTCCTTTCTCTCCCTCCCTCTCCCCTTTCTCTTTCCTCCCTCTCATCTCCCTCTCCATCTCTAAGTGTGTAACGTATCCCACTCTACATTGTATGGAAACCCCCGCTCTCTCTCTCTCTCTCTCTCTCTCTCTCTCTCTCTCTCTCTCTCTCTCTCTCTCTCTCTCTCTCTCTCGTCCTGTCACACATACCATTACGTTCGCCTATTTAGTCACCCCTCTGACCCTCTCTCTCTCTCTCTCTCTCTCTCTCTCTCTCTCTCTCTCTCTCTCTCTCTCTCTCTCCCTCCTCCAGCTTCCTTCTCTTCCTCCTTTCTTCCTGTTCCTGTTCCTCTTCTCTTGTATCATCCCTCTTGTTTTGTTTCCTATGTTTCCTCTATTTCTCCCTCTCCCTTCCTCTCCTCCATACAATAATCCCTCTCCCTCTCTCCCTCTCTCCCTCCCTTTAATCACTGACATAATCTCGATCAATCTTCCCTGATCCATTTTCCTTTCTGACGACGGCTGAGGGTGAAGGGAAAACGGGGGCGGGGATGGGGAGGGAAGGGAGGGAAGGGAGGAAGAGAGGGAATTGATTGATAATTAGGTAAATATTCACAGAAACAGACACACGAACAGACAGACACACCGATTGAGAAACAGGTTCATAAAAAATAGATATGAAATGTGTGTGTGTGTGTGTATGTGTGTGTATGTGTGTGTCTGTGTGTGTGTGTGTAATCAATAATTCGATGATTGAGAGGCAGACAGACAGAAAGACGGACAGACGGACAGACAGACAGACAGACATACACACATTATGTAATTACGTCAAAGGAACCAAAAATAAATAAATAAATAAATAAGCGAGAAAATTACAAGTGAATTAAATAAAAAAGTAGATAGAAGATTGATCTAAGTGCTCACGATGCTCTTGGAATTACTTACACTACTTACAGCAATACAAATACACGAATACACAAGCAGTATACAGAGAATAAATGAATAAATAAATCATTAAATAAAACTAGGCAAAACTAAATACACACAAAAAAAATACAAATAAATAAAAGATAGAATGATATAACAGAAAAAATAAACAAAATAAACAAATAATAAAAAGAGAGAGAGAGAGAGAGAGAGAGAGAGAGAGAGAGAGAGAGAGAGAGAGAGAGAGAGAGAGAGAGAGAGACCGAAATAGAGAGACCAAAAGACAAACACACCGAGAGACACACACGCGACAAACACAGAGAGAGAGAGAGACAGAGAGAGAGAGAGAGAGAGAGAGAGAGAGAGAGAGAGAGAGAGAGAGAGAGAGAGAGAGAGAGAGAGAGAGAGAGAGAGAGAGAGAGAGCGCAAGCAGGAGTAGGAAGAAAATCATATTACTCTCACCTGGCCAAAATTTCATATGCATGCCGTGTCTATAAATGGTGTCCCGGGGCCATAACTGAGTATTTACCGCGCGTGCCTCCCCATTAGGGCCGCTGTAATCCAGTATATTGCTGAAAGAACACACTGGCCGGGCGCGCGAGCCTCCTGTTAAAAGTTTTCGCCGATGTGGAAATTTCACCCTAAGTAGAACCTTCCTGTCTCGTATATTGGTCATCTTGAAGCAATAACAATGTGTGTGTGTGTGTGTGTGTGTGTGTGTGTGTGTGTGTGTGTGTGTGTGTGTGAGGGAGGTTGTTGTGTAGGTTAGGCGTGTAGGTGTGCGCAGGTGTATAGGGGATGGGGGTGGTGTAAGGAATGGGGGGGTTTGTGTACGTGTGTGTTTGTGTGTTTATGTGTGTTTTAGTGAGTGTGTGTGTGTGTTAGGGGGGTTTCTTCCTACCACCACCACCACTACCACCACCACCACTACTACTACTACTACTACTACTACTACAGGTTAAGATAATCTCTCACACCATAAGACTCTCTCCTCTCACACACTTCTCTCTCTTTAAACCTCTCGCGACACATCTGAGCAGAATCACAAGAGGAGGAGGAGGAGGAGGAGGAGGAGGAGGAGGAGGAGGAGGAGGAGGAGGATGCTTAACAGATGTAGATGGTTAGACTTAATGGAAGGAAAAGATGGAAGGGAAGGTGTGTCAGAAAAGTAAGAGGAAAAGAAGAAGAGAAATGAGAGGGGAACATAAGTCATTGAGGAAGGGGAATGGTGAGGGGAAGAGTGGTTTTTGTGAGGTGAGGGGAAAGCGACTACAGGGAGAGGGGGAAGGAAGAGCAAGGGAGAGAGGGGAAAAGAGGGGAAGAGAGGGGAGGTGAGGGGAAGTGAGGGGAAGAGAGGGGAGGTGAGGGGAAGTGAGGGGAGCCTTGACAATTTACGTACACAAGGGTTTGGTGACACGTAGTGAGGACATGATGTGGTGAACGTGTGTGTGTGTGTGTGTGTGTGTATGTGTGTGTGTCGATGTGTAAGAAGGAAAATTATTACTACCATCACTACACACACACACACACACACACACACACACACTAAACCAAATACTTATCACTGAACATTAAAAGAACAGCTACTACTACTATTACTACAACTATTACTACTTATAAACACCACCCCTTCTCTCACACTCCCCCCTCACTACCACCACCCCCCACCACCCACCCCTCCTTCTCTCCCAAGCAACTCCCAAACATTCCTTTTGTCCCATCCTTTCAAATGAACCCACCACCCACTACCCCTCACTTCCCCTCGTTTCCCCTCCCCCGCACGCCCCCCAGCAGTGGTAGCGACGGGGCAGACACATCCTTGCCTCAAAATTCTCCCAAACAAGCGGTAATAAGCTTGAAATATGGTAAATAAGGCCAGAAATATGACAAAATTAAAAGAAATATGACAAGGCTGACGGGGCGATGATAAGGGAGAAGATATATAGCACGCCGGCCCCCCTTCCCTCTCCTCCCCTCTCTCTCCCCCGTCACTCCCTCCCTTCAGCCCCTCCTCACCTCCTAGGCTTTATTAGAAAATGGGAAATATGAGGGTAAGGGTGTAAGAGGGGGGAGTGAGGGAGAGAGAGAGAGAGAGGAGGGTATGGGAAAGGAGAGGGGACTAAGGGAACGAGTGAGGGAGTGAGGGGAAAAGAGAGAGTGAGAGTGAGGGAGAAAGGGAGTTAAGTAGTTTAGTAGTGAGGGGAATATTTGTGTGTGTGTGTGTGTGTGTGTGTGTGTGTGTGTGTGTGTGTGTGTTCATGTACACTACAGATTACGTTCATCTTGCAATTACGTACACACACATACACACACACACACACATGTAAGTATGTCCAAGGACTGTACTGTGACCATGTAAGTTTCCCTGTGTGTGTGTGTGTGTGTGTGTGTGTGTGTGTGTGTACGTATGCATGTATGTACATCTATCTATTTATATGTACATATGTATGCATTCAATTCCAGTATATCAAATTTCGCTCCCTTCCTCTCTTCCCATTCCCCATTCCTCCTCCCCTTCTTCCCTGTCTGTTTCTTTTTTTTTATTTTTTCCTCTTTTCTCTGCTTCCTTCCACCCTTTTCTCTTCTTCCTCCCTCTCCTCTCTTCTTCCTTTACCGCTTCTCCATCTATATATCTCATTTCCTTTCTCTTCTTTCTTCCTATCCACCATTCTTTGCTCTTCCTCTTTTACTGTTACCTTCCTCTCTCTTCCTCCTCCTTCTGTATTACTCTTTTCTTCCTTCTTTCCTTCCTTCTCTGCTCTTCTTCCTCTCTATTCTGAACTTCTAATTCTCCTTCTCCCTCTTTATAATCGACTCATTTTATCTCTTCCTCTTTCCTCCTCCTCTCCTCCTCCTCCTCTTCCTCCTCCTCTTCCTCAGGGCACATATGGCCATTAGGTGAACGAGATTCAACTAACCAATAAGAGCCTCAGGGCATAAGACAGAGCGCGCTGATTGGCTGACTGAAGTGTGACGTCACCAGTGGAAAGAATGACGTGTTACGGAGCCCAGAGAGAGAGAGAGAGAGAGAGAGAGAGAGAGAGAGAGAGAGAGAGAGAGAGAGAGAGAGAGAAAGAGAGAGAGTCAGGTGGGGTAAGGGGGCGAGGAGGGATTAAAAAAATGTTACGTTCGTTATAATGAGGTCGTGTCGCGTCCCGTACCTGTTCGGACCCCGTTATAACGACTCCCAGCACTTACTTTCCTCGCTTCACCTCCATTTTTTTTTACTATTTTTTTCCTATCATCATCATTATTATTACTTTTCACACACACACACACACACACACACACACACACACACACACACACAAACAAACACATGTACAGACACACATCCAGGCAGGCGAGCGGGCAGGCGTGTTCCGGGCGGCGCACCTACACGCACGCACACATATATTTGCAGCCATTCCATATATTAAAAACGAACGTTGGATATTTATCGGTCGTATTAGTTTAGTAAGCGAGTAATGCAATCCAGCTATACCTTATTGATCACTCGCATTAACATAACTGGCCCCGCATGTGTGTGTGTGTGTGTGTGTGTGTGTGTGTGTGTGTGTGAGGGAGGGTAAGGTAAGGTGGGGTGGAAGGAGAGAGAGAGAGAGAGAGAGAGAGAGAGAGAGAGAGAGAGAGAGAGAGAGAGAGAGAGAGAGAGAGAGAGAGGGAGGGAAGTGTTTGGTTGTGTGTGTGTGTGTGTGTGTGTGTGTGTGTGTGTGTGTGTGTGTGTGTGTGTGTGTGTGTGTGTGTCTCTCTCTCTCTCTCTCTCTCTCTCTCTCTCTCTCTCTCTCTCTCTCTCTCTCATGATTAAGACTTCCCGCCACCGCCGCTGAAACCTTCCCTTTACCGCCACTCTCCCTCCTCCTCCTCCTCCTCCTCCTCCTCCTCCTCCTCCTCTTCCCCAATACAAGCCACGTCAACAGCTGGCCCGTAAGTAGCACCCTTTCCTCCCTCTTCCCCCTCCTCCTCCTCCCCCTTCTACTCCTCCTCCTCCCCCTTCTCCTCCTCCTCCTCCTCCTCCTCCTCTCACTTTCAAGAGTTCTATTATAGATGGAGTAATTTTCTCAATTTCCACTTCACATCAGAGGTTTGTGTCGTCACTTAAGTATTTCTAAGTGCATTGTGTGTGTAAGTGGTCGTGTGTGTGTGTGTGTGTGTGTGTGTGTGTGTGTGTGTGTGTGCGTCGTACGTACGTATACATATCTTGCTCCATCAAAGCCTCTGTATGTTGACAATTTTGCTCTCTCTCTCTCTCTCTCTCTCTCTCTCTCTCTCTCTCTCTCTCTCTCTCTCTCTCTCTCTCTCTCTCTCTCTCAATAAAGAAAAATCCTCTCACTTTATTTTTTCTTCCATCACGCTTTATTCACCTCGTCTCCTTTTCTTTTATGCTTTCAATATTAATTCCTTTCCTTTCTTTTCCTTTCCTTCTCTCACGTACGCTTCCCTCATACCTTATAGAAGCAGGAGGAAGAGGAGGAAGGAGGAGGAGGAGGAGGAGGAGGAGGAGGAGGAGGAGGAGGAGGAGGAGGAGGAGGAGGAGGAGGAGAAGGAGGAGGAGGAGTACAGTGAGTGAGTGGATGAGGCTAGCGAAGGAGGAGGAGGAGGAGGAGGAGGAGGAGGAGGTGGAGGAAGCTAGTAGTGGAGGAGGGTTGATCTCCGTGACGGCTGCGTGATCGCCGGGACGGATGGCGCCTCAGGGAACGCTAAAAATTAAATTATGCCGCTCATGACGTATTGGGCGCCGCGCCGCTGAATTATGAAGCAGAAGGCGCCCGCCCCTCCCTGCTGATGCTGCCCATTGATCACAGCCGCGGGGGAGGAGGGAGGGGAGGAGGGGGATACGGGAGTGGGTGTGTAGTGGGGAGGGATGTACGGTGAAGAGGAGGGGTGTACGGTAGGGATTACTAGGAGGAGGAGGAGGAGGAGGAGGAGGAGGAGGAGGAGGAGGAGAAGGTAGGGTGAGTGTGGCAGAGAAAGGGAGTAAAGAAAGGTAGGGTGAAAGAAAAAAATAAAAGTAAAGGTTAGGATAGGTAAAGTTAGGTTAGGTTAGGTAAAGTTAGGTTAGGTTAGGTTAGGTTAGTTTAGGTTAGGTTAGGTTAGGTTAGGTTAGGTTAGGTTAGGTAAAGTTAGGTTAGGTTAGGTTAGGTTAGGTTAGTTTAGGTTAGGTTAGGTTAGGTTAGTTTAGGTTAGGTTAGGTTAGGTTAGTTTAGGTTAGGTTAGGTTAGATAAAGTTAGGTTAGGTTAGGTTAGGTGAGATAAGTAAATAAATTAGTAGCAACAGGTGAAGTAGATGGCATGAAGAAGCGAGGGAACAGAAGGGAGGAGGAGGAGAAGGAGGAGGGACAAGAGTAGAAGAGCAGGTAGGTAGAGAGAGAGAGAGAGAGAGAGAGAGAGAGAGAGAGAGAGAGAGAGAGAGAGAGAGAGAGAGAGAGAGAGAGAGAGAGAGAGAGAGAGAGGAGCAGCAAACACGAAGTAGGAGCGAGGAAAAGATAGATGCGATGAAGTGATAGGAAGGAAGGGAGGAAGTAATAACAAGCTGAAAGAACGGAAGGAAGAAATTAAGAGAGAAATAACGCTGGAAAGAAAGAAAGAAGGAAGGAAGAGTAAGAAAGAAAGAGATAGAACAACAAACGTAAGTGAAGGAAGAGGGAAAGAAAGAAAAAGCAGGACGAAGAACAAGACTAGTAGGAAGAGGAGGAGTAGGAGCAAAAATGACAAAAAAAAACAATAAGGAAGAAAATGGGGAAGAGGTAGACTAAATGAATGAAGAGAAAGGGAAGGAGGATTATGAAGAAGACCAGTAAGATAAGTGGAAAGAGCAACAGGAGGAGGAGGAGGAGGAGGAGGAGGAGGAGGAGGAGGAGGAGGAGGAGGAGG
>NC_087170.1:12951494-12958994 GCF_035594125.1 Scylla paramamosain | reverse complement strand
ACCTGTGACCTGCGTGGGAGTGGGGTGGGACGGGGGCGCGGCAGCTGTGGCAAGCTATCCATTATTTGCGCCTCAAAATAGCAGACGAGTTTGGGCTAGAGGATAATGCCCCGTGCCAGTCAGTCAGTCAGTCAGTCAGTCAGTCAGTCAGTCAGTCAGTCAGTCAGTCAGTCAGTCAGTCAGTCAGTCAGTCAGTCAGTCAGTCTCCTTACCTTAAGCCACTTTGTAGGGAGGGAATGGGGGGAGGGATTACCGGAGGGATGGAAGGAAGGGAGGGACTTTGTAGGAAGGGAGGAAAGGTAGGGATAGGTAGGGAGGAGAGAGTCACTTGTATGGAGAGAGGAAAGAGAGGGAGTATTATAGAAGGGATGGAGAGAAGAGAAAAGGGAGTCACTTTGAAGGGAGGTAGAGAGGAAAAATAGGGATTACTGGAGGGAAGGAGGGAAGGGAGGGAAACACTGAGGAATAGAGGGAAGGAATGGAGGAAGTGAAGCACTGAGGGATGGAAGGAAGGAAGAGGAACATTTAGAGATGAAGGAATGAGAGGATGGAAGGAATGTGAGATGAGGAGAGGAAATGAAGAAAGATTTTGAGTGATGAAGGCATGGAAGGAACGAGGGATGAAGAGAGGGAAGGGATAAACAACGGGAGGCAGGAAAGGCAGAAAGAAGAGCATTTAGAGATAAAGGGAGGGAAGGAACGAGAGAGATGAAGAAGGGGAGAGAAACAATGAAGGAGAGAATGAAGGAGTGTGCATAGATAGAACGGAAGAAAATAGACGTGTGCGTGGAAAAGAGATGGAAAAGAAATGGGTATGAAGGAAGCTGAAAAGGTGATGGTAATGGGAGGGAGAATGGGAGAGAATGGGAGGGAGGTGGAGAGGCAAGAGGGTGGAAAGCAGTGATGGGGAGGGATGTTTGGGAGTGCGGAGGAGTGGAGGAGGAGGTAACAGAAGTGGAGATGAGAAGGAGAAGAGGAAAAGGATGAGAAAAAAAAATGCCAGGATGGAAAAAAAAAAAGTTAAAAATTGAATAAAAATATGACAAAGAAGAAACAAAAGAACACCACACTAAAAAATGAAAGAGCAATAAAATAAATGCCCAAAAAAAAAGATAGAAAGAAGAAGAAAAAAAAACATCTCACATTCCATACCTCTCACCTTCCTTCCTTCTCCTCCTCCTCCTCCTCCTCCTCCCCCCAACCGCAGGACCTCCAGCCACAGGTAGGGGCGCAGCGGGGGGTGGTAGCTGGACCTGTCACCCCCAATCTCTACCCAAACCACTCCCACCAACACCCTGCGGCGGCGGCGGAGGAGGAGGAGGAGGAGGAGGAGGAGGAGGAGGAGGAGGAGGAGGAGAGAATATATGGTTATGGCAGGGGAGGGAGGAGTGTTAGAAGCCTGGGGAGGAGGAGGAGGAGGAGGAGGAGGAGGAAGAGGACTATACTGCCTGGTGTTAGCCATGGGTAGGAGTATATGACTAGGAGGAGGAGGAGGAGGAGGAGAGGAGGAAGAAGATATAGCCACAGGTAGCCCAAAACTGTCCATAGGAAGAGGAAGAGGAGGAGGAGGAGGAGGAGGAGGAGGAGGAGGAGGAATTGGAGAAAAGAGGAAGAAGTCAGTGTCACTCCATTATACCTCTCTCTCTCTCTCTCTCTCTCTCTCTCTCTCTCTCTCTCTCTCTCTCTCTCTCTCTCTCTCTCTCCCTTGCGACTCGTAAAAATTAGTCTCGTCCACGTCGCTGACTTGTAAACTACACTCGCTCTCCCTCTCTCCCTTTCCCTCTCTCCTCTCCTCTCCCCATCACCCATAACTAACCACCCCATTACCTCTCCCGCCTCTCCCTTCGCCCCTCCTCAGCCGCCAGGTGCGACGTGGCTCTCCCAGGTTAATTGGCACCTCGGACGCGGCAGGTAATGAGGGAGAAGGCGCCTACCTGAGTTACTCTCCCTCTACCTCTCCCTCTCTCTCCCTTTCACACTCCCTATATCTCTTTTTCTTGCTCAGTTATTTTCATTATCAGTCTACTTTTCTATTTCATGTTCATTTCTCTTCTCTTCTTCCTTTTTTTCTCTCTCTTCGTTTTTGCCTCTCACTTTTTCTCTCTCATTCTCTATCTCTCCCTCAGTTCTTTCTATTACTCTCTCTCTCTCTCTCTCTCTCTCTCTCTCTCTCTCTCTCTCTCTCTCTCTCTCTCTCTCTCTCTCTCTCTCTATCATGATCACTCAAGCAAGAAGACCATGATGAATTGGTGATGATGATGATGATGATGATGATGATGGAGATGATTTTAAGGATAATTTTAGTAAGTGGTGTTGGTGGTGGTGGTGGTGGTGGTTAAAGTAGTAGTAGCTATAAGAAGAAAAGAAAAAAAGAAAAAGGAATGAAAAAAGAAAAGAAGAATTAATACAACAACAACAACAACAACAACAACAACAACAACAACACACAGGTACACAATACAAGGGAAATCTACACTAAACACCAACCTACAGTACAGCACACCCACCTACACCTACACCCAGGTAAATTAACTGCCCAGGTACGCACAGGTAGTACACTTGTCTAACTACCTGGGAGGAACACCAGGTAATGGGACAGAGGGAGTGGGAGAGGGAGGGAGAGAAGTTGAGTTAGGAATGAAGGTAGCTGGACAGGTTTAAGAGGGTTGGGGAGGGTAGGGGAGGGTGGAAGGGAGGGGAGGGGAAGTGGAAGGGAGGAGGAGGTGAGTAAATAGGAGAGTGATAGGTAAACAGAAGCTATGGGGTGGTAGAGGAGGTATGGGTGATTGGCAGTGATTGGCAGATAAAGACGAGGAAGAAGAGGAGGAGGAGGAGGAGGAGGAGGAGGAGGAGGAGGAGGAGGAGGTGTGTAGATGACCATTTGACTGTTGAGGTAAACATGGACTTAAGGAAGAAATGAAAGGAAAGAAGGAAGGAAGGAATGAAGGAAGGAAGGTAAGAAGGAAGGGGAAGGAAAGAGAGAATAACGAAGGAATAGAAAGGAAAACCAAACCGTAACAGTTCTTCAGGGAAAGTGAATGAATGAAGGAAGGAAGGAAAGAAAGAATGAAGATGGTAAGGAAGAAAGAAGAGAGGATGAATAAAAAGAGAACAGGAATTGGGAGGCAGACAATAAGGAATGGGAACAAAGAAAGAAGAAATGGCAAGGAAGAAGAAAAAGGAAGAAAATAAATGAGACGAATGATAAACAGTTACTAAGAGAGAGAGAGAGAGAGAGAGAGAGAGAGAGAGAGAGAGAGAGAGAGAGAGAGAGAGAGAGAGAGAGAGAGAGAGAGAGAGAGAGAGAGAGAGAGAGAGAGTACAAGAAGAATGCGAATTAAGAAAGAAAGCAAGAAGGATGGAGGGAGAAATAGGAAAGAAAAACAGAAAAAAATAGAAAATAAAAATAAGGAATAGAGAAATAGAAAAGACGAGAAGAAAAACAGAAGAAGAACTAAAAGATTAAAGATATATGATTACGAAATAAATCCCAATGCCATCTCTCTCTCTCTCTCTCTCTCTCTCTCTCTCTCTCTCTCTCTCTCTCTCTCTCCCGCAGGTGGACAGAAACACGGACTCAGCACGCGGATCAGCGCCTCCTATTGCTCACCTCAGCAGTCAGGAGAAAAAGAGAGAGAAAAAGATATAATTTAAAACCTGTCGAAAGTACCAAAGGAGGAGGAGGAGGAGGAGGAGGAGGAGGAGGAGGAGGAGGAGGAGGTGGAGGGGGAGGAGGAGGAGGAGGGGGAGGGAAGGAGGAGGAGGAGGAAGAGGAGGAAGGGAAGAAGTAGGGTAGGTGTTATGATGACTATCGACATAATCTCTCTCTCTCTCTCTCTCTCTCTCTCTCTCTCTCTCTCTCTCTCTCTCTCTCTCTCTCTCTCTCTCTCTATGCTACGAATTTCACACTCAGTTTTCTTTCCCACACATTTCCTAATTTTCTAACACACACACACACACACACACACACACACACACACATACACACACATACACACACACAGGAGTCCCCCCAACTCTCTTTTTCCCCCCCATCCTTTTTTTTCGCTTTTCATCCACCCTGATCATTTTCCTGGGGGCTTTTTTGACTAATGGCTGTTTGGGGCATTTTAGTTTGGGTCAAAAATGGCTTAGGACCGGATTCCACGCAATGAAGAGCCGAATGGTGGATGGGGGGAGGGCGGGATGAGAAGGAGGATAGGGAGGGGGAGGAATATGAGTTAGGAGTGAGGGGAAAATAGGGAAATAGGGTTAGGAAGAGCAGATAGTGGGGAGTTTTGTTGTTGTTGTTGTTATTGTTGTTGTTGTTGTTGTTATCTTTTTATTATTAGAGAAAATATACGTAAGATTGTTATTATATTCCCTTCACGCAAACACTGATATATTTAATCTTTTCCAGTTTGTTTACTCTCTCTCTCTCTCTCTCTCTCTCTCTCTCTCTCTCTCTCTCTCTCTCTCTCTCTCTCTCTCTCTCTCTCTCTCTCTCTCAGGAGGCTCGCTATCGTGTGTTTATTAGATCAAGACTTCCCTCCAGCCCATTCTCTCTCTCTCTCTCTCTCTCTCTCTCTCTCTCTCTCTCTCTCTCTCTCTCTCTCTCTCTCTCTCACCTGTCTACACAAGTGCCTTAATTTCCGCGGGTGTCAGCGCTGACGTCTTCCCGTGTGGCTGACCAGAGAGGCCTTCGTCAGCATATGCACAGATGTGTGTGTGTGTGTGTGTGTGTGTGTGTGTGTGTGTGTGTGTGTGTGTGTGTGTGTGGCCATGGTTATTGAGCTGTATGATGATGATGATGATGAAAAGTAGTAGTAGTAGTAGTAGTAGTAGTAGTAGTAGTAGTAGTAGTAGTAGTAGTAGTAGTAGTAGTAGTAGTACACTAAAAAAAGATGAACATAATTTATATCTTTTCAGAGAGAGAGAGAGAGAGAGAGAGAGAGAGAGAGAGAGAGAGAGAGAGAGAGAGAGAGAGAGAGAGAGAGAATTCCTTCCACACGACAAGGAAGGGAAAATTTAATAACTTCTGGGACAGGGAAGGGAAGGAAAAGCGGGGGAGGGAAGGAGAGAGAGAGAGAGAGAGAGAGAGAGAGAGAGAGAGAGAGAGAGAGAGAGAGAGAGAGAGAGAGAGAGAGAGAGAGAGAGAGAGAGAGAGAGAGAGAGAGAGAGAGAGAGAGAGAGAGAGAGGCTAAGCAAACAAGGATATGGAGACAGGCCGATAGACAAACACACACACACACACACACACACACACACACAGGCGTACAAACATACATAGTAATAATAATAATAATAATAATAATAATAATAATAATAATAATAATGATAATAAACAACAACAACAACAACAACAACAACAACAACAACAAACAAAATAAAGGAACAAAACACATTATAAATTTTCCTCCCCCAAAAAATGCAAAAAAAAAAAAATAAATAAAATAAAGAAATAAAACTAAAGAAAAAAACACAAGAATTCATAAAAAGAAATATAGCAATAAAAAAAGAGAAAAATACATAAAAATACGAAAAAAAAAACATCTATTCTTTGGTGTAAAACTATTCTTTTAAATTACACTGGTGAGGGGAGAGTGAGGTGAAGAGGAGGGAGGGGAAGGAGTGGGGAGGAAAGCAGGAGAGAGGGAAGTAGGTGGAGAAGAGAGGAAAATAGGAGTCTGAGGGAGTGAGGGGAGAGGGAAGTGAGGGGAGAGGGAAGTGAAGGGAGAATGGGGAGAAGGGAGAGGGAGGGAGGGTAAGGGGGTGTCACGTATGGAGATTATGGTTCAGGGGGCGACAGCTGGCCAAAGGGAGAGTAAGGGAGTGAGGGATGAGAGGGGAGAGGAGGGGAGAGAGAGGGGAGAGGAGAGGGTAGCATTATTGAGGCAGACCAGAGGGGTGAGAAAAGAGAGGGGAGGAGGGGAGAGAGGAGAGTGGTGATGGGTGAATATATAAAACAGGAGAGAGTGGGTGAGGGAGAGGGAGAGGGAGAGAGGGAGGCAGGGATGGGGAGAAGGGAAATGTAGGGAAACTAAGAGAAAAGGAGAGAAGGGAGGAAAAAAATGGGAGAGATGAAGAAATCCGAAGAAGTAGAAAAGGAGAGAGAGAGAGAGAGAGAGAGAGAGAGAGAGAGAGAGAGAGAGAGAGAGAGAGAGAGAGAGAGAGAGAGAGATGGAATGAGAAAGAAAAAAAATAGTAATTGAAGCACAAAGCAAAAAAAAATGAATAAAAATATAAAGATAGAACAAAAAAAAATGATGAAATAAAAAAAAAAACGAACGAACAGAAAAAAAAAGACAACAATCAGATTAAATTTCCACTCACTTACCATAATCGAAACACGTAATATTCCTGTACTTTTCATTCCTACGTTCTTCCTCCTCCTTCCCCCTTCCTCCTCCTCCTCCTCCTCCTCCTCCTCCGTTATTAATGTCACGCGCGCCGCTTGCCTCCCACCCCACCTTCACGTGTGCAATCCGCAACTTGTGCAAACTTCATTTAAACAGCGCCGGGATGGACTAAATGGCGGAGGAGGAGGAGGAGGAGGTGGAGGAAGAGGGATACGAGTTTAAAGATAGGGAAGAGGAGGAGGAGTGGCGTAAAAAAAGGCGGGGTGTGTGTCGGTGAACAAAATTATGGCACTCATGTTAAATTGTTTAGTAATCTCGAAGGGCGTGGGGCGCGGCATTAGGCACGTTCCCGACTCGCTGGAGAGGGCGTGGAGGGCGTGTGGAGGGCGTGTAGTGGGCGTGGAGAGGTTGTAGTGGGCGTGGGCTGACGGTGAAGGGTAAGGAGAACCCCCGGAGGCTATCATCCCTTGGACGCTACGTTTACCTCCTCCTCCTCCACTTCCTCCTCCTCCTCTTCCTCCTTCTACTCATCCTCCACCTCCTCCTGCCTCCTGCTAGTGCTGCTGCTTCTGCCTCGCCCGCGGGAACCCTTCAGAGGCCCAGGGGAAGGAGGGGAAGTGAGGGGAAGTGAGGGGACGTGGAGGGAGTGACACGAGGCGGTGTTTACCCTCTTGGCCGACGTTGTTGAAGCCTCTCTGTATCTCCTCCTCCGAGTGTTCTCCCCTCTCCCCTCACTCCTGCTAGTGTCCCTCTTTCCCTCTCTCTCTCTCTCCGTCTCCCTCTGGGGTCGGCTGTCCTTCTCACTCTCATTCCTGGCGTCTGTCGGTTCGTTTTTCCAATTCCCTGGCGGAGCGTGTCACCCTCTTGCCCCTGTCTCCGTACGCGTCGTGGTTTTATTGAATTAATCTCCCTCACTGATCCTCCTCTCCCTCTCCTTCTCCCACTCCCTCTCCCTCTCTCTCTCTCTCTCTCTCTCTCTCTCTCTCTCTCTCAAGGACACCCGCCCCAGGTCAAGACGCCCAGGCACGCCTCACCTCCACGTTATCTTCATAATTAGATCAGATGTGAAGTTCACCTCCCTCAGGCCAGGCGAGGAGACATGCCCCCCCCCCCTCGAATTATGAACCCCGCCCCCCCTCCACCCCTCCCCTCCCAGCCTGCA
>NC_087170.1:12943994-12946494 GCF_035594125.1 Scylla paramamosain | reverse complement strand
ACCATCACTCACCATCACTCACCACTCACCATCACACCTGTTCAAACTCCATATATGAACAGCTGTTATTTTTTTTTCCATTTTTTTCAATCCAGTCCTCTCTCACTCACTTTTTATATTCACACTTGGTATTAAACCTAAAAAAAGGAGAGGGAGAAAAAATAAATAAATAAAAAGCAGGAAGTAAGTGCAAAAACGCTTATACACACCAAAACAAAACACACACACACACACACACACACACACACACACACACACACGGAAAGAAATCGTGAAAGCCAGCAAACCCAACACACACACACCTACACACACACCTACACACCTACACACACACACACACACACACACACACACACACACACACACACAATTGGCACCACCATCAAAATTTCAGAGCTCCGCCGCCTGGCCCATGTTATAGTTAATGCTAATGTTCTAATCTGCAAGTATTTAGTATGTTGTTGCAGATTACCCCTCGCCCCCTCCCCTGTGAGCGCCCCCGACCAGCCCCCCAGCCCCCGCGCCCGCCCCTCCCCAGCTAGGCCGCCATATTATCGCTGGCAGCCCCCGGATTATTTCATATCAGCGTGTAATACCTGCCGGGAATGTACAGCTGGGGGTAATCCAGGTGTGGTGGTGGTGGTGGTGGTGGTGGTGGTGGTGGTGGTGGTGGTGGTGGTGGTGGTGAGAGAGAGAGAGAGAGAGAGAGAGAGAGAGAGAGAGAGAGAGAGAGAGAGAGAGAGAGAGAGAGAGAGAGAGAGATAAAATGATGTAAGGAAGTAGTAATATGATTGTTGTAGTAGTGGTAGTAGTTGTTGTTGGTGGTAGTAGTAGTAGTAGTAGTAGTAGTAGTAGTAGTAGTAGTAGTAGTAACAAATAGTAGCAACAACACAAACACAACACATTTTATATTCCGTTATCAAATCTGTAGTAGTAGTAGTAGTAGTAGTAGTAGTAGTAGTAGTAGTAGTAGTAGTAGTAGTAGTAGTAGTAGAAATAATAGCACCAGTAATGATAAAACTGACAACATCAACACTCAACACAACTAATTTCTCTCTATCAAATCAAGAAAATATAATATAAAAATAATAATAATAATAACAAAACATTAAAAAAAAAACACACACACCATGACCGCCTCGGAAAAGAAAACATTAATGAACAGAATAAATAAACAGTATAAAAAAGTATTCACAATAAAAAAAACACATTTACACTAGTCGGGGCTGCGAATTTAATGATATTTCCCCTTCCCTTCCTCTGAGGACCGAGGGGAAGGAGCGAGGAAGGGAAAGAGATGGGATGGGGGAAGGGAAGAGGGAGAGAAGGGTATGGGGAAGGACAAGGAGAAGAAATGGTGGAAAAAAGAAGATAATTTATAGCAAGGAAAACTGAGGGGAAGAGGAAGTGAGGGTAAAAGGAAGGACAAAGGGAAGGGGAAAAAGGGAAAAAGAGAAGTTATAGGCAGGAAAAGTGAGGGGAAGGGGAAGTGAGGCTAAGTGTGATAGGAAATGAAAAAAAAAAGAGGAAGAAGGAAAGAGGGAAAAGGGAAGGAGAAAATGGAAAAGGGGAGAGATAGAAGGAAAAAAAAACAATAAAGCAGTTGACGAAAAGAAAATAAGAAACGAGGAAAAAGGGAAATGAGAAGGGAAAAGAAAGGAGGGAAGAAGGATAGAAGGGGAAATGAAATGGAGAAATGGTGAGTAATGAGGGGGAGGAAAATTAGAGGGAAGGAAAGATCAGGGAGCCGGGAAACAAAACGCAAAAAGAAAAGAGGGGAGAAAGGAAAGAAAGGAGAGAAAGAGACGTGGAAGAAGAGAAAATGGGGAGAGGGAAGACGGGGAGAAAGACAGAAACCAAGTGTACAGTAAATGATGGAAGGGGAGAAAGAGAAGAAAAGAAGAAAGGAAAAAAAGAGAAAGAAGGAAGTGAAGGAAAATGAAGGAAAATCGCAGAGAGAGAGAGAGAGAGAGAGAGAGAGAGAGAGAGAGAGAGAGAGAGAGAGAGAGAGAGAGAGAGAGAGAGAGAGAATTTCAAGGAGTTATTTGGAAGATGAGTTAAGGTAGGAATGGGAAGGGAAAGGAAGGGAAGGGAAGGGAAGGGAAGGGGAGGGGAGGGGAGGGGACGGGAGGGGAGGGGAGGAAAGGGAAGGAAAGGAGGGAGGGGAGGCAAAGGGTGTATTTAAGGGTGTTCTGTCAAGACCCTTTGTTTCCTGGACTGCGATTGGCTACGGCTGTAAAAAGAACCTCTCTCTCTCTCTCTCTCTCTCTCTCTCTCTCTCTCTGTGTGTGTGTGTGTGTGTGTGTGTGTGTGTGTGTGTGTGTGTGTGTGTGTGTGTGTGTGTGTGTTTAAGTACAACTACAAAACTTCATACCTCGATACTGAAGTTAAAGGAGGAAGAAGAGGAAGAGGAGGAGGAGGAGGAGGAGGAGGAGGAGGAGGAGGAGGAGGAGGAGGAGGAGGAGGAGGAGGAAATACAGGAAACCCAGGCACACATTAT
>NC_087170.1:12936494-12938994 GCF_035594125.1 Scylla paramamosain | reverse complement strand
GGCGCTAACCTCCCTCCAAATTACCCACTATAATGGCCTCCGGAATTTTATTAGCGCCTCGTGTCCCTCCCAGAATATTGAAGAGCAGCGGGACGGAGGAGGAGGAGGAGGTGGAGGTGGACTGGTAGGTAGTGGTGGAGGAGGAAGAGGAGGACTGGAAAGTGGCGGACTAGTTGGTGGCGGACGAGTAGGTGGAGGACAGCAAGAGGAGGAGGAAGAGGAGTAGTAGGATAAGGAGGACTAGTTAAATGGAGGACACGGAGCAGCACCAACAGAAGGAAGAGGAGGAAGAGGAAGAGGAGGAGGAGGAGAAGGAGAAGGAGGAGGTGGTGGAGGACAGGAGAGGGAGAATTGCAAGGAACCTTTCTGACAAATTACTACCCAAAAAAAAGTATATAAATATATTGTTATTAATATTATAATTTTATCTCCGCTGTCTGTCCGTCCGTATGTGTGTATGTACGTCATTTTAATAACATTGTACTTGATTAGTAACGAAATAATTGACACGCTGCACTTATGATAATGGTGATAACGATGATGATGATGATGATGGTGGTGATAATGATGATAATTACCCTTCTTCCACACCCACCTCTCTCTCTCTCTCTCTCTCTCTCTCTCTCTCTCTCTCTCTCTCTCTCTCTCTCTCTCTCTCTCTCTCTCTCTCTCTCTCTCTCTCACTCAAACACACACACATGCCCATCTAAACACCTTCTCAGTAATTAGAATGATGTGTGCAGGTGTGTGTGTGTGTGTGTGTGTGTGTGTGTGTGTGTGTGTGTGTGTGTGTCTAGACCAACAGATTCTTCACTCTTCACATTCTAGCGTCTAGGTTGCCATAGTAACCAACCCACCAGCCTCCCCTGTCCCTCTCTCCCCCTGTCCCTCTCTCCCTCTTCTCCCCTTCTCTATCATCATCTTCGTTGTCCATCCACCTAAGTCTATTATTGTTCTTTATGGTATTAGCCTAGTGTTTTATCTTCCCCTCCTCCTACTCCTTCTCCTCCTCCTCCTCCTCCTGTCTATGAGGTGAGGGGAAGGCACTGTCGCTGGGTTAATGAAGGGAGATAAGGAGGGAAGGGAGGGAAGGGAAGGAAGAGAGGGGAAGGGAGGGAAGGTTGCTAAGGAAAGGGAAATATAGCACATTGGCATTATATACAGACTTTTTTCCATTTCCCCCCTCTCTCTCTCTCTCTCTCTCTCTCTCTCTCTCTCTCTCTCTCTCTCTCTCTCTCTCTCTCTCTCTCTCTCTCTCTCTCTCTTTCTCTCATTTTTTTCCTTTCCTTTCGTTCCATTCCGCTTCCATTTTCTTTTTGTATCCTTGTGTGTGTGTGTGTGTGTGTGTGTGTGTGTGTGTGTGTGTGTGTGTGTGTGTGTGTGTGTGTGTGTGTGTGTGTGTGTGTGTGTGTGTGGAACAGAGAAAGAGGAGGAGGGGGAAGGAAAATGAGGGAGTGAGAAAGCAATAAGAAAAAAGCATACAGATAAGTGAGAGAGAGAGAGAGAGAGAGAGAGAGAGAGAGAGAGAGAGAGAGAGAGAGAGAGAGAGAGAGAGAGAGAGAGAGAGAGAGAGAGAGAGAGCGACTAGCCACCCCAGCCGAGCCAAGAAAGCAAAAGTGACAGCCAGACAGACAGACATACACAAACTCACACACACACACACACACACACACACACACACACACACACACACAGACGGACAGAAAACGACGTGGGATCACAAGGAAGAGTTACAAGGAAGACAGCGCGTGGCAGAAGACAAGGACAAGGAGAGGAGTTACTGGGGAGGAGGAAGACAGGAATAGAAATACACAATAAAAGGAAGGAGAGAAATAGAAAGGGAGGGAGATGAACGAGAAGTGAAAAATCAAGGAGTTAGAAATATTTGCAATCAAACTATGTGAATTTAACCTAGAGAGAGAGAGAGAGAGAGAGAGAGAGAGAGAGAGAGAGAGAGAGAGAGAGAGAGAGAGAGAGAGAGAGAGAGAGAGAGATTATCCACACAATATAAAATAGAAGATAAGAAGAGAAAAATACAGATGTTGTTGAAGAGACGAAGAGGAAGAGATTTGAGAGAGGAGAAGGAAAAAAAGAGGAAAGCCAAAGCAGGAAGGCTGATAAAGGAAGTGAGAAGGAGAAGGAATGAAGAACAGGGACGAAGCAATAAGGAAACAAAAATAGAAGAGAAAAGGAAAAAGAAAGACACAGAGAGACCAAGAAGGAAGAGAGAAGAGGTACGAGGTAGAAGAAGATGAGGATAGAGAGATGGAGAGAAAAGAAGAAAGGAGACATAAGAGAACCAAAGAGAGGTAAAGGATACGAAGAGTAGAAAGACAGATAAAGAGGAAAGGGAAGAAAACCAAAATAAAAGAGAGAAGAAAAAGTGAGAAGAAACAGAGAGAGGGAAAGGGAAGGAAAAGGATAGGAAAGTAGAAACACAGACATGTAAGAAGAGGGAAGAGAAGAGAATAAGAGAGAAAGAAGAGGAGGCGGAAGAAAG
>NC_087170.1:12916494-12918994 GCF_035594125.1 Scylla paramamosain | reverse complement strand
CTCCTCCTCCTCCTCCTCCTCCTCCTCCTCCTGCTCTGACCTGACCCGAGTTGTGAGAGGAGGAGGAGGAGGAGGAGGAAAGGATGACAAACTGTAAGGGCGTCTTGAAGGGAGAAGGAGAAGGACAAGGAGGAGGAGGAGGAGGAGGAGGAGGAGGAGGAGGAGGAAGAGGATCAGTTTGAGCAAGGGAGGGTGATGTTTTTTTATTGAGAGAGAGAGAGAGAGAGAGAGAGAGAGAGAGAGAGAGAGAGAGAGAGAGAGAGAGAGAGAGAGAGAGAGAGAGAGAGAGAGAGAGAGAGCCTTCCATCTTCTAGGGGCAACATAAACTTACAGGGCCGGAAAATATGGCGTCTATATGCCATCCTTTGGTCACCCTCCCATTATTTTCCCTCACCCATAACTCACATCTCCCCCCTTTATTTCCCCAACCCCCCCATGTAACCTCCCCACCCCCCTAACTGACCCTTATAAACTGTCTTTCCTGTTTCTCTCACTCTCTCAAATTTGGCTCCTCTCCTTTTCACTTTATTTCCTCTTTCATCCCCTTTGTTTCCTTCCCCCTCAATTTTTCCTCTTTTTTTATTAATTAATTAATTTTTTTTTTTGTCCTCTAAAATTTTACTTTCCTTCCGTTTTGTTTTATTTCCCCTCAGATTTTCCTTCCTATTCCTATGATTTCCTCTTTCCTTCCCTTTATTTCCTACTCATTTTTTTTCTCTCTCTCCCAAAATTTCCTTCTTATTTTCCCAACAAATTTTCCTCTCCAGTTCCTGAATTTTCTTTTATTCTTCCTATTTCCCCTTACTCCTTTTTTCCATCTCATTTGTCTACTCTTCCTCCCTACACATCCTCCTCTCTTCCCCTCTCTTCAAAATTTCACCTCATTTTCCCATTTCCTCTTCCTCCTCCTTCATTCCTCTCTTGTTTCCCTCATATATTCATCATCCCTCCTTTCCCTTCCTCTTCCTCCCCATGCTCTTTAATTTCCCCTCCCCATTTCCCGTCTCTTCCTCTCATAAACTCCCCCTTTCTTCCTCATGAATATTTACCTCCCTCATCCCCCTTTTTAAATTCCTCTTATTCTCTTCCTCTTCTTCTTTTTTTCCCTCATATTAAGTTTTCCTCTCAGCTTCCCCTTTCCTTTATCCTCTTTCTCCCTCTTTTCTTTCCCTCATGTTTTATTAATTTTCTCCTCTTCCCTCTTTCTTTAAGTTCCTCAATCTCCTCCTCTTCTCTTTTCCTCCCCATATTATTACGTTATTCCCTTAACCTTCTTTTTCCTCTTTAATTCCTCTTTTCCTCTTTAATTCCTCTTCTTCCCCTTACCTTACCTCCCCTCTCTCTCTTCCTCCCTTCCTAACCTCTCCCCACTGAACCAGACCCATCCTCCCAACGCCTACTAATCTCCATATGACTTAATCTCCCTCATCTCCTCTATCTTCCACTCATCTCCCAATCAAAAGTGAGGGAGAATAAGCTTGTGTTAGTCTCCCTTTAGTCTCCCCTTAGTTTCCTTCATTTCTCTCCCATTGCAGCCACACTTATCTCCCTCATCTCCCCCTGAACGTTGCTGGTTATCTCCCCTTAACCATCTTTCTCCTCCTCCTCCTCCTCCTCCTTCTCTTACACTATCTCCCCAGTCATCTCCATTTGCTCTCCCTTTCATTCCCATCTCCCTTTTTCCCTCATTGTTTCCTCCCAGTTTTCATTTTCTCTCTCTCTCTCTCTCTCTCTCTCTCTCTCTCTCTCTCTCTCTCTCTCTCTCTCTCTCTCTCTCTCTCTCTCTCTCTCTCTCCCCATCTTTCTTTTTTCCTCTCTCCCCTTCTCCCTTTCATCATTCTCTCCTCTCGGTTCCTCATTCTCACTTTTTTCCTTTTTCCCTTTCTTTATTCTTCCGTTTCGATATCCTATCCAGAGTTATTCGTGATTTCTCTCTCTCTCTCTCTCTCTCTCTCTCTCTCTCTCTCTCTCTCTCTCTCTCTCTCTCTCTCTCTCTCTCTGTAGCATTTTACCTTCAACTCAAATAGACCTTTTGCTTCCCCTAGCTTTTTTTTTCTTTTTCTCTCTTCGCCTATCCTTATCCCTCTCTCTCTCTCTCTCTCTCTCTCTCTCTCTCTCTCTCTCTCTCTCTCTCTCTCTCTCTCTCAAACGCACTCATATATACAAAGAAAAATAGCATTAGTAAGAGATGAGAGAGAGAGAGAGAGAGAGAGAGAGAGAGAGAGAGAGAGAGAGAGAGAGAGAGAGAGAGAGAATCATTTTACAGAATGGCACATACCGTATGACAATGCCAACTGTAAATACATCACCAAATGGGGTAATTTATAACAGGTACAAAATGTTTTAACTGGACCCTTATTAAGACACAAATTTCACTCCTTAAGCAAGTTGTTGGGATTAATTTAGGTCACATGATCATACACAGTGATATCAGATGAAGCAGTGTGGATCATTTATCTGCAAGCAATGATAGATAAGTGGTATCAGAGGAAGGAGAGGA
>NC_087170.1:12908994-12911494 GCF_035594125.1 Scylla paramamosain | reverse complement strand
GAAGGGGGGAGAGTGAGGGGAAGGGAAATGAGAAGAAAGGCCAGCGTGTGGGCTAAGACGGTGATATCAGGTCTGTGGAATGGAGGGTGAGGGGAGAGGAAGTCGAGAGGAGGGGAAGGAAGGTTTGGGTGATGGGAAGTAGTGGGGGGGGTAGAAAGAGGAGAGAGTAAGAAGACGAGAGCGAATGTAGAGAGGAGATATAGAGAAAAGGGGGTTAAGGAGAAAAGGGAAGAGGAAGAGGGGAAAGAACACGAAGACGGGAGAAGGTGATCAGGTAAGAAGGGAATAGAAAGATGAGAAAACGAGAGTAAAGCAAAAAAAAAAAGAGAAAAACTGAGGAGGAAAAGATAAGAAGGGATTAAAAATGAGATAACAGAACAAACCAAAGAAATAGAGAAAGCGAAGATAAAAATATAAATGGATGAGGATTACGGCGAATAAAAAAAATATGAAAGGATAAATGGTGAAAGAATAATGTTCTGAAAAGAGAGAAAAAAGTCGAATGAGCGATAAAGAGAAAGGAAGGAGGGAAGGAAAGAAGGAAATGATAGATGGCTGCGAGGATAACAGAAAGAGGGAATTGAGAGAATTATAGATAGACAGACAGATAAACAGAACTATAAAGCCAGACACACGCAATTAAAAAAAAAAAAAGGAATATAAAAAAAAGGAAAGAATTAACAAGGAAAAAAAAACAATTATCGCTTGAAAATATAAAGATGAAAATGAAAAAATAAAAGCTTAAGAAGTACAATATTTTTTTTTTATTTCGCCGCACACACACGCGCACACACACACACACACACACACACACACACACACACACACACAGTCAAACACAAACATGCACTCACATCCTGATGGCTTTGAGAGGGGAGAGAGTGAGAGGTGCAAGTGAGGGAAGGGGAGAGGTGAGGGGAGGTGAGGGGAAGGACAAAACACCCTGGTAATCACTCGCTGGCACCCCTTAAGTGCGGGTTGCCAGCTGCTGTTTTAAATAATTTCACAGCCTCCGCTTCGCTTCAAGGAATAAAGCATGTGTCTGTGTGTGTGTGTGTGTGTGTGTGTGTGTGTGTGTGTGTGTGTGTGTGTGTGTGTGTGTGTGTGTGTGTGTGTGTGGTGCAAGATTTTTCTTAAATGTTTCGGTGACAAAGAGAGAGAGAGAGAGAGAGAGAGAGAGAGAGAGAGAGAGAGAGAGAGAGAGAGAGAGAGAGAGAGAGAGAGAGAGAGAGAGAGAGAGAGAGAGAGAGCAATAGTCATGACACAATCATGATAATGAGAAAAATTTGTAGCATACACAGATGTTCCGGTGTGTGTGTGTGTGTGAAGTCTCTCTCTCTCTCTCTCTCTCTCTCTCTCTCTCTCTCTCTCTCTCTCTCTCTCTCTCTCTCTCTCTCTCTCTCTCTCTTTCACTGCCCGCATTCGCCTCCCCGCTGCCACCAAAAAACGCGGCTCCACCAACATAAAATAATCCAGAGAAACTCTGATCAAAATCCCTTCATCTCGGGCCACACTGAGGGAGGGTCGGGCAGGGCGGCAGGGTGGGGGGAAGGGGAAGGTAATCGGGTGCTGGTAGTGGGGGGAGGGGGATGGAAGCGTCTCAAGCCTCACCCGTATCGTGAACTTGCCGCCAGCTGATTAATTAACTTCATTACGAACGTACTTCCCTACCAATTTAATTAGCAAACATTTTCATTAGCGAGGCGGCGCGGGAGAGTGAGCCTTGCGTGGGGGCGCGCAGGGGCGGCCAAGGCGGCGGCGGCCCTCGCCCCCTCGCCGGCCATGGCGGCCGCAGGTTGGGGCCCACACTGGTTACACGCGAAATGTCATTAGGCGTAAATGAATTTTTTAAGCGTCTGCAAAAGCGTCCTTGTGTCGGAGCGTCTGAAGGGCGAGGGGCCGGCGGGGCGGGGCGGGGCGTCGGGTCTCGGCTGCTGCCCCGCCCCAAGACGACGCGGCCGCCATGAAATCTGAAATTATGACCGAGATTTTCAATTCGTTGCCTGACGAGCCGCGCCGCCCGCCGGACGCCGCCGGATCCTCCACTTTAATCCTGTATTGGCGTGCGATCCTCTTACGGGGACAGGTGGGCGGGGCGGGGCGGCGCGGCTAATTAGGCGGCACGAACACACGCGGGCCTAAGCCGCCGCCGCGCCGCCGCTCGGGACGACGATTTAGATTCCCTTAATGAAACGGGTTAAGATTCGGTCGTTAAGGGGAACCAGATTTTTTCTTGCGCGGTACTTTTTAGGGAAACATCAGAGCCTCGAGGCGTGAAACAGGCCGCGGGCGGGGGCGCTGAGCGGGGTGGGCGGGGGACGATGACGCGGGCGGCGAGGGGTGGCGATGGGGGGAACCAGGAACCAACGGGAGGAAGTAAGGCAGAACCAACAGCATCGGACTGGAGGTGGGAGCGTGCCGGGGTGCTGGGAACGAAGTGTACCATGCGAGGCGACGGGCGGCTGGGAGGCAGATTACAGGAGCGTGAGGAGGAAAAGGG
>NC_087170.1:12893994-12903994 GCF_035594125.1 Scylla paramamosain | reverse complement strand
CAGGCCCCGGCTGCCGTGGCTCGTAAATGTCTCTTTATTAAGGACAGGTGAGGCAGCGGGAGGCCCCACAGGTAGTGCAGGGATAGACAGGCGGTGAGAGGCCTCCCGCGGCGCCGGGTAGGCCTCGGGACGCGACCATCGGATCAGAAACTTGTGTACCTTCATCAGTGGCGTGAGGGATCCGCCGCGGGACGCTGGGCGACTTGGTGTACACAGCTGCCCTAGCACCGCCCGGGAGGGAGGCAAGGGAGGGAGGGAAGAGAAGCAGGAGGGAGATTGGGAGAGAGGGAGAGGAAGGACGGGAGGGAGAAGGGGCTCTCTCACCACAGCTCACTTTGTCTGGAGTTTAGGAAGACCGCTGACAAGTTTGGAGGTCGGATGGACAGTGGTTAATGTAGACAGATGTGGCGGTAACGGGAGGAAGGGACGGATGGGTGATAGGGCTTCTCCTCCTTCTCTTCCTCCCCTCCTGCGCTCCCCATTAGCAAGACAACAATGACGCATTACATCACAAACCACAAAACTTAAGAAACGCAGACTAAGCCCAAAAGTCTCCTCTCTCCCTTCCTTCCTTCCTTCCTTCCTGCCTCCCTTTATTCTCCTCCTCCTCTCCTCCTCGTCGCCGCTAACAGCCAGATTGACAGCGCGACCTGGAGTTAAGGACAAGCATCAATAATGTCGCCGCTGCATAACCTGAATCTTCCGGAGGGGAGAGAGAGAGAGACAGAGATGGAGAGGTTTTGAAGGGAGATATCTATGAGATACACTTCTCTCTCTCTCTCTCTCTCTCTCTCTCTCTCTCTCTCTCTCTCTCTCTCTCTCTCTCTCTCTCTCTCTCTCTCTCTCTCTCTCTCTCTCTCGTGTTCATCATCGCAAAGTGAAGTGAAAAAAAAGACGAGTGCATTTTTATCGTCTCCCTTTGTGGAATGTTGGTTAAGCATCGGTTCATTTATTCATTTTCCTTCCGCCAAACCACAGCCACACAATTTAGAGCGTCCGTCACAAGGTTAAATGCGCCGCGTCACCGCCACCCGCCACCGTCACATTCCCGGCGGTTCAGTGGAATAGAATGATTTTGTGTTTTTTGTCCATTCCCCGCCTTTCTTTTCCCTTTCCTTGACTCACACACGCACGCACGACGCCACTTCGTCTGTCCGCCTCACCTCGCTTCGCCTCGCCGCTCGAAATTATTAGACAGGGAAAACGAAAAGGAAAGGAAACGAAGGAAAAAATGATTAAATATTTGCTCTTAACATTACTTTTTTTTTTTTACGCTTAACTAAACACACACACACACACACACACACACACACACACACACACTGGTTTCCCCTCGCTCGCTCACAAGTCGAATTTTATTTTCCCCGCCATCAAAATTTCCAGAGGACATCAAAATATTCCCTCAAAACGCATCCACTCTCCCCTCTCCCTCTCCCCTCACTCTCTCTCCCCTCTCCCCTCCTTTCCCCTCCGAATTACTTTATTTCCGTCCCGCCGGGATCCCCTTATGAGCCCCGCCGCGCCCAGCCAATCACACACGCCCGCCCGTCCCGTCCACCAATCACACGGCTCGTTACATTCCTTCACGGCCTATCAAAACAAAGCTTGGGGGAGGAGGAGGGGGGGAGGGATAGACGTCTTCTCAAATAGTGATGTTACTACGACTATTACAACCACTACTACTACTAATGCTATTGCTGTTAAGTGTTAGTACTACAACTGCTAATATTTCTACTACTACTGTTCATGTTGCTCTTTCTGCTTACTGCTACCGATCTGTCACTGCAACTATTACTACTGTACTATCTAATTCCGATATCATACGACTATTAGTACAACGACAACAACTCCTACTACTATTACGAATTCACCAATGTGCTAATTCTCAATAGTATCACCTGCATTTACTTTCTATAATTCTACTCCACTGTAACTATTCCTACGAGTACTGAGAGGAGAATGTCAGTCTTTCCTTTTTGTGGCAGGAAGAACAGTCAATTAAAGACGCGTGTTTAGTGAAATGCTGCCCGGTAGAATCTAGCAGTGTTTTCTCAATGGCTGATGAAAGAGGAAAGGAGGAACATGCTAAAAAATTTCCTTCCTGAGCTAAAATCAATATACAGGAGTAATTAGCGACGGTGTATGTGTGTATGTATGTGTTTGTGTATACTTAAGTGGCCACGAAATTATAACACGCGATTAAATACTTAGAATGAAAGAAAATATTGCATACTTGTGAAAATCAGAGAGAGAGAGAGAGAGAGAGAGAGAGAGAGAGAGAGAGAGAGAGAGAGAGTTGGGGGAGGGAAAACATGCTGTACCTACACGTGCACCCACAACAAAATTATGATAGGAAAATGTAAACAAACACGAACGGAAACCCAAACATTACGCTGCATTATTATCCACAACACACCAAAGCTGAACCACGTCGATATTTCAACAATTCCAGCACCACCAGCCTGCCGGGGGGAAATGTGCTGGGACAAGACGTGGGTGGGGGAGCATGAATATTCGCCACAAAACAAAATCGCAACATAAAAATAGAAAAATAGAGGAAAAAAAATGGAAAGTAACAATGTCTTATTCTCACGTTATCATTCACTCCAAGTAAACGAAGCACAACAGGATTAAGAAAATAGGAAAATAGTACTAACAATAATTTTAAGAGAGAATACAATAGAGACAATAAATGGTGGAGGTTTGAGATTTAATGGAAAAAGTGCAGTTTTCAAAAGGGTACATGTTTCCAAAGGTGAGATCTTAAATTAAAGGAAAATTAAGTAAAAGTCAGACATACAATAAAAGTAAGGTACAGGTAAAGCTGACAAAATTTTATCCCCTTTGAATCGTACATACTTAAAAAAATATATATACCTCTTAAAAGTAGAAGGAAAAGTAACAAGTCCAACATCTTAAGCAAAACCAGTTAAAAGTGCAGCCACAAGTATGGACATTTAAGTAAAGTCGCCTCCCTAAAAGTATAAGTGAAGATAAAAAAAAAAAAAAAAAAACTACAGACCTAAGATGAGGGTAGTTAAGTAACGTTCACCCACTAAAAAGGTTACTAACAAAACTACAACCCAAACAGGTGTAGATATTAGACAAAACCACAAACACGTGACAAATGAAAACTACAACACCGAAAGAAATAGAAACAATCACCTAACAACACCAGTACCCTTAAAACAAGAGCCATTTAACCTAACCCACCACCCCCCCCCAAAAAAAAAAAAAAAAATGTAGAGATTAAGTACCAAAACAAACCAGCAAAAGTAGACATAATAATAATCAATAATAATAATATAAGCAGGGCGTAATAAAGCAGGGATTCCATTAATAAGAGCCATTTAACTAAAACTATCCCCCCCCCAGAAAAAGAAAGTCGAGATTACGTAACAAAACTAACCCCAGCAATTAGATGTAATAGAAAAATTAAAGAAAATGTCCCTGATAGACTTACACGTATGAGAAAAAGAGAAAAGGCAGAAGAAAACGAGAAAAAAAACATCCTTAATAGACCTAGAGGTATATGAAGAAGATGAAAAGAAAAAAAAAAACATCCCCAATAGACTACAAGTGTACACCAAAATAAAAAAAAAGAAAAAGAAAATAATCCTAATAAACCTACACGTATATGACAAAAAAAAAAGCATCTTTAATAGACCTATACAAGCATACGACAACCAAAACAAGGCAAAACTAAACAACATAAAAATCAAATAAATAAAAGTACTCATCCCCAATGTACAGAGCGTTTACAGCTACAGCACCCAAAGGTTAACAGCAACTAACTACCAAACGACTCAACGACTACCGCGCATCACCGATCAGTATGAAAGGAGGGGAATTGAAGGGGGAGGAGGAGGAGGAGGAGGAGGAGGAGGAGGAGGAGGAGGGGGGGATTGAAATGGTCAGAATGAGGGTTTTTTAGAGAGAGAGAGAGAGAGAGAGAGAGAGAGAGAGAGAGAGAGAGAGAGAGAGAGAGAGAGAGAGAGAGGAATGGTTAATAGGTAAGATCTTAAGTTATTTATGTAGTTAAGTATCCCGGATATATTGTTTTGCTCTGAGATTACTACATAGACTTACATTAATTCCATACAGGAGGAGGAGGAGGAGGAGGAGGAGGAGGAGAAACATAGAGATACAGGAATAGGTTAGGAAATGGAGGAGGAGTTGGAGGAAAACGAACGAAAAGAATGACAAGGATAAGAAATATGGAGTAGGAGGAGAGAGAGATAGAGGACTGGAAGAAGAAGATGGAGGAGAAAAAGATAGAAAAAAGATGAAGACATTAATTTTGCATGTTAAGGAGCAGAAAAAAAATTATATATTACCTGGAAAGTAATAAGGAAAAGAAAAATAATAAAAATCGACAACAGAGATTAAGGAGAAAAGGAAGACAAAAAAAGAAGTAAAAGAAAAAAAACGAGAGGCAGAATTTCAGTACTAAAATTAAGAAGAAAATCCAAAACAAAGATGGAAAGGAAAAGGAAGACCAAAAAAAAAAAAACAAGAAGAAAAAAAAAATAACAGGCGGGGAAGGATTTCAGTACTACAACTAAGAGATTCTGTTTTACCAATCGTGTTTAATCTGCTAATGAAAAATTCTAGGGGATTACTAAGTTCAATTCTCGCACAAGTAATCCTGAGGGTTTTGTGAGATACAGCGTGGAGAGGACTGACTGGCTGCTGCTGCTGTTGTTGTTGTTGTTGTTGTTGTTGTTGTTGTTGTTGTTGTTGTTGAAGTTCCAGTAATCGATCTATCATGTAATCAATATTTTTTTTCTTGCTCTTTCCTTGTTCTTGTCTGTTTTCTTTTTTTTTTTTTACTTTTTTCTCCTTTCTTTGACTTCTTGTTCTTGTTCTTTTCTTGTTCTTGTCCTTTTTTTTTCTTTTTCTCCTTTCTTCTTTCTCGTCGTCTTCATCTTGTTTTTGTTCTTTTCTTGTTCATGTACTTGTTTTTTTTCTTTCTCTCCTTTCTTTGTCTTCTTCGTCTTCGTCTTCGTCTTCCTCTTCTTCCTCTTCCTCCTCCTCTTCCACCAGCTCCTCTCTCTCCTCTTTCATCATCTTTTCATATTTTCTTCTCGTAAAAGATCAATATATTTTATTAATTTCTTCCCTCTTTTCTTCTTAATTATCTTCGTTCTTGTAGGAGACGAATTATTAAGAAAGGAACGTAAGGAATTTTGGAATAATATGTTAAAAAGTGAAATAAAATCGAAGAAATTAAAAGTGATTAAAAATGATGCTGAGGATGAGGAAGAGGAGGAGGATAAAAAAAAAAAAAGAGATATACCAATAATTATATCTGACACAAACAGAAAATTAGCCAACAGATAAAAATGAAAAAAATACACAATTACAAATAAATAACTAACTAAATAAGAGCTAAATAAACAGATGAATAAATGAATAGATAAATAAACACGTACGTACTTACATACATACAAAGTAACACAAACAAAAACAAACGCCTCATTACCATACACTTTCATACATTTAATTATTCATACACTCGCTAAATACACCCTCCCATACACTCCCCATACACCCACTCACCCACCCATCCCCACCATATACCCCCCCCATACACCTTACCATTCCCTCTCATACACCCACTCTCCTACTCTCCCCTCCCCCCCTCTCTCTATACATTCTCTTATATTCCCTACCATTCCCTCCCATACCCTCCCATACACCCAACCACTGTCTCTCACCACCCCTACCCACCCCTACACCAATCTATTCATCTATAGCTAATATGTTTAATATGTATATACGTACATACATTTAAAAAACACACAGGTATGTCTCCCCTCTCCCCCACACCCCCCCCCCACATCTGTCTGTCTGTCTCTCTCCCTCTCTCTCAATTCTCCCCATCCCCCTCCCGCTTACTAGTCACTGCCTTTTATTTCCATGCACGTGCTCATTAGGACCATTTAAAAGCCCAACTATGCACGCTAATTACATCTGATACCCAATAATTTGCTGATAAATAGAAACCGTTTCGCGCGCCATCGCTCCACCGGTAGGATAAAAAAAAAAAACAACAATAAATCGAGACCTTATTTATGTCGATCGTTTTCTATCACTCAATACTAAAAATCCGATCTTTGTTTCACGTTTCCAGGGTATACTTTTTTTTTTCTTCGTCCTGTAGTAGCCGTTAAGTGGTTTCTATAGTGGTTAAATTAGTGTGTAAGGTATAAGTGAGGTGTTCAAGGTATTTAATGTGTTTAGTGAAGTTACCAGCATGTTTAAATGTGTTTTCTAAGGATATAGTGGCTTTCAGTGTGATTATATGGGTCTTAAAGGATATACCGAGGTTTCTATGTGGTTAAATTGGTTTCTAGGCATGCAGTGAAGTTTTTGAGGATATTATAGCGTTTTCTATGGTATTGATGATATATTTAATAGTTTTTTTTTTTATTCTTGAATGATATATATGGTGGTTCAATGTTTTAATTACATACTGAGTCTTCTTTTTTTAATTGTAAGGTATTTCATGTTTTTTCTAGTCTTAAATGGTTTCTATAAAGCTTAAATCGGTTTCTCAGATAAATAGTGTCTTTTTTTTAGGTATATGTGGTGTTTTCTATGGTAGCAAGTTGGTTAATAGGGAAATATTAAGGGTTTTAGAGTACATGAATCTTTTCTATGGTATTTAAGGGATATTCAGTGGTTTAAACAGTTTCTCAAGTTGTTATCTAGGGAGGACTTAAGTTTCTGGGACTGGTAGTAAGTCTTTATGCTACTATTGGATTACTGGGTCATTGGAAGCGTTCTAAAGACTATTAAAGGGGTTTCTATGGCAAAATCAGGTTTCTAATACACGTTAATGAATTTTCTATAGGGAATTAGAAATGTTTGGGGAAAGTAATGGGATTCAGGGAAAGATAATGGGCTTTGAATTCCAGTAATGGGATTATTATTATTATTTATTTATTTATTTTTTTTTTTTTTTGTGAGAATATTGGGGTTCTTATTACGCACGGCAATTTTCAAAAGACAATGTTTATTTTTATTTTGATTATTTTTCTCGCAATCCGGTGTTTAAGATGTAAGAGCATATTTCAAAGTGAGGGGGATTTTGATGGAAAGGTTAGTGAGATGCCAAACACACCCAAAGTGGCCACTTGATTCAGGATGTTTACAAGAAAAAAATGGACTTATAAAGCACTAGGAAAGGTTCGCTACAGTACAGGCTTCACCTCCCTCACTGAGACAACAACTGTTAACACTAAAACTTCAAATTACCAATAACTTCACGGCTGATACCAGGATTAGCTTACCCGTGACACTTGAAAAATCAATCACACACACACACACACACACACACTAATACACGCACACAAGACAAAACCACACTTCATAATACTCATAACAAATTTTTAACACCAAAAACTAAGACACTGGCATCGATAATAACATAAAGGAGACTTACACACGACTTTCAAGGAAGAATTCGACTTTGATACCTTAAATTAACCCTATAATAACACCAATGAGTACTTAAGGGTGGTTTGTATATTGCCTTTAAGGGAGCGATAGGCCTTCTCGACACCCCAGCCCCGTGCCTCTTGTGTAGGTGTTCCTGTGTGCGTGTGCGGAGGCCCGCGATGCACATGTGCACCGTCCGTATGTACGTGTGTGTTTGACAAGGATTGACCTGAAAAATAATAATTGGTGAACTAATAATTCCTGAGCGATCACCAAGGTACAGGTGTGTTAATTAAGCCTCTAATTTGTGTATGGGGAACACCTGAGCGCCCTCCCTCCCTCCCTCCCTCCTCTCTCTCTCTCTCTCTCTCTCTCTCTCTCTCTCTCTCTCTCTCTCTCTCTCTCTCTCTCTCTCTCTCTCTCTCTCATTACAAGCCTACATTATAATTTCCTCCACCCTCAAAGCCAGTAGAAGCCAGATCCTCCAGAAAAACAGCTTCCAGGATATATATATATATATATATATATATATATATATATATATATATATATATATATATATATATATATATATATATATATATTTTTTTTTTTTTTTTTTTTTTTTTTACCGAATTAACTCTGTGATAATGAGGGAAGAAAGGAAGCTTTAGCCCTCGTGGACGTAAGTAGACAGGATGAGGTAGAAGTATATAGGAACAAAATATGTACGAGTTATTTCTTTCTATCCTTAAGAAAAAAATAATAAAACCCTGCTATAACTCACCTGTAATCACCAGCATGTTAATAATAGAACAAATAACACCTGTAGAAACACTAATTACATAGTCACGTTTGCAATATTCCACCATAACAACACACGTAGGCACTCCTGCAACACTCCTAATGGCAGTACTACCAACATGAAGGATTTAAAAACAGTGTTTTGACTCTTTCATCCCCCTCACTGGTAAACCATGTAACTCTCGACATGTTTCTGTTCTTCCTCCTTGTGTCTTGAACTGTTGGCACCTCAGAAAGTAAATTGCCAAGTTTTTTTTTTTTTTTTGTCTTCTTTTTGTCAGAATTCTTCTCAAGTTATCTTTCTGGGCGCGGCAATTTTAGCTGATTTATTTATTTTTTTATTTATTTATTTATTTTTGTTCTCTTGACCAGAATGTTTAGTATAAAATGACAAAATGAATAATAAAATAAGTTAACAAATAGTGATTAACATCTATTATATCAGAAACAATAAAAACACCATCCCTGCAGCACTTCAGAAAGACAACAAACACATCATTATTTTACCCAACACACACACACACACACACACACACACACACCTGTCAGCAACATTACCGCTCCCTACAACCACACACATCTGTACTCACCTAATTATCGTGAGAAACAAGAGAGCCTCCGGTAATTTGCTTCATTACTTTAACACATCACGATCTAAAAAGAAGAAAAAAAAAAAAAAAGGAGACGGGAAAGGGAGAAAATAAAAAAAATGTGTTGGGTGGGAGGAGGAGGAGGAAGAGGAGAAGAAGACCCACAAATCCCTCAGACACTAAACAGATACTTGTCACACTTGAACACTTTAATACTTAACAATACTCACACAAAGCCACTCGTCACGGCACAGGTGAAGTTTTTAATTGCACTTCCTCCCCAGGTGTGCACTTGATTGTGTACCTCGGAAAGAAATAAAAAAAAATGGGAAAATCTGATTCTATTCAACTTTATTTATTTTTTTTTTTTCTTAAGCTTTAACCTCTTTTTCTTTTTTTTCCTTGGGTGATTTAAAAATTATGTTAGGTACTTGAGCAGGGTACGGATTAATGTGTGACTCTCTCTCTCTCTCTCTCTCTCTCTCTCTCTCTCTCTCTCTCTCTCTCTCTCTCTCTCTCTCTCTCTCTACTTAGTCTCTTAGTGCAATCCATGAATAACAAAAAAAAAAAAAATCAAATACATTCCTTCATTATTAGCGGTATTGTTAATATACTTTATATTATCATTATATATTACCATTATTATTATTATTTTATTTATTTATTTTTTTTACTATCATCATCATCATCATCATTATTTTCTTTTCCTTTCCCTTCATGATGTAATAAATACTAAGCGATTCACACACACACACACACACACACACACACACACACACACACACACACACCTAATGACCCAGTGAGGAGCAGCGGACCAATGAGAGCTTGTCTTCAGCCTCCATCACGTGACATCACTAGCCAATCAAGAGATAAGAAGAGATTTACTCCTCCTCCTCCTCCTCTTCTTCCTCCTCCTCTTCCTCCTCCTGCTCCTCCTCCTTCTCCTTCTCCTCCTCCTCCTCCTCCTCCTCCTCCTCCTCCTCCTCCTCCTCCTATTCCTCCTCTTCTTTCTACCTCTCTTCATTCTTCGTCCTTTCTCTTCCCCCACTCTTCCTCTAGCTAGATGGAAAGAGGAGGAGGAGGAAGAGGAGGAGGAGGAGGAGGACGAGGAGGAGGATCTCGTTCTGAGCGCTTCGATAGCCTCCGGAGAAAGAAATTAGTTTATCTTCAACATCCGT
>NC_087170.1:12881494-12886494 GCF_035594125.1 Scylla paramamosain | reverse complement strand
GCCAGTGAAAGGAGAAGGAAAAAGTATTAATAATGTAAGCAACAGGCATTTAGTCTTAGGTTAGGCCATGTTAGGTTAGGTTAGGTTAGGTTAGGTTAGGTTACAGGTAGGATTAAGTTACAGGAAATATTAGTGAGGTAAGGAAAGGTCAGTTTGAGGTGGTCAGTTGAGATAAGGTCACGTAATAAGGTCAGCTTAATTTCAGGTAAGATCAGGTAACAGGTAAGCTTTGTTTCAGGTAAGGTCAGATTGAGGCAGAATCAGGTGAGGTAAGGTCAAGCAACACGTAAGCTTAATTTCAGGCAAGGTCAATTTGAGGTGAGTTCAGTTATGAAGTGAGGTCAGTTTGAAGTTAAGTCAATTATGAGGTGAGTTCAATTTGAGGTGAGATCAATTCTGAGGTGAGGTCAGGTGGGATAAGGTCAGGTAACAGGTCACTGCAGGTATAAGAAGTGACATGAAGTGTTCAGGTGGGCACAGGTACAACGTCTCAGGCCCTGTGCAATCAATACCTTCCCTCCTCCCTCCCTCCCTCCTTCCCTCCCTGTCGTCCTTCCTCCTTCCCTCCAGTCCTCCCTCCCTTCCTGCTCTCCTTTCATTCCTTCTCCCCCTTTAACCCTTTCCTTCCTTCTTTTTTTTCATTGTTTTCTTCTCGATTTTCCGTAACTCCTTGCTCTTTCTGTTCTCTTCTTCTTCCATTCTCCCCTTCCTTATTTTTCTGCTCTCTTTTCATTCCTTCTGTATCTCTTTCTTTCTTTTCTCCCTTTTCGCTTTTCCGTATTTTTTTCTCACTATATTCCTTTCTTCTCCTCTTTTCATTACTTTCCCTCTTGAAATTTTCTCCTATACTCTTGTTCCTCCTCTTCCTCCTCCACTTCTACCTCCTCCTCCTCCTCCTCCTCCTCCTCCCTAATGTGTCCTTTCCTCCGTCTTTTCTCTTACCTCATTTACCTCTCGTTCTCTCCCTCTTTTAGCTCTTTTTTTTATTTTTCTCCTTTGGTGTCTCTTTTCTTCCTTTATACTACTCCTTCCTGCTTTCCTTCCTTCATCTTTCCTTCCTTCTTTCCTTCCTTCCTTCCTTCTATCTTTTAATCATGAGAGATAAAGAGATACACGAAAAATAGAAAGAGAAACAATGATATATTTTTTAAAGGAAAGAGAGAGAGAGAGAGAGAGAGAGAGAGAGAGAGAGAGAGAGAGAGAGAGAGAGAGAGAGAGAGAGAGAGAGAGAGAGAGAGAGAGAGAGAGAGAGAGGGGTGGGGGGGAGAAGTATGGTATGGAGGGAGGAAGAAAAGAGAGAGGGAGAGAAGGGACCGCAGGTAATATACAGGAAGGAAGAGCGAGGGAGAGTAAAGGAGGGGGAGAGGCGGGGAGAGGGGAGAGGACAGGTACACAGACAGGAAGAGACATAGGGAGTGGGAGAGAGAGAGAAAAGGGAGAGTAGAGAGAGAGGAAATATGTGGGTATGGACAGAGAGAGAGAGAGAGAGAGAGAGAGAGAGAGAGAGAGAGAGAGAGAGAGAGAGAGAGAGAGAGAGAGAGAGAGAGAGAGAGAGAGAGAGGAAGTAGAGAAGAGGGGAGATGGAATAGAGGGAAGGTAAGAGGCAGGTAAGGGAGAGGAGAGGAGGGGAGGGGGAGGGGAGGGGAGGGAGAGAGAGAGGGAGAGGTAATAGCCGCCTGTTGACCGCACCGTTAATTATCAACCACAACCAAGCAGGTAACGACCTTCTGCTACCCTAAGTGATATTGACCCTCCCCCCTCTCCCCCCTGTGACGACCTCGGAGGGGAGAGGGGGAGGGAAGATGGGTAGATAAAGGGGGTATGGAGGTGGTGGTAGTGTGTGGGGAGGGGAGAGTGAGGGGGAATTGGTGTTATAATAATCTATATACAGAGGTAATTGGAAGACCGATACGAGAGAGAGAGAGAGAGAGAGAGAGAGAGAGAGAGAGAGAGAGAGAGAGAGAGAGAGAGAGAGAGAGAGAGAGAGAGAGAGAGACGCAAAGAGCATCAATGTAAGAAAATAAAGTACGGAAGTGAATTAATTGAAACCGTAAACACACACACACACACACACACACACACACACACACACACACAGAGAGAGAGAGAGAGAGAGAGAGAGAGAGAGAGAGAGAGAGAGAGAGAGAGAGAGAAAGCGAATACAAAACAACTAAACAACCCCACTTCCTCCTCCCTCCCTTACTCTCCCCCTCCTCTCCCTTGCTCTTCCCTCTCCCTCCCTCTCCCCTCACCCTCCCTCTCCCCTCACCCCATATCTCCCATTCCAATGATAACGAGGGAAAACCGCGCTGCAAACACCACCACAACACTGACCAGTATAATCACACTTCCCCTCACTTCCCCTCACTTCCCCTCCCTCCCCGGGCCCTTCCTAACTACTGGCCGATAGTTAGATGGGGTAGTTACGGGCCGCTCGAGTAGTTTTGGAGTAGTTATAACGATACAGCTTTTGGTCAATTTCAGAGGAAGGTCAACATGGCGGTGGTGGTGGTGGTGGTGGCAAGAAGTGAGGTTTAACACAGATATATGGGTGGTGGTGGTGGTGGTGGTGGTGGTGGTGGTGAGGGAGGGGAAAGAGGGGAAATAGGAATGGAGTGAGAGTGAGGGTGGATGGGTGGATGCAAACAAAATTGGGGAGATATATAGATTGGTGAGAGAGAGAGAGAGAGAGAGAGAGAGAGAGAGAGAGAGAGAGAGAGAGGAGAGAGAGGAGGGATGAGAGAGAGAGAGAGAGAGAGAGAGAGAGAGAGAGAGAAATGCAATATCTCTCTCTTTCCCTATTTTTCTTATTTCTCCCCTTTCATTTCTTCTTTTCCCTCTTACCCAATTTTCCCTTCTTTTCCTCTTCCCAAATGTACTTTTTATTTCCCTTTCTCTCACTTCCCTCTTTCCCCCCGCAAATTATCATCCTTCATTCTTTCCCCCATTTTGTCTCCGCCTTCCCTTTTATCGTCATCTTGTTTTGTTATTAATTGTTATTAATCTATTCCCCTTTTCACTTCCTTTCCCTTCCCAACTAATAAACTTTCCCTCTCTTTTTCCTTTATCAAAATTCAAGTTTCTCTCTCTCTCTCTCTCTCTCTCTTCTCTCTCTCTCTCTCTCTCTCTCTCTCTCTCTCTCTCTTCTCTCTCTCTCTCTCTCTCTCTCTCTCTCGAACAGGGAAAAGCTAAGATGAAGAACCTTTCCCTGTCTTTCTTCCTACCTAACCTAAACATTTATCCTCTTCCTCCTCCCAAACAAGCAAAAAGTTGAGATGGATAACCTCAGTCTTTCCCCTAACCTAACTTCCACGCAAAGGCTAAGATAAATAACTAACTAACCTAACGTAAACAAACCAAACATTTTTTCCTCCCTCCCCTTCTCCCAAATGACAAATAACTTTTCCCGTAACTAACTAACCTAGCATCTCCTGTCTTCCTTCTCCCCAAACAGGCAAAAGATAGATAACCTCTGTCTATCTTTCTAACTAACCTAATTTCTCCTCCTCTCCCAGACTAGCAGACACCAAGTAACTTATGTTTTTCTTCGTAACTGACCTTCTCTTCCTTCTCTCTGTCCATATCCCTAACTAACCTCAATTCTTCTCCTCCCCCAAAAGCAAAAATTGTCTTAACTTCCTTTTCTTAAACAGGCAAAAACAAAAGTAAAAAAAAAAACCTTGTCTTTCTTCTTAACTAACCTTCTCTTCCTTCTCTCGTCAGGCAAACGAGAAATAACCACCGTCTATTTCCTTTACTAACTTAACGTCACGTCTCTACTCTTTTCTCCCTTCTGAGCACCCTGAAGCTTCAACCTAACGTACCTTCTTTAAATCAGCTCACTATTTTTTTTAAGTACCTATTGGGATTTGAACTCTGGTGTCCAATACTCAGTGTATCCACAGGGCCAAACAAGCAAAAATTAAGATAAATAACATGCTTTTCCTCTTTAAATATTAACGTACTGTTCGTCCTCCTTCCCCAAAAACAAGCAAAAACAAATATACAAATAGATAAATAATTAACTCCTCCCTGTCTTTCTAACCCTTTCCCTGCCATATGCAACGATTCTCGACACTCTAAAACAGTGCATGAAATCGTAAGCACCTACAAGAAAGTAAGGGACAAGGAGAGGAGATTTCTGTCACTTCTACAAGGTATAATATTTAGATCTGACTGTAGACCAAGAGAAAACGACTCACAGTGGCGAGTGACTGAGGAAACGGGTCAAAAAAGCAGCGAATGGACTAATTAACCTCAACCTCTTCTGTTCCTTCCTTCACCAGGCAAAAGCTTCAACCTGTCCATCATCATCAGCGGCGCGCCCACCCAGATCACCACGCTCACCAAAGCCATCAAGGTGACAGTGGACGGCCCTCGCGAACCACGGAACAAGTCACGTGAGTGGATTGTGGGTAGGTGGTGGTGGTGGTGGTGATTGTGCATGAGTGTGGATCAACGTGTGTGTGTGTGTGTGTGTGTGTGTGTGTAAGTAACTGGGTTCATTTGGTGGTTTAATTTTGCGGTGGGACGAGAGACGAGGGACGGGAGAGAGAGAGAGAGAGAGAGAGAGAGAGAGAGAGAGAGAGGAGAGAGAGAGAGAGAGTGAGAGACGAGAGAGAGAGAGAGAGAGAGAGAGATAATAACCGCGTGGATACAGTGTGCTGGGAAGCTGATGGGGTGAACTGTCAAGCCAATGAGGAACAGAGTGGGGCTGGCGGGTGGCGGCAGAGAGAGAGAGAGAGAGAGAGAGAGAGAGAGAGAGAGAGAGAGAGAGAGAGAGAGAGAGAGAGAGAGAGAGAGAGAGAGAGAGAAAGAGAGAGAGAGAGAGAGGAGAGAGAGGAGAGAGAGAGAGAGAGAGAGAGAGAGAGAGAGAGAGAATGAATATATACATAATAGACAGGGAGGAATGAGTACACACACACACACACACACACACACACACACACACACACACACACACAGAGAAATAGAGAGAAAGAGAGAGAGAGAGAGAGAGA
>NC_087170.1:12873994-12876494 GCF_035594125.1 Scylla paramamosain | reverse complement strand
TGAAAAAAAAAAGAAAATAACACTTTACTAAAAAAAATAACAATAAAAATAATAAAAAACTAGTCCTTCACCTAAAACTATTCCCGCTTCACTTTAGAATCCAAGTGTTTTTAAATGCAACCATCTAATCACCATCTAATCAACCAACCACATCAGCTAACCATCTAACCAACCATCCAACCAGTCAATCCTCTCTCTCTCTCTCCTCAGTGGGCGGCAATGGGTGGCTGGACGCCTGGCGGGGAGCATCGGGGCTCGTGGGCGGTCTTACTATGGGCGTGGGCGGCTCCCATATCCCCGGCACCGCCCTCAGCAGTCTCTCCGCCCACTCCCTGCCATCCCTACCCGGCCACAATCCCGCCCACTCCCACGCCCTCGCCAGCATAACCAACACGGAGAGTACGAGACAACTGTTGACAGGTGTGTGTGTGTGTGTGTGTGTGTGTGTGTGTGTGTGTGTGTATAATCTATTTTTCATATATTCCTTTGGAGTTTATATTTACATTTTCGCTACAAGACAACTACTGCTGCTACTACTACTTACCCCCACTACTACTACTACTACTACTACTACTACTACTACTACTACTACATCTACCACCACTACCGATACTAGTACTACCTCTACCGCTACTACTACTACCACTACTACTACTACCACTGCTTCTGCTACTCCTACTACTATTATTACTTTACAAATACTCGTCCACGTCCTTCTCCTACCACTACCACTACTACCACTACCATTAACACTGACTCAGAATTACCATATTGTTGAGCTGAAGACTAGCAGACACACACACACACACACACAAGAACATAAGAAATAAGGGCGGCTGCAAGAAGCGACCAGGATTACACGTGGCAGTCCCTGTATGAAATATACCTACCTATTTCCACCTATCATCCCCATCCATAATCCTGTCTAATCTTCTCTTAAAGCTCCCTATGTCCTAGCACTAACAACATGATTACTGAGTCCGTTCCACTCATCTTCCACTCTATTTGAGAACCAATTTCTTCCAATCTCTTTCTTAAACCTAATTTTTTCAAGCTTGAACCCGTTATTTCTTTTTCTATCCTGATTGCTGATCCTAAGAATTTTGCTTACATCCCCCTTGTTATAACCCTATCCCCCTTGATATAACCCTAACACACACACACACACACACACACACGTATAATTCAACATTTAATCAACATTATTTTTTTCTATTATGTTCACAGAAGGAAAAACATAATTACTTAGCCTCGGGAGTGAAAATAATAATTTCTGGCTGTGAAAAATAATCATTCTCGTTCTAAAAGATAAATAATTCACCTCATGATACATAAAAGAAAGGGTGACGGATTAGCGGGTCAAGGGTAGGCCAGAGAGAGAGAGAGAGAGAGAGAGAGAGAGAGAGAGAGAGAGAGAGAGAGAGAGAGAGAGAGAGAGAGAGAGAGAGAGAGAGACTTAGTAATCATATACTCTGCGGGTTTTTCTTGTCATTTGTCAGTTTTGGAATAAGTTACTCTTGCCCTTTAAAAATAATCAAGTATGGTTACCAGTTTACTTACAAAAATATACAAGTTATTATAGTTGCCTTTTGTCACTTAGTAATAATGAATAGTAGACGAACCTACGGCAATAACTTTCTACTTAGGAAATAATTATATAAAAAAGTAAGTTTACGTTTATTTCTCTTCACTTATATAATAGAAAGTAATGTGAAGGAGGTGTTCATATTTCACTTATTATATTTCGAATATGATTCATGTAACTATTTTTTCTTTCATGTACGAATTATTATGAGTTATCGAATGCATGACTCTCGTGTGTGTGTGTGTGTGTGTAGCCAGCGAATTTAACATCAACATACATTATTTTTTTTTCCACCCCACCCTCGTTCACGTTTCAAATAGTTATAGAGAGTGCCTGTGTGTGTGTCTGTGTGTTTGTCTGCGTGTTTGTGTGTGTGTTTTAAATATACACAGCATTTCCCCCCCTTTTTTAATAATTTTTTTCAACATTTTACATTTGATCCGCCTGTCGTGTTTTTTTTTTTTTTTTTTTTTTTGCGAGCAGCACAAATGACTCAGCTGTTATGGCCTCGCAATGCTTTATTAGTAATCAATCAATCAATTTATCCTGTGTACACCACCACCACCACCACCACCACCACCACCACCACCTACCCCTCCCCTCCTACACCACCTTCATCTCCCTCCTACACCCCATACACTCTCCCCTACATCCTCCCCTCTAAGCCTCTATATTTACTAGGTTATTCATCTCTATGTATGTATGCACCATTCACTCATTATGTACGTGTGTGTGTGTGTGTGTGTGTGTGTGTGTGTGTGTGTGTGTGTGTGTGTGTGTGTGTACATATGTGTGTGTGTGTGTTTTGGTCGTGTATTGGTACATATGTATGTGTGTGTGTGTGTGTCGTGTGTGTGTGTGTGTGTGTGTGTGTGTGTGTGTGTGTGTGTGTGTGTGTGTGTGTGTGTGTGTACG
>NC_087170.1:12866494-12871494 GCF_035594125.1 Scylla paramamosain | reverse complement strand
ATTCACAAACTAACAGACCGATAGACTAAGAGAGACGGACTAAAAGACATTAACAGACAGACAGACAGACAGACCGACAGGGCCACTTCGCACCACCACAGGGTACCTCCACCACCACCACCACCACCACAACAACAACAAACAATAAAAAACCAAACCAAGTACATATTTTAAGTACAGTTTCCTTTTAGGTTTATTTTTTATCATTACCACTATTACTTCAGGACAGGAAGGAAATTTGCCTTTTTGTTTCTTGTTTTCCGTTTTCTGTATCACTTCGAAACAAAAACAATTTAAGGGCAAGATGAAGCTGTCAGTCAGTGTTGAGCTCGTGCTGCCGCCCCTGCCTCCGCGCCGCCCTAAACCAAAAAGCCCTTCATATTTTTTTTTTTTTTACCGAGCATTTTATTGATCATTAGAAATAAAACAAAAGCTTTCCAAACGTCCTGGGAAAAACAAAACAAAAAATAACTTCACAAACCTCCTGAAATAAGAACTTCGCCAAATTCCTGAAGACATTATACTTTACAAACGTCTGAAAACAAAACACTCCTCGCAAACTCTCATCAAAAAAATGTTCCAAATTATCCTGAGCCACTTACGATTCATCAAAGGAGGAAAAAAAAAAAATTAAAAACCATCCCATCCATCATCTTTATTATCTTACTGTAACCCGCCAAGCCCCAGAATTCTAAAGTACCCTTAGGAAATTTTAATTACTTCTGCCAAAATATCTTGACAAGTGAGAGGGAAAAAAGAAAGAAAAAAAAATTCACTAACATAAATCGTTTAAAATTCCCCTGAAAATACATAAATACTTAACAAATCATGACAGAAAAAAAAAAAAAATTAAACATATCCTTTTATTCACTATTTGGAAACAGAATTAAACCTGCTATTCTGTATTTCTTACGTGTCCGTGCAAATCAACTTTCACGACACCCTGAATACAAACAAAGGGAAAACCACAACAACTCAACTTTTCCGGCAATTTTCCCTCATTACAGATTAACAACACCAAACGTTATCCTAAAGGGAATTTTAAAGACGAGCATTTGTCGTATCACTCTCATCGCTTGTTTCGCTTTTCACTTCCCCCTCACTTTCCCCTCTGAGTCTCCCCTTGCGAGGAGTTATCCTGGACTGCTAATTGGCTGAGCTACATATCCTCAGTTATGACGCCGCCTTCCTGATTGGCTAAACAAAGTGCTGGGCCCTAAATCAGCACTCCGCCTATTGGTCCACGCCCCTGGAAGCTGCGTGAGGCCGGCCAATTAGATCCCTGCAAAGTTACGATCTCTTCCTTTAATCAGAGACGAGACAGAGAGAGAGAGAGAGAGAGAGAGAGAATGTGTGAGTGCGTGTGTGTGTGTGCGAGACAGAAAGCGCGAGAGAGAGGAGAGAGAGAGAGAGAGAGAGAGAGAGAGAGAGAGAGAGAGAGAGAGAGAGAGAGAGAGAGAGAGAGAGAGAGAGAGAGAGAGATTAGACAAAAAAGACAGATGGAAGACAGTGACAGGGGAGAGAGAGAGAGAGAGAGAGAGAGAGAGAGAGAGAGAGAGAGAGAGAGAGAGGAGAGAGAGAGAGAGAGATTAGACAAAAAAGACAGATGGAAGACAGTGACAGGGGAGAGAGAGAGAGAGGAGAGAGAGAGGAGAGAGAGAGGAGGAGAGAGAGAGAGAGAGAGAGAGAGAGAGAGAGAGAGAGAGACGGGCGAGCTGGAATGGACAAGGAGGGGCGGGATCGGGCAGGTAAGGGCAGGTAAGGGCGGGGCGGGGCGGGGCGGCAACACACCTGTACATACCTCCGGCTGTGTCGTCTGAGTCACTACTAATTAACTGTTGAATCTCACCTTTAGTTTCTGTACATAAGTGAATGATAAACAAGCTACCCACCACCGTAAGAGAGGGGGGGGTGGGGAAGGGAGACACGAAGGACATTTATTTATTTATTTACCATTCAAACATGCCTTTTTCTCCCTACAAGCCCCAACCCCCCCCCCAACACACACCTGTCTACCCCCTCTGACCCCCACACAGACATCCCTCTCCCTCTCTCTCCACCTCTCTCCTCTTCTCGTCTTTTACACGAATGAAATCTTAATCAAACTGAAGAGGTTTTATACTGTAGGCCGCAGAGAGAGTGAGAGGGAGGGAGGGAGAGGGAGAGGGGTGGGTGTGGCGCGGCTGGCAGGGGTGTGGCGGGACTGGCAGCGCGGCGTGGTGGCAGTTGTCGTACGGATAAACAAACACGCCAGATGCACGACTTGCAACACTTCACACACCTGCCCGCCGCGCCACGCCCCTCACGCCCCCCACAGGTGAGTCAGCGGTGCAGGTGTGGGGGATGGGCACCGCTACACCTGTCACGCCCTCCCCCCCATCACCCCCCTACCCTGGCAGCCCCTCGTAACACTTTGTAAATACTTGTATACAATAAATGTTTCAAAAATATCATTGTTGTGTTTGATTATTATGTGACTGTGTTGTTATTGTTGGTAGTGTTGTTATTGTTGTTGTTATTGGTGTTGCTACTGTTGTTATTATTACTATGGTTGTTAGAGCTAAAGTCACCGTTGTTATTATCATTATCGTTATCATTATTACTATTATCTTGATTATTCTACTTTTATTAGTTACACTTATTGTATGATTTTCTATTTTTTTTTTTATTATTCTCTCTCTCTCTCTCTCTCTCTCTCTCTCTCTCTCTCTCTCTCTCTCTCTCTCTCTCCTCTCTCTCTCTCTCTCTCTCTCGCTAGCCGTGGTTATACATTCATACACACATTCATACATTCACACACAGCAGAATAGCATACATTTCTAGCCGACCACATAACACACATACACACACACACACACACACACACACACACACACATTCACACACAGGCACCTTTACTTCACTCGGTCACCTGTCTATCCGTGAGTCTGTGTATGTGTATGTGTGCCTGTGGCGTGCGTGCGTGCGTGTGTGTGTGAGCTGGTCGTCCCTCGCTGGCATAGTGGTGATGATCCCGAAGAATCAAAGCATCACAAATATAAGCTCGGTGCTCTGCCATAAATAATTCAATAATACTTTAATTAAAGCTCAAAACTGAATGCTCCCGAATAAAAACACTGCACAACACTATTACATCACAAACCCTCAGGTGGCGCGCGCAATGCATTACCGCTCCTACACACCTGTACAGAGCGCCCACTATAGCGTACGGGCACGGCGACGGCGGCTGGGAAAACGATCGGGCTGGTAGAGAGAGAGAGAGAGAGAGAGAGAGAGAGAGAGAGAGAGAGAGAGAGAGAGAGAGAGAGAGAGAGAGAGAGTAAGGGAGAGAGAGAGAGAGAGGGAGGGACAGGTTAAATATTACGTCAATGATTGGTTGCGTGAACTCATTATGAATATTAAGTTACAAAAAGATTTAATACCTTTCATTTTTATAGCTCAACGTTTCAATGCTGCCGCTGCCATTGTTACCATCACCACCACCACCACCACCACCACCACCACCACCACCGCCAGTAGCGTTACTACATACAAACTCCCACGGTACCTTTCCTTCTCTCTATCCCTTCATGTGTTCCCTTCGTTCCTCTCGTCTTCCCTTCCTTCTCGAGCGAGGAAAGAAGAAAGACAGTTAACACGTTCCTTCATCTTTCCCTTCGTTCTTATTTTTCCCTTCCTCTTGTAGATATAAAGAAGAGATAAAAAAAAGTTAGGAAAGATAGGTATGGAATAGGGGAAAAATCCAGGGAGGGAGGAGAGAACGGAAAGAGGGAGTGATAGAGGAAGGAAAGAGGAGGATGGAGGAAGGGAAACAGGAGATGATAGAGGAAGAGGAGGAAGGAAGAAGGGAAACAGAGGATAGAGGAAGACAAAAGGAGGAGGGGAGAAGGGAAAAGAGGGACTGCTAAAGGAAGAAAGGAAGGAAAATGGGAGGAAGGAAAATAGGGACGGATATAGGAAGGAAAAAAGGAAGAAGGAAAGGAAAGAGAAGAGAAGGAGCACAGGAACTGATGGTGGATAAAGGAAAAGGCAAGAAGGAAAACCGAATAATAGAGGAAGGAAAGAACGGAAAGACTGACAGAAAAAAAAAGGAAAAATGAGAAGTGAAGGAAAGAAGGAAAACAGGAGGAAAAAGAGAAGGGTGAGAAGGAAAAAAAGAAAGACGAGAGGAAGGAAGGAAGGAATTGAGAGGAAGGAAAGAAGGAAAAGACAAGAAGGGAAGAAAGGAGGGAAAGATGAGAAAGATGAAAGGAAAGAAGGAAGGAAAAGATAAGAGGAAAGAAGGAAGAAAAGAAGTGAAACATTAACAAAAAAAAAATGAAAGATGAGGAAGAAAGCAAAGAAGAAAGGAAGGAGGGAAGGAAGGAAGGAAGGAAGGAAGGAAGGAAGGAAGAGCGTCGCAACTATCAACAGGTACTGGAGTCTTCCCGCGGTGCCGTCAGCCAACCAGCGCCTCCCATCCCGCGTGCTAACCACTCAGGCCGCCCCGTGCCGACACTGGCCGCCTGGTGAGCGCTCATTGGCCGCCTGGTGCCTCTTAAAGCGATTGGTTGCCTCTTGGTGTGTGTGTGTGTGTGTGTGTGTGTGTGTGTGTGTGTGTGTGTGTGTGACGGGAGGAATTGTGTGAGATAGGAAATATTACTGGTGGTGATGATAGAAGGAGGAGGAAGGGATGGTGAGAAGATTTGTACAAGATAGTGCTATACTTCACTTCCTTAAGAAAAACACGCATGGTGCACAAAACATGACGATTTATATAACTACTTTGACAATGTACCAGTCTCTTCTTCTCATTAGTTTTTAATTCATCTTTGCTTTCTAACTTCTCACATCCACGTTTTGTCTCCACCAGTGTTCTTCCACTTACCAGTTCTACAGCACTCAATTCACACCTTTACTTGGATTCTCTCTAATAATAATAATAACACGAAAAACAAAACAAAAAAGGAAGGAAGAACTTGACAATCACGTACGGAAAACAACATTACTGTATCATTTAG
>NC_087170.1:12853994-12856494 GCF_035594125.1 Scylla paramamosain | reverse complement strand
CTCTCTCTCTTTGTCCGTCCCCTCACCTCTCAATTTCTCTCCCTCTCCCCCTCACTTTTCTCAATCTCTCATCCTTTTTCCTCACGTTCTCCCCTCAATTTTCTGACTCTATCTCTCTCTCTCTCTCTCTCTCTCTCTCTCTCTCTCTCTCTCTCTCTCTCTCTCTCTCTCTCTCTCTCTCTCACCTCATACATGTAACATACAGGTCATCATCACTACGTCACCCTTGGGAAATACAGAGGTTGTCAAACAATACCAACATCAATGAAACAATAATAATAATAATAATAATAATAATAATAATAATAATAATAATAATAATAATAATAATAATAATAATAATAACAATAATAATAATAATAATAATAATAATAATAATAATAATAATAATAATAATAATAACAATAATAATAATAATAATGATGATAAAGTAGAATCATTATAACTATTACTGTCATTATTATCATTATTTTCGTAAAAAAAATTTAAAAACAAAAAAACATTATTTATTTATGTATTTACTTTCCTAATATCAGACAAAAAACACCACCTATTTTTTTCCTTCCTTCCTTCTTTCCCTTTTTTTCCCCACCCTCTCACTCAATACCTTGTGATATACATGATGATAAATAAAATAATGTCTTTCCCCCCAAAAAAAAATATATATATATATATCTTATAGGAGGAGGAGGAGGAGAAGGAAGAGTGGGGGGAGGAGGAGGAGGAGGAGGAGGAGTACACGGAGGTCTTCTGTTTCACACCGTCAAGAAAAAAAAAAGAAAAGGGGAAAGAAAGAAAACGAATCGCTCACAGTTGTCATGAAGGGGAGACTCTCTCTCTCTCTCTCTCTCTCTCTCTCTCTCTCTCTCTCTCTCTCTCTCTCTCTCTCTCTCTCTCTCGCGTTCGTGCGTGTGTAAGCTTCAAATCGTAATTGCTAAACTGTATGTGTGTACTGAAATATATATGCATGTGTGTATGTACGTATGTATGTAAGCCGGTATAGGTACAGTACGTACAACAAAGTCAAGCATACATTTAAAACTACTAACCTAACCTAACAAGAACCACTCTGGCAAGTGAAAAGAGAAAAGATAAAAGAAAAAAACAAAACTCTAGAAACAGTAAATACTTCAATAATAAAGAAACAAAACGGAATAAACAACAACAACAACAACAAGAACAACAACAACCATCACCATCACACTACAAGCAAAGCAAATTCAAAACAAAATAAGAGATAAAGAAAAAATATGCAAGAAAAAATATATAAAAAAAGAAACTCACAAAACGAAGCAAAACCTTGAAGCGTCTTTCACCACCACCACCACCACCACCACCACCACTCACCTGGCTCCCTCACCTGGCAAACCATTAGATGCTGTCCTTAACCCTTGCCTCTATTAGACTATGATAATTCTATTCACCCTCTTGCCTATAGCTAAGAGAGAGAGAGAGAGAGAGAGAGAGAGAGAGAGAGAGAGAGAGAGAGAGAGAGAGAGAGAGAGAGAGAGAGAGAGAGAGAGTCTTACTTTCCATACCCTCTTCTCCTCCTATCTCCACTCTTCTTCCTCCACCTCCTCCCCCTCCACACACACACACCACCTGTCGCCCCCACTCTCCCCTCCCCCCCGCACACCTGTCACCTCCCCCCACACACCTGTCACCACCAACAATAGGGAGGCACAGGAGGATACTCACCCAGAATTACACGTCATATTCTCTCCCTCCCTCTCCCTCTCACTCTCACTCTCACAACCTCACTCTTCTTTCACTTTTTCCCCTCACTTTTTTCTTTTTTTGTTTCTGCAGTGTCTCTATTTTCATATTTCTTTAGTTTTGGTTACTTATTTCTCTCTCTCTCTCTCTCTCTCTCTCTCTCTCTCTCTCTCTCTCTCTCTCTCTCTCTCTCTCTCTCTCTCTCTGTCACCGAGCAGTGTGTGAAAGAAAATTCGGCTTCCTCTCTCTCTCTCTACGATAACTCATCTCTGGAGGGACAATGGCTACTCTCTCTCTCTCTCTCTCTCTCTCTCTCTCTCTCTCTCTCTCTCTCTCTCTCTCTCTCTCTCTCTCTCACACCAGCAACGCGAAGGGAAGAAAGAAAAATTTCGTTCTATCTCCACCACCACCACCACCACCACCACCACCACCACCACCTCCTCCTCCTCCTCCTGGTCCTCCATCTCCACCACCATCACATCCCCAACACTTCCCCTCTCTTCCCCAACCACCACCACCACCACCACCACCACCACCACCACTCCAATTACTACTCCCCCAGCTCTTCATCTCCCCAATAGCCACCACCACCATCTCCCCTCCCCCGGCCACGCACACACCACCCACACTAACACCGTTCCCTCTCACCCCTCTCCCCCCGCTTCTTCTACGCTCAGCACATTACGAAAATTGCACATTATTTCTGAGAGGTGGCCCCTAGACCCCTTTAGCTCCGAACCTCCCGCCGGCAGGACCACTTGAAATATAGGGTCGCCGTGGCTGA
>NC_087170.1:12838994-12851494 GCF_035594125.1 Scylla paramamosain | reverse complement strand
TCTGTGTGGGCGTAGGTGTCTTCTATTACGCCACATCACGCGACCGCTGCCCATCTTGATGAGGTAGTCTCTCCTTCGCCCAACAGCCACGATGACACCCAGGCGATCCCAGAGGCCTGTCGTGTGATCTTGAACGTCGACGTGGCCACCGAGGTGCAGGAGAGGAAGAGTACGGGCGGACGCGTCGTGGCGAAGTTTCGCTTTCTTCCTCAGTCGCTCTGCCTTGGCGTCGCACTCATCAGCAGCGCGCTGCCACTGCTGAGCGGTATGAGCGATGATGAGCCGGGACACAGGACCTCATAGGATGACCGAAGAGGACTTGTGCTGGTGATCGCCCTTCCGCCCCTCGGAGTGTTGCGCAGTTCCAGCAACCCGCGAGCGAACGCATCCTCGTCCAGGTGTCCCTGCTGTGTGGTCGTGAGGATCAGCTTCTTCACGGACTTGACCGCTGCCTCGGCGTGACCATTGGAGCGTGGATAATGAGGTGAAGATACACGATGCTCCACCCCCCCATCGAGCCAGGAAGCGCCGTACCGATGAAGAAGTGAACTGCGGTCCACCGTCAGTCCTCAGGAGAACAGGCACGCCCGTGTCGGCGAACACACCCCGAAGGACACGAACGAGCTGATCAGCCGATGCTGGACGTGAGCATGCAGACACGTGAGGCCACCCAGACAAGCGATCTACATACACGAGGTAATGTACGGCCTGCTGCGTGGAAGTAGTCTGCAGAAACTGACTCAAACACCCTGCTGGGTGTGTCCGTGTCCTGCCAGAGAGGTTCGTTGGCTTGGCTTGGTAGGAAATGGACGGCATAGTGAGCATCCAGAAACGACGTTCTCAACGTCTCTGTCCATACCAGGCCAGTACACCGTTTGTCGGGCCCGTCGCTTGGTGCGCTCCATCCCCTGATGACTGTCATGGAGTCGCTCTAGTGTTTCTCGGCGGAGGCTGTGAGGAATAAGAAGCCCTCGGCCCGTAAACCACCAGGTCGTCGTCTACGGCCAGCAGGACTGGCGCACCGGCCAGTACGTACGCAAGCGGTGATCGAGGTCGTGGCAATGATCAGGGAAGCCCTCGATGATGACGTTCTTGAGCAAGCAGTACTCCCCCGTCTCTTGCTGCTGCGGCACGTACCATTTCCACAGTCTGATCCTGGAGTGGTGCTAAGCGGACGCCGTCCTCATTGGTGGCAGATAAACGCTGAGATGACCGCTGAGTGGAGAGGGTCGAGGTCACCAGAAGTAGCAGCATCCTCTTCCTCCACTGGGTCCTGTACTGGAGCACGTGAGAGGGCGTCGGGCACACAGTGTGTCGATCCCTTTTGCCAGCTTGCTGTGAAAGAATACTGAGCAAGCTTCTTCTCCCTCATGCGCTGCAGCCGCAGGTTCTCTATTTCTCCCAACAACTTGCTATTGAGGAGAGGTATCAGCGGGCGGTGGTCGAGCACTAGATCGAAGTGAGGGAGTCCTTTCAGGTAGGTGCCACATTTCCTGACTGCCCAGACGATTGCAGCCATTTCCAACTCTATTACTGCATAGCGGCTCTCTGTGTCTGTAACAAATCTTGACCCGCATTGCACCATCTTCCACTGGTCACTGTGCTTCTGCAGGAGAACGAATCCAAATCCGTGCATCCTTGAGGCGTCAGTCTGTAGCATCGTTGGTAATGATGGGTCGAAGTATGCCAAGACAGGTGGGCTGACTGTGTGGTTGTTAGCTAGTTGTGTGAACGAGTGAATGAGCGAGACTTGTGTGAGGCATGAATACGTGTATGAGTGAACGAGCTAGGCTTCAGTCATAAGTGTTAAGGGGAAGTGCGCGGCCTGGCGCCGAGAGATCACCTACCTCCAGCCTTCTGTTCACACCTTCTGTGAATAAACACCTGCACTGTTACCTGCGTTTCCTGTGCCCCTGCTGGTCAAGAGTCGAACATGGCGCAGTGAGTAGGATCAGGACAAGGCTGCAGTGGGTACGGCGCAGAATGGAGAAGCAGTTGGAGGCGCTGGCTGCCCTGCTAGCGCGACAGTCGGAGCAGAGGTCAGGCTCGCGAGGAGCGTTTTAACCCAGCTGCTGGAGAGAGTGGGGACACAAGCTCCCAGTCGCACCACGGCGAGCAATGAAGGCGAAACCACAGCCCGCAGCACGTCTACCCCAGGGCGCGAGGTTCCCGACGTCCGCCACCATCATTCCTCACTTAACGGCGTCAGCATCTTTACGTGAGTTCGACACGTGGCGCCATAAGTTTGAAGGATACGTAACCCTCGCCAGGATAGACTGTCTCTCCCTGGCTGAGCAGAGGGCGGCACTCGCTGCTGTCCTAGACGACGAGTGGACCCGTACACTTCGCTACGGGATAAGCTTACCGAGAGACGCGGAGTTAAGAACCATCCTCGATGCAATGTGTGAGTACCTGCGAAGCCAGCGCAACATCATCATGGATAGAAGAGACTTCTACTCCCGCGTGCAAGAAACGCAAGAAGGTTTTGACGACTTTTTATGTGCTGTAAAGGAAATCGCCAATTTCTGTGACTTTTGCGACCAGTGCATAAACCATCAGCTGCGTGACAGAATTGTCGTTGGGACACGAGACGAAGTGGCTCTGAAACGCATGCTGGAAAAACAAGAAACTCACCCTTGAAAACGCCATAGATATTTGCAGAGCATCAGAGAGCGCTAACCAGTGTAGTGCAGTACTAAGGGGCGGCTCTCACTCTTCGAGCCATGGTGGTGAACGCTGTCTCGAACTACAGGAAGGGCAAGTTTCGGGGGCCTCAAGCCCCACGGGCTGTTATCGTTGTGGCAAAAAATTGTCGCAGTGACAAAAGGGGATGCCAGGCAATAGATAAAGTGTGTCGTAACTGCGGGAAAAGAGGGCATTTTGCGAGTGTATGTCAGCAGACAGTGAGGAAACGACGAGGAGCTTCGAGGAGTTCCTCAACTGTCTCTCCTCATCGCGGTGCAGGCCCGAGGCGGGGAGCCAGTGCCGGTGTATACCAGCTCTTATCAGGCGTATACACAAAGACGGTGACGGCACGACCTGCGCCCCAGGTGCCTCATTACCGCCACACATCCCGCTGGAAGAGACAAGATTACGTGGACTCCTGACTCTGGGGCCGAAACGACCGTTATTGGCCTCGACACGGCAACACTCCTTGGAATCCCGCCCTCCACGCTTGGCGCCCGCTGATGGTGATGGACTTTATGCTGCCGGTAATCACCCCCTCACCTGTGTAGGAACTTTCTCGTCGCACTTGCAACTGGGCGACAGGGAAGCTGAGACTGTTGTGAGCGTGGTGAAGGAGGTGAAGGGGGGCGCTGCTTAGCTGGTACGATTCCATCGCTCTCGGAATCCTCCCCGAAGATTTTCCGGCTCAAATCCGACCGCTACGCAGGGAAGAACAGCACACCGGCAACAGCTCCATCAAGTACCCGACCGCCTCGCAGCCACCTCTATCTACGCCCACAGAAGTGATCAGCTGGCCTCATTCCTACGACCCAACGCCACAGCAGCGTGCGGGGCACGCTGCTGCTGTGATCAAGGCCTTTCCCAGCGTCTTCGAAGCAAAGGAAGGTTTACGTGCAATGGCTGGTGGATCCATGGCCATCGAGTTGACAGACGACGCTCGACCCTTCGCCGTAACAGCATCTCGTACAATCCCTTACAATTGGCGTGAAGAAATTAAGAAACCAGCCTTGGAAGCTTTTCTCCTGCTGTGGCTGCAGCTGCACAACCCCTCAGAGATCTCTTACGCCCGAAGAACAGTTGGTGCTGGTCTCCTAACCATGAAGAGGCGTTTGAGAAGGTGAAACAGTGTCTCGTCAGCCCACCTGTCTTGGCATACTTCGACCCATCATTACCAACGATGCTACAGACTGACGCCTCAAGGATGCACGGATTTGGATTCGTTTCTCCTGCAGAAGCACAGTGACCAGTGGAAGATGGTGCAATGCGGGTCAAGATTTGTTACAGACACAGAGAGCCGCTATGCAGTAATAGAGTTGGAAATGGCTGCAATCGTCTGGGCAGTCAGGGAAATGTGGCACCTACCTGAAAGGACTCCCCTCACTTCGATCTAGTGCTCGACCACCGCCCGCTGATACCTCTCCTCAATAGCAAGTTGTTGGGAGAAATAGAGAACCTGCGGCTGCAGCGCATGAGGGAGAAGCTTGCTCAGTATTCTTTCACAGCAAGCTGGCAAAAGGGATCGACACACTGTGTGCCCGACGCCCTCTCACGTGCTCCAGTACAGGACCCAGTGGAGGAAGAGGATGCTGCTACTTCTGGTGACCTCGACCCTCTCCACTCAGCGGTCATCTCAGCGTTATCTGCCACCAATGAGGACGGCGTCCGCTTAGCACCACTCCAGGATCAGACTGTGGAAATGGTACGTGCCGCAGCAGCAAGAGACGGGGAGTACTGCTTGCTCAAGAAACGTCATCATCGAGGGCTTCCCTGATCATTGCCACGACCTCGATCACCGCTTGCGTACGTACTGGCCGGTGCGCAGTCTGCTGGCCGTAGACGACGACCTGGTGGTTTACGGGCCGAGGCTTCTTATTCCTCACAGCCTCCGCCGAGAAACACTAGAGCGACTCCATGACAGTCATCAGGGGATGGAGCGCACCAAGCGACGGGCCCGACAAACGGTGTACTGGCCTGGTATGGACAGAGACGTTGAGAACGTCGTTTCTGGATGCTCACTATGCCGTCCACTCCTACCAAGCCAAGCCAACGAACCTCTCTGGCAGGACACGGACACACCCAGCAGGGTGTTTGAGTCAGTTTCTGCAGACTACTTTCCACGCAGCAGGCCGTACATACCTCGTGTATGTAGATCGCTTGTCTGGGTGGCCTCACGTGTCTGCATGCTCACGTCCAGCATCGGCTGATCAGCTCGTTCGTGTCCTTCGGGGTGTGTTCGCCGACACGGGCGTGCCTGTTCTCCTGAGGACTGACGGTGGACCGCAGTTCACTTCTTCATCGGTACCGGCGCTTCCTGGCTCGATGGGGGGTGGAGCATCGTGTATCTTCACCTCATTATCCACGCTCCAATGGTCACGCCGAGGCAGCGGTCAAGTCCGTGAAGAAGCTGATCCTCACGACCACACAGCAGGGACACCTGGACGAGGATGCGTTCGCTCGCGGGTTGCTGGAACTGCGCAACACTCCGAGGGCGGAAGGGGCGATCACCAGCACAAGTCCTCTTCGGTCATCCTATGAGGTCCTGTGTCCCGGCTCATCATCGCTCATACGCTCAGCAGTGGCAGCGCGCTGCTGATGAGTGCGACGCCAAGGCAGAGCGACTGAGGAAGAAAGCGAAACTTCGCCACGACGCGTCCGCCCGTACTCTTCCTCTCCTGCACCTCGGTGGCCACGTCGACGTTCAAGATCACACGACAGGCCTCTGGGATCGCCTGGGTGTCATCGTGGCTGTTGGGCGAAGGAGAGACTACCTCATCAAGATGGGGCAGCGGTCGCGTGATGTGGCGTAATAGAAGACACCTACGCCCACACAGACCTCTTGCTCCCCTTCCTGTCGAGCAGCACACCGCTCATGGCGGTGCAAGCGCTTCAGCATCAGGGTCACGAGGAACACCACCATCCCGGCAGCCCGGAGCATCAGGGTAACGGGGTACACCGTGGCCGAGAGCAACCAGAGCGTCGAAGCAAGCCGACAGCGTAGGGAGCCGAGACGACTGCAGGTGCGGTGGCACCGTAGCACCTACGATTAGTCGTACGTGTTCATTGTACGCTGTGTTTGTTTTGTGTATATGTACCGTGTTTTCTGTACTTCAATCATTGTAACTTTGTTTCATGTGTTACGGTAGCCATAACAAAGATAAGGAATCTTCCTTATGTCTCGGGGGAGGTGTGTGGTTGTTAGCTAGTTGTGTGAACGAGTGAATGAGCGAGACTTGTGTGAGGCATGAATACGTGTATGAGTGAACGAGCTAGGCTTCAGTCATAAGTGTTAAGGGGAAGTGCGCGGCCTGGCGCCGAGAGATCACCTACCTCCAGCCTTCTGTTCACACCTTCTGTGAATAAACACCTGCACTGTTACCTGCGTTTCCTGTGCCCCTGCCGGTCAAGAGTCGAACACTGACGAGACACTGTTCTCACCTTCTCAAACGCCTCTTCATGGTTAGGAGACCAGCACCAACTGTTCTTCGGGCGTAAGAGATCTCTGAGGGGTTGTGCAGCTGCAGCCACAGCAGGAGAAAAGCTTCCAAGCTGGTTTGTAAGACCCCATGAATGATCGTAAGTCGGTGATGTGCTGTGGTCGTGGGAAGTCAGAGATTGCCTTAACTTTCTTTGAGTCTGTCGTGTAGCCTTGTCCAGAAACAGAGTAACCACAGTAATCTACCACTCTTTCCGCGAATGTAAACTTCTGTGGGTTGAGAGTGATGCCGTGCTGGTCACACCGCCGCACAATCTGAATGACATGGGCTAAGTGCGCACTGTAGGTGGAGTCATAGGCCAGGATGTCGTCCACGATCTTGATGGTGTTAGGTATGTCGCCGAGAGCTTGGTCTCCTCGACGGTTATACTCGTCTCCAGACGAGACGAGACCCATAACCGCTCGCCGAAACTTGTACCGACCCCAAGGTGTTATGAAGCAGGTTAAATCCTGGTCTTTCTTCTCTAATGGGGGACTTGAAAATACCCCATCTTGGCATCAAGAGTGGTGAACCAAACTGCTCCGGTCCCGATCGAGGCGATGGCGTCATGAGGTGAGCGCACTGGATACACGGGCCTCTTCACGTAACGGTTGAGTCGTGTCAGGTCAACACACAGCCTTACACCAGATGTCTTTTTTGGGACAGGGCACGATGGGGTGGCACCATGCCGTAGGGTAGTCCACACTCTCGATGATTCCCTTGTTAAGCAGCTCTTCCAACTGGCTCTTAATTTCTTCACGCCAATTGTAAGGGATTGTACGAGATGCTGTTACGGCGAAGGGTCGAGCGTCGTCTGTCAACTCGATGGCCATGGATCCACCAGCCATTGCACGTAAACCTTCCTTTGTTTCGAAGACGCTGGGAAAGGCCTTGATCACAGCAGCAGCGTGCCCCGCACGCTGCTGTGGCGTTGGGTCGTAGGAATGAGGCCAGCTGATCACTTCCGTGGGCGTAGATAGAGGTGGCTGCGAGGCGGTCGGGTACTTGATGGAGCTGTTGCCGGTGTGCTGTTCTTCCCTGCGTAGCGGTCGGATTTGAGCCGGAAAATCTTCGGGGAGGATTCCGAGGGCGATGGAATCGTACCAGCTAAGCAGCGCCCCCCTTCACCTCCTTCACCACGCTCACAACAGTCTCAGCTTCCCTGTCGCCCAGTTGCAAGTGCGACGAGAAAGTTCCTACACAGGTGAGGGGGTGATTACCGGCAGCATAAAGTCCATCACCATCAGCGGGCGCCAAGCTGGAGGGCGGGATTCCAAGGAGTGTTGCCGTGTCGAGGCCAATAACGGTCGTTTCGGCCCCAGAGTCAGGAGTCCACGTAATCTTGTCTCTTCCAGCGGGATGTGTGGCGGTAATGAGCACCTGGGGCGCAGGTCGTGCCGTCACCGTCTTTGTGTATACGCCTGATAAGAGCTGGTATACACTGGCACTGGCTCCCCGCCTCGGGCCTGCACCGCGATGAGGAGAGACAGTTGAGGAACTCCTCGAAGCTCCTCGTCGTTTCCTCACTGTCTGCTGACATACACTCGCAAAATGCCCTCTTTTCCCGCAGTTACGACACACTTTATCTATTGCCTGGCATCCCCTTTTTGTCACTGCGACAATTTTTGCCACAACGATAACAGCCCGTGGGGCTTGAGCCCCCGAAACTGGCCCTTCCTGTAGTTCGAGACAGCGTTCACACCATGGCTCGAAGAGTGAGAGCCGCCCCTTAGTACTGCACTACACTGGTTAGCGCTCTCTGATGCTCTGCAAATATCTATGGCGTTTTCAAGGGTGAGTTTCTTGTTTTCCAGCATGCGTTTCAGAGCCACTTCGTCTCGTGTCCCAACGACAATTCTGTCACGCAGCTGATGGTTTATGCACTGGTCGCAAAAGTCACAGAAATTGGCGATTTCCTTTACAGCACATAAAAAGTCGTCAAAACCTTCTTGCGTTTCTTGCACGCGGGAGTAGAAGTCTCTTCTATCCATGATGATGTTGCGCTGGCTTCGCAGGTACTCACACATTGCATCGAGGATGGTTCTTAACTCCGCGTCTCTCGGTAAGCTTATCCCGTAGCGAAGTGTACGGGTCCACTCGTCGTCTAGGACAGCAGCGAGTGCCGCCCTCTGCTCAGCCAGGGAGAGACAGTCTATCCTGGCGAGGGTTACGTATCCTTCAAACTTATGGCGCCACGTGTCGAACTCACGTAAAGATGCTGACGCCGTTAAGTGAGGAATGATGGTGGCGGACGTCGGGAACCTCGCGCCCTGGGTAGGACGTGCTGCGGGCTGTGGTTTCGCCTTCATTGCTCGCCGTGGTGCGACTGGGAGCTTGTGTCCCCACTCTCTCCAGCAGCTGGGTTAAACGCTCCTCGCGAGCCTGACCTCTGCTCCGACTGTCGCGCTAGCAGAGCCTGACTCTGCTCCGACTGTCGCGCTAGCAGGGCAGCCAGCGCCTCCAACTGCTTCTCCATTCTGCGCCGTACCCACTGCAGCCTTGTCCTGATCCTACTCACTGCGCCATGTTCGACTCTTGACCAGCAGGGGCACAGGAAACGCAGGTAACAGTGCAGGTGTTTATTCACAGAAGGTGTGAACAGAAGGCTGGAGGTAGGTGATCTCCCGGCGCCAGGCCGCGCACTTCAACTTAACACTTATGACTGAAGCCTAGCTCGTTCACTCATACACGTCTCGCTCATTCACTCGTTCACACAACTAGCTAACAACCACACACTTAGTATAATTATCTTCATTCCCTTTCTTCATTTCTTTTATTCCACTTCCTCCTTTTCTTCTTCCTCCTCCTCCTGCTCCTCCTCCTCATTTTTCTTCTTCCTCCTCCTCTTCTTCTTCCTTCTTTTTTTCCTCCTCCTCCTCCTTCTGTTGCAGTTTCTTAGTATAATTATCTTCTTCTCATTAGCCTTTTCTTCATTTATTTTTTCTTCGTCTTCTTCTTACTCTTATTCTTCCTCCTCCTCCTCCTCCTCCTCCTCTTCTTCCTCCTTCTCTTCTTCCTTCTTTTTTTTCCTCCTCCTCCTCCTCCTCCTGTTGCAGTTTCTTAGTATAATTATCTTCTTCTCATTAGCCTTTTCTTCATTTCTTTTTTTTTCGTCTTCTTTCTACTCTTCTTCTTCTTCTTCCTCCTCCTCCTCTTCTTTCTCCTTCTGTTACTGCTTCTTAGTATAATTATCCTCTCTGTTTTTATTATCTTCATTTCTTTCCTTCTTCCTCCTCCTCCTTCTCCTTCTCCTCGTCTTTTTTTTATCATTCGTTTCCTATTCCTACAGCTTCTTCTCTTACTCTTGTTCTTTTCTTTATATTTATTTATTTTTCCTATTCTCTTTTTCTTGCAGTTATGTATTTTTTCTTTCTAGTCCTTTCATTTTTTTTTTTTTTTCATTTCATCAGCTTCGTCATCACCATCTCCCTCCTCCCTCTCTTCTTCCACGTCTCTCTCCTCCTCCTCCTCCTCCTCCTCCTCCTCCTCCTTCAGTTTTCTCCCTTCTCCTTCCTTCCCTGCTTCTTTCATTTTCTTCGTCGTCATCGCTGTTTCCTTCCTTTTCCGCCACATCTCCTCCTCCTTTTCCTCCTCCTCTTCCTCGTCTCACTCCCTTATGATGATGGGCCTCCTCCTCCTCCTCCTCCTCCTCCTCCTCCTCCTCCTCCCTCGGGTCTCACACAACTACACAGAGTCGGGAAAAAACGCGAACTTTGCTCCAAAAAAGAAGAAGGTAATGACTCCCAGGCTGGAAAAAAAGGAAAATGAAGAATGGAGATGAAGAAGAGAAAGGGAAATGCGAAGAAAAAAAACAGAAGGAAGGGAAGGAAAGGAAAGGAAAGGAAAGGAAAGGAAAGGAAAGGAAGAATGGAGGGATGGCAAAAGGAACAAAGGAGGAGGAGATGAAGGAGCTGGATGAGGAAGAGGAGGAGGAGGAGGAAGAGGAGGAGGACGAGGAGATGAATCAGGGAGACAACTTCCTCTCACACACACCAAGAGGGAAAAAAATCTTCTTGCTTCTATTTTATTTACGAAGAAGAAGAAGAAGAAGAAGAAGAAGAAGAAGAAGAAGAAGAACTAATACAACAAAAAAACAACAACAACAAAGACAACGATAACAAAGACGAAGAATAAAGAAATGAAAGAAAGAAAGAAGGAAAAGTAAGAAAGAGCAAGAGAATGAGTACAATTAACAAGACGAAAAGGAAGAACAAGACACGAGTCCCAAGAGGAGGAGGAGGAGGAGGAGGAGGAGGAGGAGGAGGAGGAGGAAGACAATGGGAAGAAAGGAGGAGGACGATTCAGTCAAAACGCTCATTAATTAGTCGCGATTCGAGCGGGTCACACTCATTTGGGAGAGAGAGAGAGAGAGAGAGAGAGAGAGAGAGAGAGAGAGAGAGAGAGAGAGAGAGAGAGAGAGAGAGAGAGAGAGAGAGAGAGAGAGATCTATTATAACCCCTCCTCTCATCTTGCTCTTCACCACCACCAGCCATTCTCCCGACCCTTTCTCCTCCTCCTCCTCCTCCTCCTCCTCCTCCTCCTCCTCCTTTTCGCCTCAAGGTATGACAGACACTCGAAATTAACAAGACGCCAACAAAAATGCTTTTAATCACTCTTGTATTGAACTTAACAGCAGCATTTGAAGGTAATATGCGACTCCTCCTCCTCCTCCTCCCCCTCCCCCCTCCTCCTCCTACAAAGGTTCTATTCCCGTGCATCTCCATCTATTTTAAACTCGTATACTTTAATCTATTTTAGGTATCTATTATCAGTTCTTGTTTCTTCTCTACACCTGTCAACCTCACCTGTCAATTCCTGATGATTTAAAAGCGGGTGAGGAGGAGGAGGAGGAGGAGGAGGAGGAGGAGGAGGAGGAGGAGGAGGAGGAGGAGGAGGAGCGGCAGGTAAGAATAGGACTGAGTGCAGGAGTTCCTTGCTTGATTATCTTAGGGTTGTTTTTGGAAGCAGGTAAGTGGATCAAGTGAGTGAGTGAGTGAGTGAGTGAGTGAGTGAGTGAGTGGGAAAGTTAAGCCTTGTGTTTGAAGTTGGTGGTTACGGAAAATGTAAAAAAAAAAAAACTGTATTGAGTGAATGAATGAATGGATGGATGGATGAATGAGTGGATGGATTGAATGAATGAAAAAGATGGAGGAAAGGGAGTAATGAAAGAAGGAGGGAGCGAAGGAAGGAAGAAAATAAATGTGTACCAAGAAAGAAAAAAAGAATATACATATGTAAAAAGAAATAGAGAAAAGGAAACAAGAAGAAAAAGAAACACGGAAAATAAAGGGAAAAAAACAGAAAAGGTAAATACAAAAAAAAAAGAAACCAAGAAAGAAAACAAGAATATGCAAACAAATATACAAGTAAGCCAACACACACACACACACACACACACACACACAGCCATAACTATTTAAATACAAAATACAAACATACTTACATTCTTTCACCTTATATTAACTTCATCACCACTCCCTCTCGCTCTCTTTATCTCTCTCCACCCCCCTAACCCTTATCCTCCCCCTTTATATAACCCCTCACCCATATTCTTTTCCTCTCTCCCATACACTCCCTCTCCCTTACCATACCCCTCTCCCCCTCCTCTTTATACCCCCTCAACCAATACTGCTCATTTGTCTGTCAATTCAAGAGTTTTCTGATAGCTCCTCCTCCTCCTCCTCCTCCTCCTCCTCCTCCTCCTCCTCCTCCTCCAAGGGCTCTCTGTCACTTCCCAATGAGGGCCCACAATTCTTTTTTACCTCATTAAACCAAAACACACACACACACATACACACACACACACACACACACACACACACACACACACACACACACACACACACACATTCAACGTATTGTTTTTGCTCTTGTTGTCTCTGTAGGAATGTGTGTGTGTGTGTGTGTGTGTGTGTGTGTGTGTGTGTGTGTGTGTGTGTGTGTGTGTGTGTGTGTGTGCGTCAAAAAGATCATGAACAAGGGAACAACTTTCCTTTCAATCAATTGGAGACTTTTTTCTTTCTTTTTCTTCCCTTCTTTCTTTTTCTTTCTTTCTTTCTTCCAACATCTTTGTTCTCTTGCTCTGTCTGTGTCTTTTATTGGATTTCGTCTTTCTTTCTTCCTTTCTTTCTTCCACTGTTCTTTTCCTTCCCCCTCTCCTCCTCCTTCTCCCCTTTCTTTCCTTTTTTAATCCCTCCCTTCCTACTTCCTTGTCTCTTCCTTTCTTTTCATTGCTTTCAATTTTCTTTTTACAGTTTGTTGTCTTTTCGTTTCCTTCTTTATTTATTTAGTAGTTCCTTCATTCTTTGTATTTATTTGCTCCTATGCATTATTTATTGT
>NC_087170.1:12833994-12836494 GCF_035594125.1 Scylla paramamosain | reverse complement strand
TTGTTCCTTGGCCGCCCGACTCCTGCTCCCGCCCTCCACTTTTCACATTTCATCGCTCACACACCGCCTCTCACCTCCCCTCACTGCCCCTCACCTCCCCTAACCCTCCTTCACCTCCCCTATCCCTCCCTCACCTTCCCTAACCTTCCTTCACCTCCCCTCACTGTCCCTCACCTCCTCTAACCCTCCAACTCCCCTCACTGCCCCTCATCCTAACCTTGCTTAACTTTACCTCCCCTCACCCTCTCCTCACCCCCCTTCACCTTCCCTCACCTCCCCTCACTGCCTCATAGCCCTTCACACCTACCCTATCCCTCCCCTAACTCAGCCCCTCACCGCCCTTCACCCTACCTTGCCAGCCTTTACCTCCCCTAACCCATCTCATCTCCCCTTACCTCACCTTATCTCCCCTCTACTCTCTACCTAATTTTATCTCCCCTTACCCATCTCCTCACCTTCCCTCATCATATCCCCCCTCACCTTCCTTCACCTCCCTTCACCTTGCTTAATCCTTCTCCTTAACCTCCCCTCATCTTTCCCTCACCCTTTTCTTCCTTTATCCATCATCATCTCCCCTCACCTACTCTCACCCATTTCCTCCCCTTTCCCCTAAGTCGTCCTTTCACTTTTTGTTTCTTAACCTCCCCTCACTCCCCATCTCTCCCCCTCACTCATTCTCTCACCCTTTTCCTTCACCCCCTCACTTTTGTTCGTTAACCTCCCCTCACCTCCATCATCTCCCCTCACTTCTCTTCTGCTGTCCTCTGTCTACTCTTTCCTCCCCTCACTCTCCCAATCCTTCTGAACATTTCCTCACTTACCCTCACCTGTTCTCTCGCCTCCCCTCACCTCCTCTCCCCCCACCCCCTCACCTCTCCCCTCACCTCTAACGCGTCCTCTCTAACCATCGCTAACTTAACCTCCCGTTTCCTCCCCTCTCCCATGCATTCCCCCTTATCTCCCCCTTCTCTCTGCTCTCCACCCCCTACCTTCTCCCTCTCTTTTACTAAACACCCACCTCGCAACTTTTCTATTTTTGTTTGTTTGTTTGTTTGTTTGTTTGAAAAGTGGAGAGAGCAAAAGCAGGTGAGAGAGAGAGAGAGAGAGAGAGAGAGAGAGAGAGAGAGAGAGAGAGAGAGAGAGAGTAGCAATGAAAGTGAATCAATGAAAAATCCAAAAAAACAATAACTAAATCAATGAATGACTACTCTCGAATGAATGAATGAATGAATGAATGAAGGAATGAAGCAATTGAAACAACCAACGAAGCTTCGAACCGACGACGAACCGACGAACCGAGGCAGCCAGTGAACCAGCGAGCCAACTAGTAGTGAGTGAATGAAGCAGTAAAACAATGAGTCGAAACACTGAATCATTGACACATAAAACAAAGCAAACAAAACAAAAAGAAGAGGGGGAAAAAAAAACTCATAGGAATAAAAATAAAAAAAATGGACAGGGCAGCCACCATAAATTCAAAAATAAATAAATACCACCCATTCCCGCCGTTAAAAATGATGTAGAAGAAGAGAAATATGAACGAAACGATAAAATAAATATACAAACAAACAAATAAACGAACGAATGAATGGATGAATAAATAAATAAAAGTGAGTGTGTAGAGTGAATCAAACGGAGAGAGAGAGAGAGAGAGAGAGAGAGAGAGAGAGAGAGAGAGAGAGAGAGAGAGAGAGAGAGAGAGAGAGAGAGAGAGAGAGAAAACAATTCCAGGCTTCATAAATATAACACACACACACACACACACACACACACACACACACAAACCTTAAAAAGACATCCAAAAGGGACACACAACTCTAAGGGCGACAATCCTACCTCCCTTTTATAGGAATTTCACCCTTAGAAGCCGTATTAGAAATCTCCCTTCCTCCCCCCTCTCCTCTCTCTCTCTCCTCCTCTCTTTCTCTCTCTCTCTCTCTCTCTCTCTCCTACAATGAGAAATTAGAGAAATCTTTACGGAGGTCGGGCAGGGAGTGTTACGGAGCCATTTTTGAGGGGAGAGAGAGAGAGAGAGAGAGAGAGAGAGAGAGAGAGAGAGAGAGAGAGAGAGAGAGAGAGAGAGAGAGAGGAGTGGGGAGAGGGGAGGGTGAGGGGAGAGTGTGGGGAGAGGGGACGCGTGGGATCCTGCAGCAGAAAAAATGGTAAAGGTAATATGAAGAGAGAGGGAGAGGAAGATGGGGAGGGAGAGGGAGAGGAGGAGGGAGAGGGAGAGAGATGGAATGGGAAGAAGTGGTGAGGGGAAGTGAGAAGAATTGGTGGCGTTTAGTTTCTCTCTCTCTCTCTCTCTCTCTCTCTCTCTCTCTCTCTCTCTCTCTCTCTCTCTCTCTCTCTCTCTCTCTCTCTCTCCCTCGTTCGTATTCCTCCCACGTCTCCTCTATTATCCTCCCCATCACTCCCCAATTAGTCCCATCACACGTCCACTCCCATTCCCCCCATCACTCCCATCACCACCCCATTATTCTCCTCAGTCTTCCCCATT
>NC_087170.1:12813994-12826494 GCF_035594125.1 Scylla paramamosain | reverse complement strand
AGGGAGAGGGGAGAGGTGAAAGAGAAGGAGTAAAAGTTGAAGGGAGAGGGATCAAAGGCAAAGAAGAGAGAGAGAGAGAGAGAGAGAGAGAGAGAGAGAGAGAGAGAGAGAGAGAGAGAGAGAGAGAGAGAGAGAGAGAGAGAGAGAGAGAGAGAGAGAGAGAGAGAGAGAGAGAGACTGGGGGTGAGGGAAAAACGGGAATGGTAAGGAAAAAGGGGAAGAGAGGAAGAGGAAAATAAACATTGGAGGATAGAAAGAGGAGAAAGGAGAAAGGAGGAGAACAAGGAGAAGGAGAGAGAAGGAGGAAGAGAGGAGTAGGAAGAGAAGGAAAAGAAAAATGTTAGTAAAGATAACACAAGGAAGAAAAAGATTATGAAAAGAGGAACAAGGGCAAGAATAAGAACAAGAAGCAAAAGAAGACTAAGAAGAAGGAGGAGGAGGAGGATGAGGAGGAGGAGGAGGAGGAGGAGGAGGAGGAGGAGGAGGAGGAAGAACGGTCTTTGCCGCGGCGTCTTACTTCCGTCTCTCGAAAATAAATAAATAAATAAAAAAAAACTGAAATAAATACAAATACTGATAAATGTAGAAAAATAGATAAATAAACAAGAGTATGAATAAAAGCTCAACAGAATAAATATATAAACAAATAAATAGAGAAACGAACCAAAATTAGCACACTAGCGGAGAAGGAAACAGGCAAATCTGTGACAAGAAAAACAATAATAAAAAAAAGACCAATGGAAGAAATAATTTTACAAAACACTCACTAAAATCAAAAGGAATCTGAAAATGATTTGTTGCATTTTTATCTGATCAAACAATTATATCTATACATACACATACATACATACATACATACAGGTACACAACCCCATACATACATACATACATACACACACACACACACACACACACACACATGCAGCTAATTAAGATTTATTTGCTCTATTCACAAACAACTTCCATTTATTAAACTCTCTCTCTCTCTCTCTCTCTCTCTCTCTCTCTCTCTCTCTCTCTCTCTCTCTCTCTCTCTCTCTCTCTCTCTCTCTCTCTCTCCTTACTCTTTACACTCTCCTTCTCTCACTCTCATCCTTATCTCTTCCCACCATCTCTCATTTCCTCTCCTCTCCACCTTCTTCTCCCCCTCCCTCCCCTTCCCCTCATCATCATCATCCCTCTCCCTCTTTCCCCTCTCCCACTCTCTCTCACCCTTTAAACACCCATTAATCTTACCCCCTCACCCACCCTCTCCTTTTCCCCTTAAAATCCAGAGAAGAGAAGAGGAATGGAGGAGTGGGGAGAGAAGGGAAAGAGGTGAAGGGGGAGAGGGTCATGGGGGGCGCAGATCCCTCCAAATTAGCTCAGGTTTCGGGAAGGTGTTAAAAATGGGGGGCAGGAGGGGGGCACAGGATGGGGGCAGGAATGGGGGAGTGAAAAATCCGGTGAAATAGTGGGGAGTGTTCCTCACTTCCCACATGCGTCAAGAGAGGGGAAAAATGGGGATGGATGAGGGGAAGGGGTGAAGGGAAAGAGGGGAGGGAGGAAGAGAGGGGAAAAGGTTGGAGGAAGGAAATGCAAAGGCGAAGCGAAAGTGTTGGAGGATTTCTTGGGTGAGAGAGAGAGAGAGAGAGAGAGAGAGAGAGAGAGAGAGAGAGAGAGAGAGAGAGAGAGAGAGAGAGAGAGAGAGAGAGAGAGAGAAACACAAACACAAACAAAATAAACAAAAACACAAAAAATACACATTAAAAAAATACAAACCAAAACAAAGAAAAAAAGACAAACCAGAGAGAGAGAGAGAGAGAGAGAGAGAGAGAGAGAGAGAGAGAGAGAGAGAGAGCACCTGCATTACTGACGACGAATTAGCACATATTACACCTGACAAAATATTGACGGCCACATTAACCCACACCGGGCTGGGATGATCCAATTAACCTGTAACTTTAATTGGTATTCAGAGGTAATGATACAGTAAAAAAAAATGGGGGGAGGGGAGGTGGTATGGAGAGGTGAGGGGAGGGGAAATGGGGAAGAGAGAGGGGATAAGTGATGGGGACTGTTATGAGAGGGAAGGGTAATGAACGGGAAGGGGAAGAGGGGGATGGTGAGGGGAGGCGAAATGGGGAAGAGAGAGAGAGATGGGAATTTAAGTGATGGGGATTGTTATGAGAGCGAAGGGTAATGGATGGGAAGGGAAGTGGAAGAGTAAATGGGAATGGGGAGGGGAAATAGAGAAGAAAGAGAAGTGATAGGAATTGTTATGAGAGAAGGGGAAGAGGAGGGGATGGGAAATGGGGAAGAGAGGGAATTAAGTAATGGGAATTGTAGTAAGGGGAAGGTAGTTGAGGAGAAGAGACGAAGAGGAATGGTAAGTAGAGGGGAGCAGGTGATGGGTATTTTTTTTTTGAGGAGGAAATGGAGAAGAAATGGGTGAATTAATGGATGGGGAGTATATGGGCGGAAAAAAAGAGGAAAATTGGGAAGAGGGAAATTAATAATGGGTGGGAATGGAGATTATGTATATTAGAAAGGAAAGGGGAAGGGAAAGAGGAAGGGGAAAACAGAGAAAAGAATGATGGGAGTGGAAAGGGAGAATGAAGGGAAAGATAAATGGGGGAAAAAACAAAGCTATACCTTGGGGAGGAGAAAGGAGAAGTGAGGAATGAAAAAGGGGAAAATTGAGGGGAAATGGGTAAAATATTTTGGGAATATGATGGGTGGTGGTCAGGGATAAGGAAGGGAAGGGAAGGGAGAAATGAGGAAGAATGAAGGGGAGTGGAAGAGAAAGGGGAGAAGGAATGGAGGAAGAAGGAAGGGGGAAAGGAGAGGAATGGGAAGGAAGAAGTGGAATGTCATATTTCAAAGTATTTTAATGTAGTTACAAAATTCTTCATTAATTTTCACATTTTTTTTTACATTTTTTTTCTATTAATATATTTATTCGTTTAATAGCATTCATTTTTATCCACTAACGAATGTAGGAATCTCTCTCTCTCTCTCTCTCTCTCTCTCTCTCTCTCTCTCTCTCTCTCTCTCTCTCTCTCTCTCTCTCACGCATACACACACACACACACACACACACACACACACACACACACACACACACACACTCCAAGAGCCAATAATGAGGGGATTAATCAGAGGGGAAGAGGAAGGAGAAGCGAGAGAGGAAGGGAGGGGAAAGGTGATGGGAGAGGGGAAGTGGCCCATCAAGGGGACGATGAGGGGAAAAACGGAAGCAGGACAGGTGACTGGAGGGGAAAATATTAATAAAAATGTGGAAAACAGTTAATCAGCATCAGGAAAAAACATGTTATTTCACAAAGATAATTTTAAAGTTATTTCACAAAGATAATTTTAAAGTAAGATAATCATTACGTGAGAGTTTTGCGTCAAGGAAAAGATTGGAGGAGAGCAAATTTTGTGTCCTGGTGTTTTGTACTATTTGTGTTTTATTTTCATGTTCTGGGATGACGGTCGTAACGTAATACTAAAAAAAAAAAAAAGAAAGAAAGAATTACGTGTTTAGCTCAAGAAAATATTAGGTCTTTGTGAATGAGGAAAAGACTGGATGAGAATAATATTTGTATGCCGGAATTTTTGTAATATTCGTTTTCTTTTGTGATATTCGTGTTTTTTTTTTTTATTACTGAAATGATGACTGAAGTGAAATACATAAACAACAACGAGCTTAGCTTTAGAAAATATTACGACTTTGTGAATAAGAAGAGTAAATATTTTTCCCTTCTTTTTTTCAGTTTCCTATTCCTTTTCCTTTTATTTTTTTTTCTTATACGTGTCAAGGGATCCAACCAAATAGAGAAAGGAAAAAAAACACCCAATGTACCACTCCCTTCTTCCCCACCACTCCCCAATTCTTCCCCAACTCTTCCCCGCTAAAGGATACGTGTCAAGGGATCCAACCAAATAGAGAAAGGAAAAAAAACACCCAATGTACCACTCCCTTCTTCCCCACCACTCCCCAATTCTTCCCCAACTCTTCCCCGCTATAGGATACAAGATGACGTAAGAAACAACAGCAAGAATGACAGCGTGTTTACAGGAGAATAATCAGAAAAAAAAACGTTAGTATGTTTACTTTTGAGATCCCTTGACAAATTCTCCTCTTTTTGTTAAACGGTTCAGATCGAAGGAAAAAGACAGAATAGAAACTTATAGGGGGCTCTTGAGTTCACTAATAAAAGGGATGAAAGAGTGAAGGTACTGGTTAACTCTTGCATTGGTGGGGTGGACAGATACGTAGAAGGAAAATAGAAACGTGTTGAGAAATCCAAACTTTACCAATAATAGGGATGAAAGAGTGAAGGTACTGGTTAACTCTTGCATTAGTAAGGTGGACAAGGTAGAGGTAAGTGTGATTACAAAGTCTTTAACAGGTAAGGCTGAGGAGGCAGGTGATATTCTACATAACAGTATTTTGTGTATTAGAAAAGATCACTCAACTCTGAATATTTTAGAGATTTGAAGATTGGCTTTTAAAATACTTGTAATGTTCGTGACAACCCAATTAGATCCAAATAAAAATAGCAAGTGGTAAGTTACACGTAATTACAAGTGATATAAACATGTGCCTGACTTGTTACCAGATGACATTGCAGCCTGAGGAGTGAAATGAAATGTCATTCCTGAAAAATAAATAAATAAATAAAATAAATAAAATTATTATATATATATATATATATATATATATATATATATATATATATATATATATATATATATATATATATATATATATATATAAACTAACAAGAATAAGAGATTAGAAAACGAAATAAGAAAATAAAATAAAAAAAGGAGGAGTGGAAGAAAGAATAGAAGGAAAACGAAAAAAAAAATGTACAAAAATCATTCTAAAAACAAAAAAAACACTGTAATCAGTCCTTTAAATTAAACATGAATAAACTAATAAAGATAAAAAAAGAAAAGGAATGAAATTAACAAAGCCACAGCCAACTGGAATATCAACTCTGACTTTCATAACAGACCAATCAAACCAACCGCTTCCTCTTCCCATCACTAAACTTGAACAACAATAACCGACACAACAAACTTGACAAGAAAAATAAATAAATAAATAAATAAATAAAACTGATGTAAAAAGAAACAAAAAATAACGAGAAAATTCACACAAAAAGTATCACGTAACGAACCAATTCTTTCCTGAAACACAAAATAAATAAATAAATGAAAAAAAAGACACGAGCAAATGAAAAAAGTGACTCATGAATAATTTTGAAGGACTGACTAACAATAATGAAAAAAAAAAAAACTCTTCATTCTGTAACATTTCCCAGTAAAATAAAAAAAATATATTCACCAGCTCCCTCCTCCTCCTTCTCCTCCTCCTCCTCCTCCCTTTCTCCCTTCCCCCCTCAAAAAATCACTAAATAAATACATAAATAAAATAGATGAATAAAAAAATAGATAAAACATGTCGGATCTCGTTAATTAATCAAAATAGGAAGAGATTCACATGAAAGACAAAAAAAGATTAATATACAAAAATATAATAACATTACAAACTAATATTTAAATGCAATAATCAAAGCCCATGGCACACACACACACATACACACACACACACACACACACACACACACACACACATTAAGAACACTAAGTATGCAAATATAAAAAAAAAGTAAGTTAGAAAAATGGGATATAAAACATGGGTGAGGGGAGGAAAAGAGAAGGGGAAGAGAGGGGAAGGGGAGAGGAAGAGGAGGGGAGGGGAGTAGTAATGAGGAGAGGGGGTTTAACTGATTATGAGGGGGAGGAGGAGGGGAGGAGGGGGAGAGTAACAATAAGGGGGGTGATAATGGGAAGGGCACACCTAATTATGAAGAGGAGGGGGAGAGGAAGGGGAGGGGAGAGGGAAAGGGAGAGAGGGAGTGGGGGAGAGGGGAGAGAGGGAGGGGAAGAGAGAGGAATGGACGGTGATGGAACCAGCTGTGTTATATTATGCGCTCTCTCTCTCTCTCTCTCTCTCTCTCTCTCTCTCTCTCTCTCTCTCTCTCTCTCTCTCTCTCTCTCTATGCTGGACAATTAAGATATGAGAGAGAGAGAGAGAGAGAGAGAGAGAGAGAGAGAGAGAGAGAGAGAGAGAGAGAGAGAGAGAGAGAGAGGGCGCGTAAGGTGAACATTCCTCCTTTACCACCCCCTCCTCCTCCTCCTCCTCCTCCTCCTCCTCCTCCTCCTCCTCCTCCTCCTCCTCCTCCTCCTCCTCCTGTGTTGAACCACCTAAATGCAGTTACATCGACTGAATGAGTGAGAGAGTTGAGGGAAGGAGAGGAAGGGAGGAGAGAGAGAGAGAGAGAGAGAGAGAGAGAGAGAGAGAGAGAGAGAGAGAGAGAGAGAGAGAGAGAGAGAGAGAGAGAGAGAGAGAGAGAGAGAGGAAAAGAGAATAAAATGAAAATGAAACAAGCAAGCAGAGAGAGAGAGAGAGAGAGAGAGAGAGAGAGAGAGAGAGAGAGAGAGAGAGAGAGAGAGAGAGAGAGAGAGAGAGAGAGAGCATTACGTCGAGATGAAAACAATCTGTTGAATCATGAATAAATTTGGAGTCATAATGATGAGAAAAGTGGGCTAGTTTTTGATCAAATATTACCAGACCGGCCTCTGATTCCAGCCCGCTTTGTTAAGGATTACGGGGCGCAGGGGGAGAGGGAGGGGGCTTCAGGAGGGGGGCGGAGGAGGAGAGAGGAGGCAGGAGAGGGAGGAAGCAGAGAGGGTTTGGGAAAGGAGGGAAGGGAAAGCAAGAGGAGGAGGGGGAAGAGAAGGAGGAAGGTAGGGAAATGAGGGGGGTTAAAGAAGGAAAATGCAGCAGGGAGGAGAGGACAGGTGGAGAGAACAGAAGTGGAGGGGGAAAGAAATAACAGGAGTGTGTGTGAAGGGAGGAAGGGATAAAGGAGGAAAAGAACAGAAAAAGAGAAATAAAAATTGAAAAAGCATTATCAGTGGCAGAGATAAAAAGATCTACGAAGAAAATATAAATAAAAAGAAGGAAAGGAGAAAATAAGAGGAAGACTGAAGAGAAGTAGGAAAAAGTGAAGGAGAATTAGAATGGGGAGAGAAATGGGTGAGGGAATGGTGATAACTTTGAATGTGAAATGAAAGAGAGTGGAAAGGAAGGCAAGAATGAAAGTTAGGTGAGGAAGAGAGAGAGAGAGAGAGAGAGAGAGAGAGAGAGAGAGAGAGAGAGAGAGAGAGAGAGAGAGAGAGAGAGAGAGAGATGAAGATAAATAAGAATGACAAAAACAGATGGATAATAGTGAAAAAAAAAAAACAGAATAAAGAAAAGAAAAAAATAAGTAAAAAATGGATAAAATAATGAATGAACCATACAAAAAATATAATAAGGAAAAGGAAAAGAACAACGAATAATAAAAGATAAATAAAGAATAAGAGAAAAATAGAATAAGAGGAAATAAAAGAATAACAAGTAACAAAATACACGAATAATAAATAAACATGGAAAGGAATTGAATAAGAAAAATAAATAAAAATAATAATAATAATAATAATAATAATAATAATAATAATAATAATAATAATAACAATAATAATAAGTAGCACGTACAAAAACAAGAACAAAAATACAAAACATTAAAGATTAAGAACAAAACCAACAACAAAAAAAAAACTTTACTCTCCTTTACAAATTCTATTCAATCCCTTATTTTTTTCTCTCTCTCAAATCTGAACACCATGAAATAAACAAACCTGGATGAATAATCTTAGTAAATAATAGAAAAAAGTAAGGATCCTATTGTAACACCTCCTCCTCCTCCTCCTCCTCCTCCTCCTCCTCCTCCTGTAATAACTCGTCCTCGAAGCCAACGCCACGCCGCAACAGATTAAGGGAATCCAATGCTATCTGTACTCAGGATCCGATTCCACCTGAGCTTATGGTCTTGTTTACCCCTCTCTCTCTCTCTCTCTCTCTCTCTCTCTCTCTCTCTCTCTCTCTCTCTCTCTCTCTCTCTCTCTCTCTAACATACACACACACACACATGATCCTCTTTCCTTGCGTTGTAATATGGCTTAAAGATAGCTCTCTCTCTCTCTCTCTCTCTCTCTCTCTCTCTCTCTCTCTCTCTCTCTCTCTCTCTCTCTCTCTCTCTCTCTCTCTAAACTTTACTCACCACGCCTAGACGGTCATTAGCTGGGTCTCTCTCTTTCTCTCTCTCTCTCTCTCTCTCTCTCCCCCCCTCTTTTAGGCCAAAACACCCCCTCTCTTTCCCCCTCTCCCTCTCTTTCCCCTCACTCTCCCTTCTCCCCAATCCCTTCCTCCAATTAAACGTTGAATAAGTGAGATTGGATACGGAGAAGGAGAATCCAATGCTACCCAAGGGAATCCACGCCTCTATATCTGTACCTCCTCCTCCTCCTCCTCCTCCTCCTCCTCCTCCTCCTCCTCAATAGAGTGTAGCAGACTTGATGGATTGATACTGTACCCCAACCTTCACCTCTTCTTCTTCTTCTTCTTCTTCTTCTTCTTCTTCTTCCTCCTCCTCCTCCTCCTCCTCCTCCTCCTCTAGTAAAGAGACAAAATATTCCTCCAAGACATTCTCACTCTCTCCTTTTTCTCCTCCTCCTCCTCCTCCTCCTCCTCCTCCTCCTCCTCCTCCTCCTCTTCATCTGCTAAGAAAGATGGAGGTAGAGAAAGGAGTAGAACGGAGGAGGAGGAGGAGGAGGAGGAGGAGGAAGAGAAGGGTGGAGATGACGGGAGGAGGGATAAAGGGAGAGCGAGAGAGAGAGAGGGAGAGTGAGGGAGATTAGAAAGGGCAGTGTGGGTTACGCTTGATTAAAATGGTAGTGGTGGTGATGGTGGTTGTAGTAGTAGTAGTAGTAGTAGTAGTTTTGGTGTTGGTGGTGCTGGTATATTGATGTTTAGTTACTACGAGTGTTAATGTTGCTACCATCACCACCACAACTACTACCACCATCACCACCACCATCACCACCACCAGTGACACCTTTCTCTTGCACGAAACCTGTCACTTTTTTCTCTTTTTAATTCTAACTTGACGCAAAACACATCCATCACTCTCTCTCTCTCTCTCTCTCTCTCTCTCTCTCTCTCTCTCTCTCTCTCTCTCTCTGAAAAAGAAAAAAAAAAGCTTAATCGAAAAACCAGCAATCGTTCTCTCTTTGAGGTTTCAAAGCTTCACTCTCTCGAGGCGTGAAGCTTCGGGGAGGTGGTTCGTTCGGTCGCTTGAATCACCTGCCTTTGCCACGCTGATCCACGGGGCTGATTGGTCTTGTTGGGGGGGTCTGAAGCTGTGGGGCTAAGCTTGGAGACTAAGGCTTACAATGAGCTTCGTAATGAGATAGTGTGACAAGTTTAAGAAGACAAAGATAAGAGGCTGAACAGTGTATGTAGGACTGTTGGGCTGCTAATGTGGGGCTAAGTGTGGCTGAATGTTGAAATACAAACAGAACTAAGTAGTCTGTATGGGGCTGAGAGGGGCTAAATGAAGGTGAGGTATATACAGACAGGGGGCTGGGTGATCTGTATAGAAATGTGGACTACTGTGGGGCTAAGTGGGACTGCATGTTTAAAGAGTTACAAAACAGGAGTTGAGTGGTCGGTATGAGGCTGAAGGCTACTATAAAGGGGCTGAGAGGGGCTGAATGAAGCTGGGGTATATACAGACAGGAGGCTGGCTGATCCGTACAGGACTGTGGACTGTTACAGGGGGCTGAGTGGGACTGGACAAGGTGAAGATATGGACAAGGGTCTGAGTGGTGCATAGGGCTGTGGTCTTGTGTATTGGGACTGAGTAAGGCTGTGAGGGGAATGGGGCTGGAATGGACAATGGAAATGGAGTGGAATGACTAACTGGAAGGGGCTCTGGGAACTGGAATGGCTGGGGAGACACTGGAAACTAACTGGAATGGCTGGGGAGACACTGCAAACTAACTGGAATGGCTGGGGAGACACTGGAAACTAACTGGAATGGCTGGGGAGACACTGAAAACTAACTGGAATGGCTGGGGAGACACTGAAAACTAACTGGAATGGCTGGGGAGACACTGAAAACTAACTGGAATGGCTGGGGAGACACTGGAATCTAACTGGAATGGCTGGGGAGACACTGGAAACTAACTGGAATGGCTGGGGAGACACTGCAAACTAACTGGAATGGCTGGGGAGACACTGGAAACTAACTGGAATGGCTGGGGAGACACTGAAAACTAACTGGAATGGCTGGGGAGACACTGCAAACTAACTGGAATGGCTGGGGAGACACTGGAAACTAACTGGAATGGCTGGGGAGACACTGCAAACTAACTGGAATGGCTGGGGAGACACTGGAAACTAACTGGAATGGCTGACTGGAAGAGACGCGGGAAGCTGGAATGACTTGGATTGGAAAGACACTGGGAATTAACTGGAACAAATGACTGGAAAAAACACTGGGAACTAGAATGAATGGACTGAAAAGGCACTGGAAATTAACTGGAATAGCTGACTGGAAAGTACGCTGGAAATGGACAGGAACGACTGGCCTATCTTGGAATGGACTGGACTCGGTGGGGCTGATGGAAAAGAAGACGTGGCAAGCCTGGAATGGAATCGTATGAAACAGATCGAGTTGGAAAGGAAGAGAAGTGACTTTACACAACTAGACACCACTGGAAGGGCGGGGAAACAGCAATACCGAAATAGAACAGAACAAAAGGGAAAGGAATGAAATGGAAAGAAATGGAATGGATGGAACAGAAGCGGCTGGCTGGCTGGCTGGCTGGCTGGGATAAGACTAATCTGCCTTGCTTTGGGATGAACCGGGATAGACTGCGGACTGATCTGATATCCATAGATAGCCGGGAATAAACTGGGGTTAGAATAGGATAGACTGGAGAACTGGATTTAGCTAAGGTAGGACCGAAACACACTTGCAAGAGAAGGAGGAGGAGGAGGAGGAGGAGGAGGAGGAGGAGACTTACAGGTAGCGTGTGTTAGGATGACTTAGGCTCAATGAATGACTGGCTGGCTCAATGGCTGACTTGGTTGACTGGATGGCTGGTTGAGAAGCTTCCTCCCTCTCTCTCCCTCTCCCTCTCCCTCTGGTCAAATGGTTCCCTTACTGACACTGTACCGATTTCCAGCCCAAGTTGCATCTATTTTCGAGTCGCGTTAGACGTTCTGTGGCCCGCGGAGAGAGAGAGAGAGAGAGAGAGAGAGAGAGAGAGAGAGAGAGAGAGAGAGAGAGAGAGAGAGAGAGAGATGAACAGACAGACACAGTAAAAGAAAGAAACAAATAGATAGAGACAGAGAGACATATACTGACAGATAGATAGACAGACAGACAGACACAGTGAGGAAAGGGATTACTGAGAGATGGAGAAAAGGAAGAACAGGAGGTAAGGAAGAAATACAGAAGAAATAGGTGGCAAAAGGTAAACGAATAGGAAATTAGGGAGATAGAGAGAATAAAGAAGAGGTGAAGAAAAGAGAGTGAAGGAGAGGTAGAGGTAGGGAAGGAAAAGATGGTAAATGAGAGAAATGGAGAGAAACAGGATAATAAAGACATGGAAAGGTGGGAAAATATAAGAAAGAAAATGAGAGAGAATAGAGAGAACGTGAAGAAATGAGATGGAGGAATGGAAAATTAGGAAAAAGTCAGTGAAATAGAAAAAAGATGAAAATAGATAAAAATGGATAAAAAAGGAAGGAAGAACAAGAAAAGATTGAAGGAAAAAGACAAAAAAGAGACAGGATATAAACAAAGCCAGAGACAAAGAGGTAAGAAGAGGAAGAGAGAGGGGAAACTAAGAGAGGAGATGAGAGAGGGAGAGAAAGAGAAGGAAGATGAGGAGGGAATTAGGGGAATAGGGGAAGGGAAGAATTTGGAAAGGCGCGATACGGAATGGGAAGCAGGGAAGAGGAATAAAGAGAGAAGGGAAAGAGAGGGAAGAGGGAATTAACAAATGAGGAAAAAGAGAATGCAAAGAGGGAAGGAGAGTGTTGAGAAGGTAAAGGAAGAGATAAAAGAGATAAAAAAGGGAGAGGAGAGGAGAGAGAGAGAGAGAGAGAGAGAGAGAGAGAGAGAGAGAGAGAGAGAGAGAGAGAGAGAGAGAGAGAGAGAGAGAGAGAGAGAGACTGCCTAATCCCGTCCACGCACTCCCATCCTTTCCCAACCTGGCTTAAGCCGTCTCTGCCTCCCCCCATCACCCCCTCCCCCATCACACCCTCCCCCACCACACACTCCCCTCCTGCCTTCCCCAACACAAACACTCCTTTCTATATCTTCCCTCCATCCCCTTTCTGTATCCCCTCAACCTTTCCCCTTTCCAAGCCCTCCCATCCCCTCTCTCCCCCAACAAGCTGTCCCTTTCATCCCCACCACACCTCCCTGTCCCCTCCCTCTTATCTCCCTCTCCCCCTCCTCCCCTCCCCCACCGGCCTGCACTTCAGGATCGTAAGTTAGTCAGAGAACAAAGCTACACGGATCTAAAAATGAGAGAGAGAG
>NC_087170.1:12796494-12808994 GCF_035594125.1 Scylla paramamosain | reverse complement strand
TTATCTGGCCACCATTTACAGAGACAGGTGTGTACTAAAACTGACCCACAGCCCCCTAACTGCCTACACCCCCCTCCACTCCACCCACAACCACCACCACACCCTCCACCACACCTCCTCCTCCTCCTCTGCAAATACACCTGGTTGTGTTTGTAAATGTATATGTTAGTGTTTGCTAAACCCTTCAGCCCGTTTTGTTTTGAATAATGTGTGCGTGCGTGCATGTGCGTGTGCGTGTGAGAGAGAGAGAGAGAGAGAGAGAGAGAGAGAGAGAGAGAGAGAGAGAGAGAGAGAGAGAGAGAGAGAGAGAGAGAGAGAGAGAGAGAGAGAAATTTTCCATAATGTTTGTTTTACCTTTATCTTGTTTATAAAAGAACATTTGTGTGTTCTTTATTTTCAAGGTGGAAACGAAGAAGAGGAGGAGGAGGAGGAGGAGGAAGAAGAGCAGGAGGAGGAGGGATCATGGAAAGGAAGAGCGGGGAACATTATGAGAAATTAAAAGCAATGACAAAGATAAAGAACGTGAAGAATCTTGAGGAAAAGAGAATAACGAAAAGAAAAGAACAAGAAAAGAAAAATTATGAAAAAACAGGAGAACAACAACTACGAACAAAGGGAAACAAAGGAAGTCCAAATAGCAACAGACCCTGAGATCCTTACTAGGCTGGTTGGGATAACTATTCTACTCTATTAGTGAGAGAGACAGGATAGCACAGAAGGCGGCTCCTCCCCACCCAACTCCCCCTTCCAACCGAAGCTGGCCGGAAAAAAAGGAACTGGTACCATGATGTATACAAAAGACAACATGGAATTTGAGAGGAAAGTAAGAAAGATGATGTTTACTTCTACCACATATAATCAACATACAATCTTAATATTTGTGTCATCTGAGGAGGCGCTTCCTTTACCTTAAACTTGATTGAATAGGATACTTATTTACTCGATGACTACAGTGGTGGATTACTAATTCTGCAAGGACCCGATTCTTTTTGCCATTACTCTAACGGGGTCAGCAGTAAGTCGCCGAGGAACCTAGCCATCACTAAGGCCTCTGTAATTCGATTCATTTTGTTGTGAAGTAGTTGTAAAGGAGAGTAGAATAGAGTAGAGGAGGAGGAGGAGGAGGAGGAGGAGGAGGAGGAGGAGGAGTATAATGGAGGAAACATGAGAAAGTGAAAGAAATATGAGGAGGAGGAGGAAGAGGAGGAGCAGGAGCAGGAGCAGGAGGAGGAGGAGGAGGAGGAGGAGGAAACAAGGAAACAATGACGAGCAAACTAAGAATAACGAGGAGAAAAAGAAACAAAAAAGGAAGAACAAAGATGCGATGATAAAAGAGAAGAGTACACAGAGAGAGAGAGAGAGAGAGAGAGAGAGAGAGAGAGAGAGAGAGAGAGAGAGAGAGAGAGAGAGAGAGAGAGAGAGAGAGAGAGAGAGAGAGAGAGAATAAGAAAAGAGGTAAAGGCGTAGCAACGAATAAATTAAAGATACAAGAAGCCACAAAAGAGGATGAGGAAGAGGAGAAAGAGAAGGAAGAGGAGGAGGAGGAGTAAAGCGAGGAGGAGGAGGAGGAGGAGTAAGGCGAGGAGGAGGAGGAGGAATTGTATGAGAGAAAGATGAAGTTAATGAAGAGTAGGGTAAAGAAAACAAAAACAAAAAACAACAAGAAGATCAAGAAAGGAGGAGGAGAAGGACAAAGAAATCACGTAATAGTAGTAGTAGTAGTAGTAGTAGTAGTAGTAGTAGTAGTAGTAGTATAAGGAAGAAGCGAAGGAGGAAAAGACAAACCAGAAAAAATTAAGAATCAAGAGAAGAACGACGAAAAAAAAGGAAAAACAAAAAAAGAAATCAAGAACAACAAGATGCACACAAACTCATCAATCTAAGCAACACAACCAACAAGAACAAGCAACACACGAAAAGAAACAAAAGAAAAACTAAAACTAACAACATAGAGATTCAACAAGACTGGAAGAAGACTCGAAGAAGAAGACAGTGCGTAAGGTTAAGCCGCCCGTATATGTGTGTGTGTGTGTGTGTGTGTGTGTGTGTGTGTGTGTGTGTGTGTGCGGGGCCGGAGGGTCGGTGCTGGCGGGCGGGTGGTTGCGAGGGCTAATGAACAAGCGAGAATGGACGAGGCAGCATTACCGTGGGCCCGAGACTCCGGATTAACCCACACAGCCTGGCGTCTTGGCCCCGCTCGCTTCCTTGCACGCCGCGGGGTGGGGGGTGGGGGAGGGGCGGGGTAGGCGGAGGCTAAAGAGGGGAAGGGAATGAAGGGACGGCTCGTTCTGGTGGTGGCGGTGGGAGTTAATGTGTGGTTGGTTTGGTGGTGCTGGTGGTGGTGTTGGGGTGGGGGGAGGAGGTATTTGGTGTGGTGGTGTGGTTTAGTTATTGTAGCAGTAGGAGATGGAGTAGTAGTAGTAGTAGTAGTAGTAATGATGATGGTGGTAGCAATAGTAGTAGCAATACAAATAACAAAGTAGCAGCAGCAGACATGTTGACCCTAAATCCTGAATAACTGTAACTCCCTAATATAAATCAAGGGGCGTAAAATAGTAAATCTAGAAGTAGTTATAGAATAGTGGTAGTAGTACTAGTAGTAGTAGTAGTAGTAGTAGTAGTAGTAGCAGTAGTAGTAGTAGTAGCAGCAGCAGCAGTAGTAACAATACCAGGTTTCGTTGTTAGCGCGCCATCTTTTTTTCCGGACAGACTGGCTGGCGGGGTCCCCACATGTTTCTGTTTATGCTGTCAGTCACTCAGCCCATCATGGCCTTCCTGTCACACCCGTCACTCACACATTACTCTCTCTCTCTCTCTCTCTCTCTCTCTCTCTCTCTCTCTCTCTCTCTCTCTCTCTCTCTCTCTCTCTCTCTCTCGTCACCACGTCCCCGTCCGTCACTGTCTCACCTCACGTCACTTTCACTGGTCCCATTACTCACTATTACAACTTATACTCACAGTTCATCCCCCTCACCCTCCCTAACCGTTACAGCCACCCAGTCAGCCAGCCAGCACCTCTCCTCATCTCATTCCCTCCAATGCAACGATTCCCTAGCGTTCAATTATTCGTCCTCCCCACTCCCCACTCCCCTCTCTCTCTTGCCTTCCCCTCCCATCCCCTTTGCAATCACTTTGTCCCATATGCTGACTCCATTCCGACCTATCCCACCGCTGCCACCAATATGTTGTAATGTTCGTCATCCTAGCCCTTCTCTTTAATCTCTCTCTCTCTCTCTCTCTCTCTCTCTCTCTCTCTCTCTCTCTCTCTCTCTCTCTCTCTCTCTCTCTCTCTGGTCTTATCACCCCTAACCCTCTTAAATTACTCGCAAATTCTTTCCCTTTTCTCTCCCCCTGCAATAACTTTCACCCCATCTTGTGCCTCCCCTTCAATGCTCCCATCCTGTCATCCGCCCTTCAGCTTCCTCCTCCTCCTCTTCCTCCTCCTCCTCCTCCTCTTACCCCTTCTTTAATTGCTTCTCCCGTTCCATCCCTACCTACCGTGCATTAGCGATTCTCCTATCCCATTTACTGTTCAACTTTCCCATAATCTCTTCTCGTCCCCCTGTTCTGCCCATCCCATCAACTCTTTCCGTCTGTCTCTCTTGTCTTTTCCATCCCTCACATGTATTAGTTTCTGTTCCACTTTCCGTCTTCTACAGTCTCTTTCTATTCTATCAATCTCAATCTCTTCCTTTGCTATTAACTATCGCTCAAACATCTCGTCGTCTTCATCATATCTACTGTCAATTCTTCCTATCCCATATGTCTACCTTATTTTATCCCTCCTATTCCACCGGTTCTCAATCTAACCGTTTTCTATTCCCGTGCCATCAACTGTCCCTCTTAGAAACACATCCTGTCCTTTCCATCACAATCAATTCGTATTTGTTCACCTTTCGTCATCCTTTCCTCTTCCTCTGCCACCATTAACACACCTTCCTTTCCTCATCACCCCCTTGCAATCATCATCACCACCACCACCACCACCACCACCACCACCATCAACCCATCACCCTCATCATCTCACCTGTCCCTACATACCACTAGGCCACAACCTCCCTACCCTCATCACTCCCTTGCAATCATCATCACCACCACCACCACCACCAACCCATCACCCTATCACCCTCATCACCTCACTGTCCCCACGCGCGCACACACACACACACACACTGTCACTCTCACCGTCACTGTCTATCGCGTGTCTGCCTGTCTGCTGTCCCCTGCTCGCCCGCCCGTCAAGGTAGCGGCTGTCACTCCTTTCATTAAAAAGTCATTAGGAATTTAATTAGTCTTCACCTGCGCAAAGGCGTCCCGGCGGCGAGGAGTCAAACGAATTTTTCATTGATTTCCCCAAACACCTGGTCGGCCGGATTCCGAGAGACGCTTTGTGTTATCCGGATCCCCGATAAACCGGAATTCTGAAGCTTTCCTAACCCCACTACCCAGCCTCCCAGTGTTGCTCCTCCTCCTCCTCCTCCTCCTCCTCCTCCTCCTCCTCCTCTTCACTGTGCTCCCATCCTACCTCCTCTTCCTCCTCTTTCTGCTCTTCTTCCTCTTCCTCCTCTTTCTGCTTTCTGCTCTCTCTCTCTCTCTCTCTCTCTCTCTCTCTCTCTCTCTCTCTCTCTCTCTCTCTCTCTCTCTCTCTCTCTCTCTCTCTCTCTCTCTTTCCTGTTCTCTGTCATTCTCGCTGTTCGTTCCTTCGTTCGTTCGTTCGTTCGTTCGTTCGTTCGTCTTTTTCTTTCTGCTGGTTTTCGTATTTTCCTCTCTCTCTCTCTCTCTCTCTCTCTCTCTCTCTCTCTCTCTCTCTCTCTCTCTCTCTCTCTCTCTCTCTCTAACCTTGCGAATTTTTCCCATTAAATTCTTGTGTATATCGACCTAAAACGTACATGAAATACACACACACACACACACACACACACACACACACACATGCACGTATACTCATGCAGTGAATATGTAAGAAAAGAAAGAAGGAAAAAGAAGGAAAAAGAAGGAAAAAAGAAGGAAACTAAGACCGACAGACATTCACTCTCCTTGATCATTTGACGAGGAGGAAAAAAAGGTGAGGGAAAAAATACCTTTCTCCCTCAGGCAAAAAGTAAGGCGTGTTTGTGACTTTCTAAGTTTGCCCTTTCTAGCTTTTTTTTCCCCTCTCTCTTTCTTTCTTTCTTCTGACTTTTACTCCCTTGATGTACTCTCTCTCTCTCTCTCTCTCTCTCTCTCTCTCTCTCTCTCTCTCTCTCTCTCTCTCTCTCTTCCAGCTTTATATATTATTTTTTTCCCTCTCTATTAATTTTCCTTCTCTCCCATGTACATCCCTTTCCTTTCCCATTCATCTCCCTCTCACTCCTTCCCCTCACTCCTCTCCCTTTCCAACCTTCTCCCCTCCCACGTCCATCATCCCAAAGAATTCTTCCCACTCTCCTTTCCCCTCACCTCTAGCTCCATTCCTTCTTCCCCTTCCCCTCTTCTTCCATCACTAATCTCTGTTGTATTTCTCCTCCCAATTCCTCCCACCCTAACCTTCAACTTGCAGTCCTCGCTACATCCCCTCAGCCCCTCTATTTTCCCCTCACCCTATCCCCGTTCCCTCCAACCCATACCTCAGTGCATATCCTCTACACCCTCCCTCTCTAACGCATCTCCCCCTCATCCTCCTCCCCTTTCTCTCCACCCCATACAGTCCAAATACCACTCTTTTCTCTATTTCCTTACAGTTTCCCCTCATTCCGCCTCTTCCCCTCACCCTACCCACTTCGCCTTGCCCTTCCCTCTATCTTCCTTCTATATTTAACCTCTACAAACCCCTCTATCCTCATCCTCCTATCACTACCTTCCCCACACCCTCCCCTCCCTCCCTCCTCGCCTCTTTCCCCTCAGTCTATGCTTTCCTGGATCCCGTTTCCCCTCACCTAGAGTCACCTGTCGAGGCGCGCACCTAATAACGGAGTGGCCCAGCACCCACTAAGCCCCGAAGCCCCACGCCCCGCCGGCCACTCACTCCCACGGCGCGGCTTTGAGCGAACTGTTAATTGAAACGATTCTGAACGTTTGAAGCATTCGCCTCGCTGGCTGGGTGCTGACTGAACACCCCTCCCCCACCTTCCCACGGGTCCTCCTCTTCCTCCTCCTCTTTCTACCGTTCCGTTTTGACCTCTTCTACTTCTCTCTCCAGGTTCTTCGTTTAATTCGTGGTGCACTGTCATTTCTTCTCCTCATTTTGTTGTTATTTTTTTTTCTCTTTCGTCGTCTTCGTCTTTTCATCGTCGTTTTTCTTTGTCGTCTTCTTTTTATCTTCATCATCTTCATCGTCGTCGTCTTTTTTCCTTCTTTTCCTTCTTTTCATCCTTCTTTTTCTTCTTTCTTTTCTAACGTTTCTATTGTGTTTTGCATTCCTCTTTCTCTCTCTCTCTCTCTCTCTCTCTCTCTCTCTCTCTCTCTCTCTCTCTCTCTCTCTCTCTCTCTCTCATAATTCCATACTTTCCCAATCCGTGTCTCCCTTTCTTGCCCACGAATACCACCACCATCACCACCACCACCACCACCACCTCCCTCCCTTCTTCTTCTTCTCCTCCTCCTCCTCCTCCTCCTCCTCCTCCCTTTCTTCCTTCCTTGAGAGTTCATTAGAGATCTTGATCAACACCTGTGACGCCAAACACAATAAAAGTTAGGAAAAAAAGCAGAGGAGAGGGAGGGAAGGAGGAAGGAAAGGAGGGGACAAAGGGAGGGAGAGAGGGAAGGAGGGGACTGGAGGAGGAAAGAGGTAGGGTTTCGAGTATGGAGGAAAGGCTAACGGGAGGTGAGAGAGAGAGAGAGAGAGAGAGAGAGAGAGAGAGAGAGAGAGAGAGAGAGAGAGAGAGAGAGAGAGAGAGAGAGAGAGAGAGAGAGAGTGGTGGTGCACGTGTACATAGTAATAAAGAGAATTACAAAAATAATAATCACTTGTAATAGTAGTAGTAGCAGTAGTAGTAGTAGTACCAGTAGTAGTAGTAGTAGTAGTAGTAGTAGTAGTAGTAGTAGTAGTAGTAGCAGTAGCAATTCACAAACATGTTAATTCAAATCGCTTTATTATTAAATTTTTTCCCACACATCTCTCTCTTATTTCTCATTAAACGTACATCTCTTCTTCCCTCCCTGCTCTCCTTTCCCTCCCTCCCTTCCTCCCTCCCTCCCTTCCTCCCTCCCTCCTTCCCTCCCTCCCACCTCCCTCAAGGGTGAAAAACAATGTCCTTTTAAACTGTTGAGACAAAGTCGTTCTTTCGCTTTTTCTCTCCCCTACTGAGTTCCCGCTGCTAGGGAGGGAGAAAGGGAGGGAGGGAAGGGAGGTAATGGAGGGAGGAAAGAGAGAAATGGAGGGAAAATGTACCGGTAGTATCTCAATCTTTCCGAAACTTTTCCTCTCTTTTTATATTTTTTTTCCTTTTTCCCCCAACTCATTTTTTTTTTGTCGTTTTGCTCTAATTATATTCTCTCTCTCTCTCTCTCTCTCTCTCTCTCTCTCTCTCTCTCTCTCTCTCTCTCTCTCTCTCTCTCTCTCTCTCTCTCTCATAAAAGAGCATCGTAATGAACAAAAGGAAATCAAAGGAGACGAGTAACAGGTGAGAGAGAGAGAGAGAGAGAGAGAGAGAGAGAGAGAGAGAGAGAGAGAGAGAGAGAGAGAGAGAGAGAGAGAGAGAGAGAGAGAGAGAGAGAGAGAGAGATCATGACACAGGTGAGGGGGAGAGGGAGAGAAGGGGGAGAGAGAGAGAGGTTACAGTGAGAGATATGAGGAAGAAATGAGAACAAAAAATAAGGTGAAAAGATGAGAGAGAGAGAGAGAGAGAGAGAGAGAGAGAGAGAGAGAGAGAGAGAGAGAGAGAGAGAGAGAGAGAGAGAGAATGAGAGGTGGAGAGAAAGGAAAGGGGAGGTGAAATATGGAGGAGGAAGTGCTGGGAGAGACAGGGGAGAGGAGGGAGAGAGGGGAGGTAAGAATAAGATAAACTACTGTACCCAAATCATACTTCCTCCTCCTCCTCCTCCTCCTCCTCCTCCTCCCCTCTTTATCATGTTATTCGTCACATGTCTAATGGGGAAAGAAGAGGGAAACAGGAGGGAAAGAGGAGGGTATATGAGGGGAAAAGTGTGAATGGGAGAGTTAAAGGGACGAGGGGAGAGGAGGATGGTGAAGGAAAGTGAGGGGAAGAAGAGGGGGAGTAGAAAGTGGAGGATGGGGAGAGGAGAAGGGAGGAGAGGAGAGGAAAGGGAAAAGAAAAGATTCTGAAAGACCAATTGTGTTCAGTGTTTTCTCCCCTCACTTATCTCCCCTCTCCCTCTCCCCTCTCCCCCACTAACAACTCTATCTTCCCCTTACCACTTAAAACACTACGTAAAGTTTATAATTCTTCTCCCTCCTCCTCCTCCTCCACTTCCTCCTCCTCCTCCTCCTCCTCCTCAAATTTTTCTTACACCTTTCCACTTTTATGTGCATCTTTAACCCCTTCCCCCTTTCCTCCCCCTTTTCCCCCTCTTCCCCCTCACCCTCTTCCCTCTTCTTCGTTACATCAGGTAGCATATTATTCATTCTACTCCTCCTCCTCCTCTCCCTTCTCCTTCCTTCCTTTACTCTCCCCTCTTCCTTCACTCCTTCTCTTCCCTCTTTCTTCACTATCCCCTCTTCCCTCACTCCTCCTCTCCATTCCAAATGATCTCTGGGAAATTTCTGCTAATTATTCAGAACATATAATATTGCATGTAATATTCTCTCTCTCTCTCTCTCTCTCTCTCTCTCTCTCTCTCTCTCTCTCTCTCTCTCTCTCTCTCTCTCTCTCTCTCTCTCTCTCTCTCTCTCTCAAATCGAAAGGACAAAATCAAGGAATATAAAAGAAAGGATAAGAAAATTAAAGTAAATGTAAGAAAAATTATAAAGAAAAGGAAAAAAACAATAATACCAAATGAAAAAGAGAAAAATGACATGAATTTAAAGAGGAGGAGGAAGAGGAAAAGTAGAGAGGGAGATTAACAGGAAAAGAAATAAACTATGTAGATAATAAGTTGGCAGTGGTGGTGGTGGTGGTGGTGGTGGTGGTGGTGGTGGTGGTGGTGGTGTTATAGCCTCAGTGATCCACATCTAAGCTGAGCCCGCAGGAGTGTAAGCTTAGCCGGGCTTGTGTGTGTGTGTGTGTGTGTGTGTGTGTGTGTGTCTGTGTGTGTGTGTTACTTATCCTCTACCTAGTACAGTATACATGAGGAGGAGGAGGAGGAGGAGGAGGAGGAGGAGGACAACGACAGTGATAACAAGAACTAAAAAGGAAGGAAAAAACAAATAAACGAGAAAAAATAAACACACTCCTCCTCCTCCCCCCCCCACACACACACACACACACACACACACACACACACAGGCAATGCTGTCATAAAGAGTAATGCTACGGTAATCCTTATCAACGGTTGATTAGGAACGGTAATGCCAAGTTAGGTATCCCCCCTCTCTCTCTCTCTCTCTCTCTCTCTCTCTCTCTCTCTCTCTCTCTCTCTCTCTCTCTCTCTCTCTATCTCATTACACACTGAGCGCAGTTAAGTACTTCCAAACAAGGTCTATCTTTCTTTTTCGTTTCCCTAATTTTCATCTCTGTTGCAATGATGATGATGATAAGAGAGAGAGAGAGAGAGAGAGAGAGAGAGAGAGAGAGAGAGAGAGAGAGAGAGAGAGAGAGAGAGAGAGAGAGAGAGAGAATGCGATAGAGACATGCAGAGAAGAAGAGAGAGAGAGAGAGAGAGAATGCGATAGAGACATGCAGAGAAGAGGAGAGAGAGAGAGAGAGAGAGAGAGAGAGAGAGAGAGAGAGAGAGAGAGAGAGAGAGAGAGAGAGAGCAATGTTCCCTAATTGCTACACGGGTCTGACATTAGGCGTCGCCCAACCACCTCAGACCACCACCACCACCACCACCACCACCACCACCACGAGCATTTGAGTTTGGGAGGGGAGAGGGGGAGGTGGAGGGAAAAAACGGAAAAAAAGGAAGAGTGTGGGAAAGACGTGGTGTGTGAGAAAAATAAAAGGAGATAGAGAAAAAGAAAAAAAAGGAAAAAAGGAAAAAATTTATCCCACTGTCTTTCCTAGCCCAAAAATTTCTAGCCCAATAGTTAAATACCTCAATATTTTTCGAGCCCAATCCTTAAAATAAATAAATAAATAAATAAATAAATAAATAAATAAATAAAACACTATTCATACTTTAGATAAAAAAAAATGGTGCTACAAATCTGGTGTGTGTGTGTGTGTGTGTGTGTGTGTGTGTGTGTGTGTGTGTGTGTGTGTGTGTGTGTGTGTTACCTGTTCTCTGGGGGTTTATTAACTACAGATGTGTGAGTACAGGTAGGGTTTGTAAAATGCATAGTAGTAGTAGTAGTAGTAGTAGTAGTAGTAGTAGTAGTAGTTAGTTCCCTTAAAATATCTATTTATAGCTTCCTTTTCCTGGGTAACTTCTTTTCTCATCCACTCCCTTCCTCCTCCATTTCCTACCTTTTTTCCTTTCTTTTCCTTTTTCCTTTTTTTACCTTCATCTATTTCCCTACTTCCCTTCTCTTTCCTCTCCCAGTTTCTAATCCCCTACCCTCCTTTTCTTCCCTTTTTCCTTCCTTCTTCCTTTCCTCCCTACTATCTTCCTCCATCTATTTATCTCCTTCCCTTCCCTTCACTTTCTTTCCTCATTTCTCCTCTCCTATATACCTTTCCCTTTCTCTCACTCCCTATCTTCCGTCCCTATGTGAACCCTGTTTTTCCTCTCACCCTCAACCCAATTTTCCCCTTTCTCTTCCCTTTATCCATTTCCCCTCCCTCTCCCTTTCCCTTTAACTCACTCGTTTTCCTTATCCCTATTTCCCCTCACTTCCCCCTCTCCCTTTTTCCCTCTTCTCTCTTTCCCCCTCTTCCTCTCTCTTATTCCCTCACTGCTTTACTTATTTCCCTCACTCCTGATGTATCCTTCTCCATGCCCTTGTCTCCCCTCACTTTCCCCTCTCCCTTTTCCCTCACTCTTCCTATTCCTATCCCTCCATTCCTCTCTCTCCTATTCCCTACCTGCTTGAGTTGCCTCGCTCACTCTAACGTCCTCCATGCCCTCTCTCCCATCACTCATCCCCTCACTCCCCCTCTCTCCCCTCTCCCCCCGTCCCCTCACCGCGCCGGCCTCGCATGCAAACAGTGAAGTAAAGTTTTAATTAGCTCTGGGAAGCCAAATTTGAGCTTCGTCGTGTCCTTGCGCCTCTTATTTTTGTTTTCCAGAGAGAGAGAGAGAGAGAGAGAGAGAGAGAGAGAGAGAGAGAGAGAGAGAGAGAATTATTAGGCCAGTTTCCCCAGGTTTCCTCAGGGTGGGTGGTCGTTCGTGGAAGTTTGTTTTCCCCTTAGAGAGAGAGAGAGAGAGAGAGAGAGAGAGAGAGAGAGAGAGAGAGAGAGAGAGAGAGAGAGAGAGAGAGAGAGAGAGAGAGAGAGAGAGAGAGAGAGAGAGAGAGAGAAACAAGAAAAGAACACGAAGAACAAGAACAAAAAGAATAAGAAACAAAAAAGAAAGGAAAAGAAGAAAAAATATTAAAAAAAAAGCTCAAGGAAAAAAAAGACGAGAAAAATCATACTCAGAGAGAGAGAGAGAGAGAGAGAGAGAGAGAGAGAGAGAGAGAGAGAGAGAGAGAGAGAGAGAGAGAGAGAGAGAGAGAGAGGGAAAAAAGAGGGGAAACCGTGTCTCTGGATTAGGTTTACCGAGTCTTAATGAGTATTTAATTCCAGCTGTTTACCTGCTGAGGGGCGATCAGGTAGTAATGAAGAAGCTTCTCGTCGCCTGCTTGGGGAGGGCGAGGGAGGGGAGAGTGAGAGGAGAAAGTGAGAGGGAGAGGGAGGAACAGTCTGGGGGGATGCTGATACTGGGAGAAGGAAGGAAGATTCAAAGAGAGAGAGAAGAGAGGGAGGGAAAATTAGACACTGAGGTAGATAAAGAGAGGGGAAGCTGAGGAGATTGGGGAAGAAAGAGAGGGGGAGGGTTGTGGAGAGGGACTGGGAGAGGAGGGAGAGTTGTGGGAGGAAGGAGGAGAAATGAGGGAGAGTTGAAGCGGATGGGGGGAGAGTGGATGAGAATTTAGAGGGGAGCGGATTGGGAGAGGGGAAAATTTAAAAGGGAGAGGGTAAGGAGAAGGGGGAAAACGTAGAGGGGAGAGGATTGGGAGTGGGGGTGTTTAGAGGGGAACAGCAGATAGAGGTAGAACATTTAGGGGGAGAGGGTAAGAAGACAGGAAATTTAGAGGGGAGAGGGTAGAGAGAGGGGGAGTTTAAAGGGTAAAGGATGGGAGTTTAAAGGGCAGTGGCTGGGAGATACTGGGAGTTTAGAGGGGAGAGGATTGGGAGAGGGGAAAATTTAGAGGAGAGCGGGTAGGAGGAGGGGAAATTTAGAGGAGAGCGCGTAGGAAGAGGGGAAATTTAGAGGGGGAGTGGATTGATAAAGACTGGGAATTTTAGAGCAGGACTGAA
>NC_087170.1:12783994-12786494 GCF_035594125.1 Scylla paramamosain | reverse complement strand
GAGAGAGAGAGAGAGAGAGAGAGAGAGAGAGAGAGAGAGAGAGAATGAAGGCAGTACATAATAAGTGTTAGGAAGAAGGGAATGTAAAAATGAAGATAAAGATAAAAAGGAATAAATATGTAATAAGAAAATAAGGAATAGAAAATAATGGCGATGGTGATGGAGATGCTAGAGGAGGAGGAGGAGGAGGAGGAGGAGGAGGAGGAGGAGGAGGGGAGAAGAGAACGTCACTGGATGTTGAGAAAGAAAGGAAATAAGTGAAACGATGATGAAAGAAGGAGAAATGAAGAAAACATTACAAAAAGAGAAAGATGGTGAAGATAAAAGAGGTGAAGAGAAAGTGACAGTAAAGATAGGATGCAGAGAAAAGGAAAGGAATGAGAAGACAGAAGGAAGAAAGGTAGGTTGGCAGAGAAGAGGTGAATAGATGACAGAAAAATTGAAGGAAAATGTAAATATAATGAAGGAAGAGGTGGAGAAAAGCGTGATAAAGGAAGGAGAAAGAAAATTAAGTGGGAGAAAAAAATAGAAAGAGGAGCGAGTAGATGATGGAAGGAAAGAATGGGGACATAAAAAGAAAAGGAAGAAATAGAGAGAGAGCCAATAAAAAAGGAGAGAGAGAGAGAGAGAGAGAGAGAAAGGAAGAAAGGCAGGCTGGCTGGCAGAGAAGGAAATAGATGATGGAAGGAGGGAGAGAAAGCATAAACAAAAAAATAAATAGAAAAGCAGGAAGAGGAGAAAATAGACGATACAGAAGAAATTACGAGAGAGAGAGAGAGAGAGAGAGAGAGAGAGAGAGAGAGAGAGAGAGAGAGAGAGAGAGAGAGGTATTGGTAGGATGCTGGGAGAGGACTGGAGTAAGAGCAGTAAGAGGGGAGAGAGGGGAGTGAGGGGGCGGCGGGGTGGTGTCAGGCAGTGAGCAGGGCGGCGGGCGGTCGTCAGCTGTTTTTGACTCGCCTATTACTGAACGTGTCGACTCCAGCGCTGCCACCTCCACGAAAACACGGCGACCTCCTCCCTGCCTCCCCCTCCCCCACCCCGACCAATGCAGCGCCAGGAGGAGGAGGAGGAGGAGGAGGAGGAAGAGGAGGAGGAGGAGGAAGAGGTGGGAGGTTAATGAGGTTTAAACACCGAATAAGCACAATGTAAAAATTTATTATTAAAAAAGCGGTGAAAAAAAATGTTATTATTATTATTATTATTATTATTATTATTATTATTAGTTATTATTATTATTACTACTACTTTAGATGTCTTTTTTCTCTTTTTTGAGAGGGAATAGGGGGAAGTGTCTACGTCTCTCTCTCTCTCTCTCTCTCTCTCTCTCTCTCTCTCTCTCTCTCTCTCTCTCTCTCTCTCTCTCTCTCTCGGAAAGCGTTAAGGTGTGATGGGCGACACTTCATTAAAATGTCGAAAAAAATGCATAATTGAGCAAAATTTACGGCAGCTCATATTTTCACAGCGTCGTGTGTGTGTGTGTGTGTGTGTGTGTGTGTGTGTGTGTGTGTGTGTGTGTAGCCGTGTTTCCTCTCGTCCTCGTTCAGTGCCTCATTTTTTTTTCTCTCTTCTACTACTACTACTACTTCTACTTCTTCTTCTTCTTCTTCTTCTTCTTCTTCTTCTCCTCCTCCTCCTCCTCCTCCTCCTCCTCCTCCTACTCCTCGGGCAAATATGGAGGAGTTTGTGTGTTGTCGTCGGCCAATCTCTGCCCTTGTTTACTCTCTCTCTCTCTCTCTCTCTCTCTCTCTCTCTCTCTCTCTCTCTCTCTCTCTCTCTCTCTCTCTCTCTCTCTCTCTCTCTCTCTCTCTCTCTCTCTCTCTCTCTCTCTCTCTCAACGTAAGTAATTGTGGACATACAAATACAGAATGTAATATTTACTGTGTTGATGACAATAATAATAATAATAATAAAATAATAACAATAATAATAATAATAATAATAATAATAATAATAATAATAATAATAATAATAATAATAATAATACCAACTTTCGCATGCGACCTCCAAAATGTTTAATGGAAGTGACAAAACCTAATGAGAGAGAGAGAGAGAGAGAGAGAGAGAGAGAGAGAGAGAGAGAGAGAGAGAGAGAGAGAGAGAGAGAGAGAGAGAGAGATGAAAGGATTAGGTGGCAGCGGGAATGAAAAGAAAACTCACCCACTGAGAGAGAGAGAGAGAGAGAGAGAGAGAGAGAGAGAGAGAGAGAGAGAGAGAGAGAGAGAGAGAGAGAGAGAGAGAGAGAATCTATATGCAGGGAATACTACGCAGAAAAGACGAACAGAACCATGATTATAGAAGAAAATTATCTAAAATTAAAGAAATAAAACAAAAAAATGCTTTAAGAGAAATAATGAAAACAATAATGGCCTAATAATGATTTTTAAGAGGGATTAAATTATATAATCTTATGTAATCATGACAGTCATCACCATCACCACCATCACAGAAATGCACTCACAAACTGTCTCCACCAAAGCTCATCACCATTCACCACCATCAC
>NC_087170.1:12771494-12781494 GCF_035594125.1 Scylla paramamosain | reverse complement strand
TTTCCGACAAGTGGAGGGTAAATATTAATCTCCCAAGCCCTTTCCTCCTCCTCCTCCTCCTCCTCCTCCTCCTCTTCCAACACTCCCAATCCAAAGAGAGGGGAATTGGGGGAGCTAAGAGGGGAGAAGAGGAAGACTCTAGCTGTGGTCTTTTGGTCTTGAGATGAGGGGGGAGAAGAGGGGAAAAGTAAAAGGAGGAAAGGGGAGGGGGGAGAGGAGTTGAGAAGAATTCAGAGGAGAGATGTGGAATGGGGAGAGTAACTAGTTGAGATAGAGAGAGGGGAAAAATGGAAGAAATAAGATGTTAAAGGGAAAATAGGAAAGGGGAAAAATAAGGGTAAAGTACATAAGAGAAATTAAATTAGAGATTAGAATTACGAGACTGAGAGAGAGAGAGAGAGAGAGAGAGAGAGAGAGAGAGAGAGAGAGAGAGAGAGAGAGAGAGAGAGAGAGAGAGAGAGATAACGATACATATACACAGGCAATGACTCCAACGAAAAAAAGAAGAAGAGGGGAAAAGGGAAAAAAAAAACGAGAAGCAGAACAGGAAATACACGAATATAAGGGAGAAAAAAAGAGGAGGTTTTACATGTGAGGGGAAAAAGAGGGGAGTAATGTTTCTGCGTGCTAAGGAAAAAGTCACAGAAAAAGGGGAGAGACTGGAGTTATGAAGAATGAGTGAGGGATTACTGGATGGGAGAGGGGAGAGAGGGGAGAGGGGAAAAAGAGAGGAGAGTAGAGGCAAAGGGAACAAGGAATTATGTCAACACAGGAAGGCTGGGTGGTCTATGGGAGCGAGGGGAAAGGAGGGGAACTGAGGGGAAAAGGAAAGGGGGGGAGAAAGGGTCACCAAGAACGAAAATAAATGGAAAATTAGTCATGTAGAGGGGAAATAAGTCAGTGTTATGAGAGGAATGGTTGATGGAAAATAGGGGAAGCAAGGGGAAACTTGAAAAGGAAAAGAAAGGACAGAGGAAAAGGAGAAAGAGGAATAAGTAATCAAGAAGAAAAGGTTAAAGGGCAAAGAAAAGGGAATAGAGAGGCAAAGAAGAGGATAAATGAGGGTTGGGAGCAGAGAGAAAGAGGAGGAGGAAGAGATGAGGAAAAGAAGAGATAAAAAGAGAAAAGTAGTAAATGAAAAGAGAATACATAAAAAGACAACAACCGATTTAAAGAAAGAAAATGAAGAAAGGAAGGAAGAAATAGCACAAGAGAGAAGATAAATGAGGAAAGGGAAAGAAAAATACACAGGAATGGAGAAAAAGGAAGAACTCACGGAAAAAAACGGAAGAAGGAAAAGAAAAAAATGGAAAAGAAGAAGTGAAAGGAAGGATAGGAATGAAGAAAAGCGAAGTAATGAAGAAATACGGCAATAACATAATAAACAAAACAATGAATGAAAATAAACAAAGAGAAAAGGAAAAAAACAGACCGGAAACTTACAAATATATCAGAAAACTACTACTACTACTACTACTACTACTACTACTACTACTACAGGACTGAGTTAGAGAGAGGAGGGAAAGAGAAATACAGAGAAATGGAGACGCAATAATAAACTCCTTTCCTATTCCTCCTCCTCCCTTTTACTCTATTTTTCCTCTCCCACTCATTGGTCTTGGTGTGATGGTCATCTGGCCCCACAATGACAAAACTCTCTCTCTCTCTCTCTCTCTCTCTCTCTCTCTCTCTCTCTCTCTCTCTCTCTCTCTCTCTCTCTCTCTCTCTCTCTCTCTGGAGGGAACAAAAGACAGGAACGATATTTGTATATATGTTTTGAATTTGCAAAATAAATAAACAGCAGCAATAACTACTACTATTATTGTTATTACTACTACCATTACTACTACTACTACTATTGTTACTACTGCTACTACTATTATTACTACTGCTACTACTACTACTACTGCAAGAAAAAAGGTTTACATACACCAAAAACTTAAAAAAATGAAGGAGAACAAGAGCAACAACAACAAACAACAACAACAACAATCACTACCACCACCACCGCCACCACCACCACTGTACCGCTCCAACAAATAAACAAACAAGACATGGAAAACTATACCACCCCCCCCAACCCAATCACACCCCCTTCGCTACCCTCTAACCTCCCCCCCCATCGCCCAACCCCCTCAGCCCTCCCTTCCTCCCTCCTCCCCCCACCCCACCACTTCCTCCGCGTCTGCCAAACCCAGCGTCTAATTCCGATATGCAATTGAGTTTCTGAGGGTGAATGTGTCGCAATGAGTTACACTTTCCCCTCTTTCCCTCATCCCCTCTCTCTCTCTCTCTCTCTCTCTCTCTCTCTCTCTCTCTCTCTCTCTCTCTCTCTCTCGTTTCTTACTTTTCTTCATTTTTTTTTTCCTTTCATCTTTTCGTTTCTTACTTTTCTTCATTTTTTTTTCCTTTCATCTTTTCTCTTTTCCTTCATTTCCATTTAAGAAGAGGAAGAGGAGGAGGAGGAGATTGTGGTGGTGATGGTGGTGGATGAAAGCAAGGAAGAACACAAGAAGAAAAAACATGAAAAAATATTTAAGAGAAGCGAAGAAGAAAAAAAGGAAAAGAAAAAAAAAGAAAAGTAACAGTAGACGAAATATAAGAACGAAAAGTAGAACAAGAAGAAAAGAGGAAACAAAGAAGAACACAAGAAGAAAAAGGAGACAAAGAGAATAGTAGTGAAGATGTTGGAGAGACAAGAAGAGAAAACAAAACAAAAAAAAAAATAAGAAAGGCCTTGTAAAACGTAACAGGCCTATAATAGTGAGAGAGAGAGAGAGAGAGAGAGAGAGAGAGAGAGAGAGAGAGAGAGAGAGAGAGAGAGAGAGAGAGAGAGAAAGGAGTGGTCGCGATTCTTGTGTGGGCGGCGGCCTACCCTTCCCCTCACCACTCTCTCTCTCTCTCTCTCTCTCTCTCTCTCTCTCTCTCTCTCTCTCTCTCTCTCTCTCTCTCTCTCTCCCTGAGATCCATAGTTTGTAAAAGGGGACGTGAATGGGGCAGAAGGGGACACCAGTTTGAAGAACCCCTGGGACCGCTCTCTCTCTCTCTCTCTCTCTCTCTCTCTCTCTCTCTCTCTCTCTCTCTCTCTCTCTCTCTCTCTCTCTCTCTCTCTCTCTCTCATTATTCAAGGTTAAATTCGTTTGTGTTCTTACATATATAAACTTATTATCTCTCTCTCTCTCTCTCTCTCTCTCTCTCTCTCTCTCTCTCTCTCTCTCTCTCTCTCTCTCTCTCTCTCTCTCTCTCTCTCTCTCTCTCTCTCTCTCCATTTTCTTACATTCCTTCTGTTCCTCCATTTCCCACAATTCTCTCTCTCTCTCTCTCTCTCTCTCTCTCTCTCTCTCTCTCTCTCTCTCTCTCTCTCTCTCTCTCTCTCTCTCTCTCTCTCTCTCCCCTTCCCTTCCTTTCCCCTCTGTTTGTATATATTTCCTGCCCTCCTTCCTCGTGCCTTTCCCCTTCTTCTCTCCCCTCCTGCGGCTCACTCCCCTCTTTCCTCTCCTCTCCCCGCCTTTATCTCTCCTCCCTCCCCCCGCCCCCTCCAGTACCTCCCTTCTGGGGGTAGTTGGATTACTTCTCCCCACCCAAAACAACATGGGAAATCCTCTCTCTCTCTCTCTCTCTCTCTCTCTCTCTCTCTCTCTCTCTCTCTCTCTCTCTCTCTCTCTCTCTCTCTCTCTCTGAAGGTTTCACAGATTTTTTATTTATTTTTTTTATATTTTATGTTCTGAAACAGCATACGAGTATATATATATTTTTTTGTTCATCTCCTTATTCTTCTTCCTCCCCCTCTTCCTTCTTCTACTCCTTTTTTTCCTATTTGTTCTCCTTCCTCCTCCTCCTCCTCCTCCTCCTCCTCCTCCTCCTCCTCCTCCTCCTCCTCCTCTTATTCTTTTCTTTCTCTTCTTCATTTTTCTTCCCTTTCTTTATCTTTCTTTCTCCTTCTCTTCCTCTGTTTTCTGTTGTTGTTGTTGTTGTTGTTGTTGTTGTTTCCGCCTCCTCCTCTTTTTTTACTTCATCCTCCTCCTCTTTATTTTCTTTCTGCTTTCTCCTAATCCTCTTTACTACTACTACTACTACTACTAGTGCTACTATTATTATTACTACTACTACTACTACTACTACTACTACAATTACTACTACAACTATTGCAGCTACTATCACCACTCTCCTCCTCCTCCTCCTCCTCCTCCACCAATCAGCTGACGTCTTTCTCTTTACCACCTCTTCCTCTTCTTCTTCCTCTTTTTCTTGACCCTTTCCCCTTCAGGTGTCTCCTTAATCTTCCTCTTCCCCTTAGTTACCTTTCTCTCGAATATATTTCCCTTTAATCTTTTCCCTCCTTTCCCCTCTTTTTCCTCTTTTTCTCCTTCCTATTTTTTGTCTATTTTTCCTCTTTCTCTCTTTTTCTACTTTTCCTTCTTATTTTCTCTTTAATTTTTTCTCTCTTTTCATCTTTATTCTATTTCTTTCTCTTTTTAAGTCTAATGTTTTCCTCTTTCTCCCTTTCTCTCTTTCCTCTTGTTTTACTTTAATATTTTCCTCTTCTCAATTTTTTATCTTATTTTCCTATTTTTCCCATCTTTCTCTTTAAAATTTTCTTTTTCTTTCTTTCTCTTTAATCTTTTCCTTATTCCCTTATTTCTAGTCCAATTTAAGTTTTTTTTTCTCCATCTTCATTCCTTATTCCTTACCTCTTCTTCTCATTATCATCTCCTCCATCTCCTCCTTCTCTTCCTCTCTCTCCCCTTTTATTTCCCTTCTCTTCCCTTTTCCTTCTTTCTCCTGATGTTCCTTCTACTTCTCACTTCGCTCGTTTCCCTTCCTTCCCTTCCCCTTGTTTCCCCTTCCCTCTCCCCTCTTTCCCCTATTAAGCATCTCTTTCCCTTCCTCTCTTCCTCTCTCTTCCTCTCCCTGTTTCTTGGTCATCTCCTTCTTCTCCTTCTCCTTTCCCCTTCCTTCCTCTCCTCTCTTCCTCTCCTTCCCTAAACGTCTCTCCTCCTCCTCCTCTTTCCTACTCTTCCTTAATCACCAAGTTCTTCCTTCCTCAACTTCTCAAGCCTCCTCCTCTTCTTCTTCCTCCTCCTCCTCCTTGTTCTTCCACTTTCCTCCCCTCACTCTTCCTTAAAAGTCCACTCCTCATCCCTCCTCCTCTTCCTCCACACCCTCTAGTTACTTCCCTACTCTTCCCTTAATCAACCAGCTCCTCCTCCTCCTCCTCCTCCTCCTCCTCCTCCTCCTCCTCCTCCTCCTCCTCCTCTTCCTCCTCCTCTGCCACATCGATTACAAGCACATTGATTTAACATTTGTTACATATCACGGAATATATATGTCTTGTACGGCCAAACATTTCCCCTCCGCTGGGCACACACACACACACACACACACACACACACACACACACACACACACACACACACACACACACACACACACGGGCAAACAGAAGCCACGCGTCTGAGCAAACGAAGCCGACACACACAGAGGGCACCAATTACACCCCAGGAACCTCCCCTCTTCCTCCTCCTCCTCCTCCTCCTCCTCCTCCTCCTCCTCCTCCTCCTCCTCCTCCTCCTCGTGTTTACTCTTCATAACCGTTTGTCACTTGTTTCTCCGCCAGACAGGACACTTTTTTTTTTATATAAAGTTTCGCCTTCTAGGTTTAGGACGAGGAGGACGAGGAGGAGGAGGAGGAGGAGGAGGAGGAGGAGGAACAGAAGCAGCAACAACGGTAATAAGAGTAGCAGCAACAGTGGAGGCAGTAGTAGCAGCAGTAGCAACAGTGGTGTTAGTGATGGTGGTTGTGGTGGTGGTGGTAGTAGTAGTAGTAGTAGTAGTAGTAGTAGTAGTAGTAGTAGTAGTAGTAGTAGTAGTAGTTGAAGTAGTATCCAATTTCAATTCTGGTTTCCAATCTACAAACCCTATCTCCACTTATTAATTTTTCTCCTCTCTCTCTCTCTCTCTCTCTCTCTCTCTCTCTCTCTCTCTCTCTCTCTCTCTCTCTCTCTCTCTCTCTCTCTCTGTCTCAGGGTGTTGGTCCGTGACGGAGGACAACACTGGGACGTCACGGTATCAATTAGCGAGGAGGAGGAAGAGGAGGAGGAGGAGGAGGAGCGAGAGGAGGAGATATGGTGGAAAGGACGATTACACAGAGAGAGAGAGAGAGAGAGAGAGAGAGAGAGAGAGAGAGAGAGAGAGAGAGAGAGAGAGAGAGAGAGAGAGAGAGTTTATTAAAAATGCACAGTCTTGCCCACGAAAAACACTTACATAAACGCACATCAACTATTTACAAACACACACACACACACACACACACACACACACACACACACACACACAGACTTACACTTTTGAATATTTCTGAAAAACACTAATTCTCTCTCTCTCTCTCTCTCTCTCTCTCTCTCTCTCTCTCTCTCTCTCTCTCTCTCTCTCTCTCTCTCTCTCTCTGTCTGACCACCCAGCGATAGAGGGGAAAGAAAGAAAAACTCCACCCCATTCTTCTCCTCCTCCTCCTCCTCCTCCTCCTCCTCCTCCTCCTCCTCCTCCTCCTCCTCCTCTTCCTCCTCCTCCTCCTCCATCCCTCCCCGTCACTTTCCCATATCTCTTCAGCCCCTCAGATCCGCCTCCTCCGCCTCCTCCTCCTCCTCCTCCTCCTCCTCCTCTCCCCTCTCTCTCCCCTCACTCTCCCCTCTGCGCCTCTCCAAAAAAAGGGGAAAAAATATAACACATAAAAAAACTAACACCGATGACCCAAGCTAACCGGAAGTGAGGGGAGAGAGGGGAGAGAGGGGAGAGGGGGAAAGAGGGGAGAGGGGGAAGAGGGGGAGAGGAGAAGAGGAGGAGGGCAGTGAGGGGAACTATTTTTCCATGGTCATCTTTGAGGAGGGGAAAAGGGGAGGGAGTGAGGGGAAGAGGGAGGAAAAGTGGGAAAGGAAGATTGAGGGGAGTTTCCTGAGTGTGTATGTGCTAGAGAGAGAGAGAGAGAGAGAGAGAGAGAGAGAGAGAGAGAGAGAGAGAGAGAGAGAGAGAGAGAGAGAGAGAGAATGCAAACTAAAAAGGGGAAATTGCATGTAGGCACAGAGGGGAGAGGAGTGATACAGGAAGAGGAGGAGGAGGAGGAGGAGGAGGAGGAGGAGGAGGAAACAAGAAAAGTGAGGAAGGGAAAGGGAGGAGGAGAAGGGAAGAGAGGAAAAAGGAAAGGACACACACACACACACACACACACACACACACACACACACACACACACACACACACACACACACAAAAGTTCTTCATTCACTCTCCCTCTCCCATTCATCTATTCTTCATTCTCCAGTTATTTTTTCTCTTCCTCCCTCTGTGTGGTCCTCCTCCTCCTCCTCCTCCTTCTTCCACTGCTCACTCCAAATAGGAAGAACGGATCATTGGAGAGCCTATGGAGGGAGACGGTGAAGGAGGGAAGACTAGTAGTAGTAGTAGTAGTAGTAGTAGTAGTAGTAGTAGTAGTAGTAGTAGTAGTAGTAGTGGTAGTGGTGGTGGTGGTGTAGAAGTTGTTGTTGTTGTTGTTCAAAGTAACATTCATAACAGACACAAGGACACACGGCAAAGGATTATTCTCAAGTTACAATATTCAAATTCAAATACGTCATCATCATAAGTAAGACTCACGGAGACTAAAAGCTAGTGATAAAATAAAAAAAGTAGCAGTATTTACCTGTACTCTGACCACGAAAGCTATACACCGTGACTATTAAAACAATGCAGTATTTGTAACTAGTAATTATATCATCGCAAATTGTAACTGTAAAATAAGAATACATTACTTACTACAAATATGGGCACACTCCTAGATATAATTAAGATATATCATAAATACTATCATAAAATACTATCTTTTATTTTTTTACTGTCTTCTTTATGTTAAAAAAAATTACATAACTACGATGTATATTCCTTATTTGCCTCTCTGCCTATCACTGCTCTTCAAATATCTATGTTTACACCCCAAATAAAACTATCACTTGTCACCATTTCTCAAGGACCGACATAAAACGATTTAATAACACACAAAAGCACTATGGCCAGTATTCACGAAGCGGTCCTAGCGGGTCTTAGCTATGAAACCTGCCATGGGACAAAACAGCGCATTCTTGTCATAAACTGCGAGCTTGTCAGAAATCCGCACTAGATGCTGAGTCCAACCTGTCTTAGCGGCTTATGACAGATGCTCCCCTCAACCAATATGGCCGCTCCACAACATCTCCAGCTCAGGAATTATTTGTCTAGATATGACGCACTGAATGAACCTAATGACACGGAACTCATCAGAAGATATTGTCACCGATCTAGCCAGGGAAGCCTTATAGAGTGACACTGAGAGGAGAAATCCACTTACCCCCAAATTAAGGTGATCATAACACTTAAATATCTTCCTGCTGAGAAAAGCTACTAGAAAAATGCAGTTATGCAATAGTGATGGCCTTGGAGATTGTCAAAAGAACCATCCTTGTTACCAAACTATTTGAAAACTTTATATTATGGCGTTACTACGGGATCACATTGACGGTATTTCAGTTATTGAATTACTATCTTACTCACTGTGTCTCCTCCCAATACATGAAAACGAAAGAAATATTTTTAGAAGCTATAAAGTAATAGTAAACGACAGCTTTTGCTTCGTCTTTTAGTATTTGAAATCCAGTGAGTGCTACATACAGCAAACGGCTATGATAGACGGTTTTCTTTATCGTAACTTATGATATACGACTTATGACAGACGTTGTAAGTTATGATATGAATCTGCTATACCTATGACACATCTCATAAATTTATGAAGGATACGACTCCATATTCCCTAAAGAGAAACTCGGGCACCCATCATTACAAAAGTTGACCTTAAAAGGCTTCCGTTTTCTCTCACCTTCGCTCGCTCAGATATAAACAAAGTGTGTGCGTGACTCAGCCTGACTCGTGTATTTGAGAGAGAGAGAGAGAGAGAGAGAGAGAGAGAGAGAGAGAGAGAGAGAGAGAGAGAGAGAGAGAGAGATACTCGTACATCTTTATAGAATTAAACCTTTCTCTCTCTCTCTCTCTCTCTCTCTCTCTCTCTCTCTCTCTCTCTCTCTCTCTCTCTCTCTCTGGACGGAGGGAGGGAGGGAGGCAGGGAGGGAACAAAAGACAGGAACGATACAATATTTCCCCTTTCAAGTAGAAAATTATGACTTTTCCCCCTTTAGGAAAATTTCTTTCCGTCAGTTGTAAGAGGTTTATGTTCACTGTGTTTTAAGAGGAGGAGGGGGGAAGAGGAGGAGGAAGAACAGGAGGAGGAGGAGGAGGAGTGTGAGAGAGAGAGAAAGAGATAGTGAAGAAGAGGAAAAATAAATATCACCTTTTTAAACAGACAATAATAATCCTCTCTCTCTCTCTCTCTCTCTCTCTCTCTCTCTCTCTCTCTCTCTCTCTCTCTCTCTCTCTCTCTCTCTCTCTCTCTCTTAATAGCTCTGTATTGCCACAAAAGAGATAACTTCCGCTTATTATCTTTATTATTCCTTCTCTCACTTTCTTATCTTCTAATATCTTTCCTTGTCTTTCTCTCTGTCTCACTCAATCACTCGCTTTTTTTTTCTTCCTCTCATGAATTACCTCTTAATTTTCTGCCTCCTACCGTGCCGTGTTAGAGAGAGAGAGAGAGAGAGAGAGAGAGACTGTACACCATAATAAACCAAATACAGATTATGCTTAAAGTACTAATCTCTCTCTCTCTCTCTCTCTCTCTCTCTCTCTCTCTCTCTCTCTCTCTCTCTCTCTGACCCTCGCGACCTCGCCCTGACCTGGTCCCGATTAACACCTCTATGTTAACTCCCTTGTTTGTGTACAATGACCCTCCCTCCTCCTCCTCCTCCTCTTCTACTCTTCCTCCTTTCATTACCCTTCTTCCTTTCTTCCCTTACTCTCCTTCCGTCCGTTTCTTGCCTTTCCGACTCCCCATATCTCTCTCTCTCTCTCTCTCTCTCTCTCT
>NC_087170.1:12753994-12763994 GCF_035594125.1 Scylla paramamosain | reverse complement strand
CCCACCACCACCACCACCACCACCGTTGTTGATGTCATTCCCTTAGTGTGTGTGTGTGTGTGTGTGTGTGTGTGTGTGTGTGTGTGTGTGTGTGTGTGTGTGTGTGTGTGTGTGTGTGTGTACAGACTCGAGAGGTGAGCAGCCGCATCAAAAATTTGAGGCAAACCTTAAACTGAGTCGCCGCCGCCGCCATTTTGTTTACAGTGTGAGGGTTACGAGCGTGGTCTGTTTGTTGGTGTTAGTTCTGCCCGCCGAGCCGCCCTTTGATGCCCCCCCTGCCCCCTCTTACCCTCCCTTTACCCTCCCTCACTCCCTTCCCTCACCCAGTCTGACCTTTCCTCTCTCCTTCCTTTCCCCTTCCTTTGATCTTTCCCCTTCTTCCCCCGTGGTTACTTCCCCTTCTGTAACGTCTTCTTCTTCTTCTTCTTCTTCTTCTTCTTCTTGATAGTATGGTTATGTCCAGTAAGGCTGTTATTGTCTGTTTTTCCTTTGTATTCCTTTGTATTTCTTTGCATATTCCTCTTCCTCCTCGTCCTCCTCCTCCTCCTCTTCCTTCTTCGTAACGTTGTTCCTTCTCTCTCTTCCTCTTCAAAGTTTATTCCTATTTTCCTTTTTTATTAGTCTATTTTAATTTTCCTTACTTCATTCCCTCATTCCTCCTCCTCATTCCTCCTCCTCCTCCTCTTCGTCCGTCTCCTCCTCCCTTTGACTTCAACTCGTAATAACTTCCCCTCTTTCCCTCTCTTCCTTTCCGCTTTCAAGTTTATTCCTATTTCCCTTTACGAGTTTGTTTATTTCCCCCTTTACTTCATTCCCTCATTCCTTACTTAACATTGCTACTTATTCATTCTCCCTCTTCCCCCTATTCTTATTATATTTAGCTTCTGTGCAGTTTGCTCTTCCTCTTTTTCTCCTATTTTGCTTCTACACTTCATAATTTTCAACTTCTCTTTCCCTTCTCTTGCTATCAAATAATACGGAAACTAAATAAATATCCTCTACTTTCCTTTTCCCATTATGAAGTGTGGGACTGGTGCAGAAATGAAAATGTGTGGAAAAAAAAAATGCATGAATATAATTGGAATAAGAAATATGTTAAAACTAAAGGGTATATGTATAGATATAATAATAATAATAATAATAATAATAATAATAATAATAATAATGATAATAATAAGTAAAAGATAAAAAAAAAGCAGAAAGAAATGTTCGAGTGAGATAAGTATAGATTTTATTCTCTCTCTCTCTCTCTCTCTCTCTCTCTCTCTCTCTCTCTCTCTCTCTCTCTCTCTCTCTCTCTCTCTCTCTCCTCAAGGACGACACACAAACTAACCAAACACACAAACACACGCTCGGCACAAACACTGTTTTCTGAACCTTTAAACACTTATTTCTGCGAGAGAGAGAGAGAGAGAGAGAGAGAGAGAGAGAGAGAGAGAGAGAGAGAGAGACTGTCTGCCACCTGTGTTCACCTGGCCACTCCAATCTCACGGGCGCGCCACACACACACACACACACACACACACACACACACACACAAAGGGAAAATAATAATTCTTCCAATACTTTTTTTTCGGTAGAACAATAAATTTATAAAAAAAAAGCGTGATTTTCAGAAGGCATCAAATTATTTATATTCTACAACAACAACAACAACAACAACAACAACAACATCTACTAGTACTACTAATGCTACCACCACCACCTCTACAATCTTTAGCTGTCAAGTAAACACGATAACAAATTAATAAAGCGTTGACAAAAAAATAAACACACACACACACACACACACACACACCCGACATCTTAGCGCCGATACACACACACACACACACACACACACCGCCCCATTGTCGCCCTCCCTCCTTCCCTCTCCTGCTCCCCTCACTCCCCCACACTCCCTCTCTCCCTCACTCTCCTGGTCCCCTCGCGGTCTTCCTTTGCGGTCGGCGTGGTGACTGAGGTACGGAGAGCAGTGAGGGGCGGGGCCTCTCACCGCACTCTCCCTTCATTGGCTGGGAGAGTAACCTGCTCCCTCCCTCAATAACTTACTCTCCCTATATCTCACTCCTTTGAAATCCCAAAAAAATTGCTTAAAAAATTAGAATATTATGATGAAATAGGAAAAGGTTAATATTTAGGGAGGTAAGATGGGTTAGGGATGAGGTGGGTGATGGGGAGGATAGCGTGGATGGGGAGGGGTGGGGTCTGGTGGAGGTGGTGGGCGGGACTCTGGTAGGGGTGGGCGGGGTTTGGTAGGGTTGAGTGGCAGACCGCAGGCCCGCAAGACGACCACGCTCAGTCACCGCCCGCCGCAGTGGATGTGTGCTGTGGCTGCGGAGTGGTGTACGTGTGTGTGTGCGTGAGCGTGTGAGTGTACGACCTTGTGTGAGCGCGCGGTGTGACGTTGAGTGAGAGTGACGAGTGGAAATTAGTGGTTGTGACTCCCACCGATGTTTCCACTTCCCTCGCCTCCACCTCCTGTCCTCCTCTTGATCCCCGCAGCCTCCACGTCTCCTCCCGCCACCTCCACCTCCTCCCACCTGGCCGCGGCGCTAACAGGTGGTTGGTGGGCCGCGACATACCGCGTCGTGATGACAGGGAGAGAAAAATAGAGAATTGCAGAGGGAAAAAAAAAAGTGTGTTAGAACGAACGTAATTTCAGGGGTGTTTTTTTCTGACTCTCATACTGTCTCTCTCTCCGTGTGATGTGTAATTATTCACAGCGACAGATGCACCGTACAAAGGCTTTATACACCCACGAGGAAGATTAAAGTAGAAGATTGCAAGAGAAGGGGCAGTGATGTAAATAAACTTGTAATAAACAGAAAAAACGAAGGAAAGAGAGGAAAACAAAATATTAAATCATTCACATCACTAAAGGCGCCGCACAGGAGCTTTATACATCCACGAAGAAGATTAAAGTAGAAGATTGTAAGAAAAGGGGCAGTGATGTAAAGAAATTAGTAAAAGAAAAGAAAAACGAGGGAAAGAAAGCAGAGGAAAACAAAATATGAAATAATTCACAAAATTACATGCACTGTATAGGTTCCTTAAGGTGGCCCACAAGGAAGATTAAAGAAGAATACTGCATGTAAGCAAATCGTAAAACAAGACAGAAATGAAGGAAAGGACGTTATGAGAGGAAAAATAAAATATTGCCTTGGAGAAAAAGAAAAAAATGAAGATATAAAACCTTTACAATCACTTACAAAGAGGAAACAAAGTAGAATAATGGAGGAAAAACTGCAGTGATGAAAAGAAATTAGTAGGAAAAAAGGAGAAAAAGATGGACGTTATGAAAGAGGAAAATAAATTATCTAATCATTCTCGGCAGTAAATACACCGAACAGAATCTTTATACATCTAAAAGGAAGATAAAAAAAAAAAGTAGAATATTGGAGGGGAAATGGCAGTGATGATTGGGAATTAGTAAACAGTTAAAGTTAAAAGAAAGGAAGAAAAGGAAGGGGCGTTAAGAGAGTGGAAAAACAAAACGCTGCGATACAGGAAGGAAAAAAAAATCGAATAGTAAAAATAGAATAACTTTTCGAACACTCCAAAAAATAAATAAATAAATAAATAATATATATACATATATATATATATATATATATATATATATATATATATATATATATATATATATATATATATATATATATATATATATATATATATATATATATATATATATATATATATATATATATATATATATATGAAAAATATCAGAAAAAAAAGAATGTCCCGGTATTGTAAGACCTTTCTGAAGACACCTTAAGAAATAAATGTTCAAATATACGTACAAAATGAATAAGGGAGAAATGCGTTAAAAGAAAAAAAGGGTGGGGGGGTAAGATAGAAATCCGTACGAGAAAAAAATAATAACAGGAAAAGGAGAGATCAAAACCAGAGGCAATAACATAATTTTAAAGAAAGATGTAAGAGAAAAACCTAACCTAAACCTAAGACTTTATACACTCCTCACCGCCAGAACACGAATAAAGTAAATGACTGACTGAATAATGAGTGAATATTGAATATCTTAACATCTCCCACTCAAAGAAAACAGAATCAGACAGGAGGAAAAAAACAACAACACAAAACAAAAACAAAGCAGCAGTGTTGAGAATAATACAGGAAAAGCGAAACATTGTAGTATAAAAGAGGAAAGAAAATATAGATTCTAAAATATTAAAGACCAAAACGAAATACAACATCCGGCAGGTAACGTAAAGCAATCAACTAAAACGATAACAGCTCACTCCACCCAAAAAAATCAAACACACACACATACACACACACACACACACACCTGAGGCAATCGACGTTTCTTTTTTTTTCTATCAATTCTGATGAAAACTATACAGTGATAAATAAATAAATGAAAAAAATGACACTGCTGGATAAAATAAAAATAAATAAAAAAAAAAACTGAGCGCAGGTAAACGTAAGCATGCCTGAAAAAAAAATTACGTTGAATAAAAGAAAATAGCTAAATAAAATGGAATAAAAAAAGAGTAGAGTCCTGCAGAGTATAAATAAAGAAATAAATAAGCAAATAAATAAATGAACAGAAAAAAATAATCTCACGTTGAAAATTTGTTGTTGCGTAAACTGAACGAAGAAAAATGAATAATGGGCCCGGACAGGTACGAAAAACTATAGGAATTACATAAAAAAGTGAATAATAATAATGTAGACAAGAGAGAGAGAGAGAGAGAGAGATAAAAACAAAAAAACAGGAATATATTAACTAAAGCGAGTGAGAACCATTGCAGCATAAATACATACAAAGAACTAAAGAAACAAAAAAAAATCTACATTGGAATCACGAATTTAAAGGAAACTTACCGAGTGACCAAATAGAAACTAGAGGAAAAAATATTATCTTTTCTTCCCTTTTTTTGACAGAAATGGACTGATTCAATACAATTCGTGCTCGAAAATTCTTGAACTGCAAACTTATAACTATGTGAAGGAGGCCAATTACTAATATACATTCAAAAACTACAAGAAAAAAAATATACAAGTGATTTGACGAACGATATTTCTAGTGAACAAAAACAACATGGTTTTTTAAAGTCTCTCTCTCTCTCTCTCTCTCTCTCTCTCTCTCTCTCTCTCTCTCTCTCTCTCTCTCTCTCTCTCTCTCTCTCTCTCTCTCTCTCTCTCTCTTCTTTACTTCACCCTCCTCCTCTTCCTCCTCCTCCTCCTTTTCCTCCTCCTCCTCTTCCTAATCCCTTTACTAGTTTCCCCTCTTCCTCTTCCCCTTCCTTCTTCCCTAATCCCTACCATTCACTCATCACCCTTCCCCATCCCACCACCCCATCACCCCCACCATTACCCATTCCTACCATGTTTTCCGACGTCGCCATGGGGGAAGTGATGGGCGTGGGGGGCGGCATGGGCGGGGCTGAGCGGTCGTGGGCGGACATGTTGGGGGGGCTCATGATGGGGGGGGAGCCTGCTGGTGATTTGGTAAGGACTGGTGCCCCTAATATCATCTGCACTGTTCTTCCCCCCCACTGGCGCTCCAACAAGACGCTCCCCAGCGCGTTCAAGTGAGTATAGTGGGGATTTGTGGGGAATTAGGGGCTGGGGAGGAAGGAGGAGTTATAAAAAGCGAATGTTTAACTCCCTAACGCCTTCAATTGAATATTTTGGGGGGTTTGTTGGGAATTTCTTGAGGATTAACGCTTGGGGAGGAAGGAAGGGTGTATCTAACTCCCCAACGCTTTCATGTGAATATATTGAGGATTAAAGGGATTACCTAGGATTTCTATTGGGGACTGGCTCATTCCTCCCCAAAAATACAACCTCTTCCCTTAATTTCCTAGTCCCCATTCCTCCCAAACTTAATTCCTCCCCAAAGATAACACAATTCCCCCCTCCATTCTCTCATAGCTAACCACCTCTTTCTCCCCCTCCCCCAGAGTGGTGTACCTGGGCCCGGTGCAGGACGGTACAGTGGTGACGGTACGCGCAGGTAACGACGAGAACTGCTGCGCTGAGCTTCGTAACAACTCAGCGATCATCAAGGACCAGGTGGCGAAATTTAACGACCTGCGCTTCGTCGGCAGGTCAGGCAGAGGTAGGTCACGCGCCGCTGTGTTAGGCTAGGTCATGTCAGGTCACGTTGGATCATGCTAGGTCACGCTGGGGCATCTTAGGTCACGTTGGGGCATCTTAGGTCACGTTGGGTTAAGTTTGATCACGCTGGGGTAGGTTAGGTCACGCTGAGTCTTATTAGGTCACGCTAGGTTGTTTGATCACGCTAGGTCACGCTGGGTCATGCAAATTCAGGCTGGATCATGTTAGAACGTCTCGGTGTCATGGTGGGTCATTCTAGTTTTGGTAGAAGTTAAGGGAAGCTGCAAGAAGCCATCAGGCCTACACGTGGCAGTCCCTCTATACAACCTCCACACCTGTATTATCAACTGTCTGTATTATAATTTCATCTGATTTTGTAAAGCTTCCTATTGATTCAGCACCAACAACCTGATGACTAGAGTCTATTCCAGTCATCTTCCTCTACCTGTGAACTAATTTCTTGCGATCTCTGTTTTTAAATCTAACTTTATAGAGCTTTAATCTAACCCATCACCGCAGACTTAACTAAACTGTCCTCCGCTTTGAAAATTTACGTTTAACTTTGTCGGGAGTAGTGAAGTAGCGCTCTTTTTCTCCTTCTCCTCTTAGTGTTTTATGCCATTGGTCACTTCCTTCACGCATAAAAAAAATAAATAAACAGATAAGTACATTGATGAATAAACAAGGTGAACGCAAGAAAAAGTACCAACCAGCAAGTAGCTTTAACGGTGACCTCAGAACTAAGTAACCCACAACAAAACACGCCTTGATCTAAAACACTCTACCCAGCTCAACACACAACAAAAACAAATAAAACAAAACAAAAAAAAGACCGATTCAATTAAACAAAAAAAAAAACTAATAAACATCAAAATTAAAACTACAAGGGACCAAAGAAAAAAAAAGATAAACAAACATGCAGGGAAAGACTCGTCAGATGTTGATGTTACTGGCGGGGCAACGCAAACACAAACACAAACACTAATAATGATAAGTCAATAAGCAAGCATTACTTTCACACACCGCCCCGCCCCGCCTTGCTTCTTGAGACGAGGCGAGACCAATAGTGGTGAGTTTAATTTTAACACTTACGTATCACCAAGGAGAGGGAGAGGGAGACGGATGTCCGCAGGTCTGAAATGAAGGAGGATGTGGAATTAGATAAACGAATGAATATGAAGGGATAACAAACAGATAAAATTGATAAAATAAAAATGAATATCGTTTACAAGGGTACAAATGAGAAATACAGGGAGGAAGGAAAGTTTGTTGCTCTGAAATGAAGGACGATAAGAAATTAAATAGTGAAGAATAAAGGTAGGAATAAGAAACAGAGGGATAGGGAAAAGAAGTTTGCTACTAAACGAATGGGTAGGAAATTAAATAGAGATAATAAACAAATAGTATTATGGAAAATTGTTTGGTTTTAAAGATAAGAATAATAAACAGAGAAAGGGAAGGAAATCTGCGGCTTTGAAATTATGGATATTAAATTAGATGACAAGAATAAGAAATAAATGGAGGGAGGGAAGTCTGCAGCTCTGAAATGAAGGATATTAAATTATATAGTGAATGAATGGCAGTGAAATTAAACAGAGATATATAAGACTGATGAAAATAATTGTTGCTTTTAAAGGTAAGAATAACAAATGAAGGACATAACATTATAGTAAACAAATATAAACTAAACTGAACGGACAATTTAAAACGGATAAGACTAATAAGAATGATCGTCGCCTTTAAAGATGTAAATGATAAATAAACAAATACAAGTCGCCTCACTCACCACCGGCGGGACAAATACGCGAGTGGCGGGGATATAAAGCTGCCTCGTAAACACTCCACGAAGGGCAACCTGAGCCTTCACTAATAAAACGACTCAAAACACAAGAAGTCACCACAAGGCCGCCGCGTCCTTCCTGGCGCCCGACACACACACACACACACACACACACATAGTCAAGACAAACATGAAAAACGTTGATCTCAGTAAGAACATTATAGTTGAAGAAAAAATTAATAGTAATAACAGCACCAATAACATACTTACTTTAAAAAGGCTCAGAGGTACTTGAAGGTCCGCCAGGTTACAAAAACAAACGGATCAAGAATTAAAAAGGAATACAAATAATTTTGCGTCCAGCTTTATGAAAATTCTGCCCTAAAAGTTTTATCCATAAATTCTCTTATTGCTGTGAAAACGTGAGAATGACAGGCGCCAGACAGACAGACAGACAGACAAAGGCAACACTGTTAATAATAATGATGTTGAGTATACAGACTGACACACAGACAGACAAACCTAGTCTCTTACTAACAGATGTGGGTACACAGACAGACAGACAGGCACACGTAGCTCTCTTAGCAATAGAAATATGGGTATAGATGCAAGACAGTCCACTGTGTAAATCCTGGGAGCGCCATATGACAACACTGAGATAGGCTGAGAGTTGCTGATGAGTAAATATTGCCCGTGCGACACCCGAGACTTGAGGTGCTAAGAGCGGCCTGTGTGTGTGTGTGTGTGTGTGTGTGTGTGCCGCCGAGGACAGTGTGTGTGTGTGTGTGTGTGTGTGTGTGTGTGTGTGTGTGTGTGCCGCAGAGGACAGTAATGGTGAAGTGTCAGTTACATACACAGCCGCCATCCGTCACCATGTGTGTGTGTGTGTGTGTGTGTGTGTGTGTGGGTCTGGTTACTACCGCACCCTTATCTCTCCCATCAGCATCACCACCATCATCATCAGCCACTCTCCCTCTACCCTCTCACTCTTTCTCCCACTGCCACTGTAGAATCTCTCTCTCTCTCTCTCTCTCTCTCTCTCTCTCTCTCTCTCTCTCTCTCTCTCTCTCTCTCTCTCTCTCTCTCTCTCTCTCTCTCAGACTTCCTCTATATTGCAACCCTTTTTTTTCCACTACAATCATTCATTCATCTATTCTCGTCTCTTTTTTTCCGGTTAGGCAAAAGTGCAAATTGATAACTTATCTATTTATTTATTCATGCTCATCTTTCTTCATTTATTCCTGATCAAGTAAAAGTAAGATTATTCACATTTATCTCTCCATTTCTACTCATCTTTCTCCGTCTTGTCCTTGTCAGGTAAAAGTACGAATTACACTTATTTTATCTGTTTATTTCTGCTCATCATTCTTCGTCTTGTTGTCGCCAGGTAAAAGCTTCCTCCTGACCATCACCATCAGCACCTCCCCCCCTCAAGTAGCGACCTCACAACAAGGCGATCAAGGTGACGGTGGACGGCCCTAGGGAACCCCGCTCAAAGTCACGTGAGTACTGCTGACGGAGGAGGAGGAGGAGGAGGAGGAGGAGGAGGTAGTGAGAAAAAATCTGAACTTATCTTAGTGGCGTGTAAATATGTACAATTTTTAATAGGTCCAACCAAGGAGGAAGATTTAAATACGTATATAAATCCAAATATATATATAACCCTGACAATAATTTTAATTTGAGGGGGAGTTAAGAGGAAGAGCAGGGATTACAAATACAACCAGTAAGACTCCCAGGTCCCTTGTTAAGCTCTTTCATTTCACTACTCTACACTAATTACTCGCATTAGAGAAAGGCGGGCATAGCGGAAGGCTCCTCCCCCTCCCCGCATCACCCCCATCCCTCAAACTATAAATGGATAAGGGGAGAAGGAAGTTAAAATTCAAGGACAGCATAAATGGAAGAGCAAATTTAGCAAACTGTAAACTCTAAACTAACAATGGGTAGAGTTTGTGGGTGGAAGGAAGGATGCTGGAAGTGAAGATGTGAAGACTACGAACTGAAAGAGAGGAGGAGGAGGAGGAGGAGGAGGAGGAGGAGGGTGTTATAGCAGTATATTAGAAAAGTGGAGGATGAATTACAGTCAAATACAAATGAACATAAGGGGAAGGTTTGAAACAT
>NC_087170.1:12741494-12746494 GCF_035594125.1 Scylla paramamosain | reverse complement strand
AAGTCAAATTATTCACACTTGGAACTCGAGTTAGAAAGAGAAAGGAAAAACAATAATGAAACCAAAACTGGAAGCGTTTCATCACACACACACACACACACACACATACACACACACACACACGTAAACACTTGTGTACATGATTTGCCATCTTGTTCTTTTGTTTATTTTGTATGTGTGTGTGTGTGTGTGTGTGTGTGTGTGTGTGTGTGTGTGTGTGTGTGTGTTGTTAAGCTTCGCGTCTTCCCCCAATGATAAATGAAAGGGAAGGTTTGTTGAACATATAAACATACATACATGCATACGTACTTACATTCTCTCTCTCTCTCTCTCTCTCTCTCTCTCTCTCTCTCTCTCTCTCTCTCTCTCTCTCTCTCGTTCATCAGCAGCAAACTCAATATACATAACGTACGAACATAAATACACTGAAATATAATACACAAACATATTAAGAGGAACTTAAAATGAAGGAAAATACATTCAACACATCGTAAACTAATCTCTCTCTCTCTCTCTCTCTCTCTCTCTCTCTCTCTCTCTCTCTCTCTCTCTCTCTCTCTCTCTCTCTCTAACCACCGTGGCTCCCCTCACCACCACAACGATACTTAATAACCCTGTAACTACCCTCGTTACCTGCCACCAGCACACTACCTGAATATCGATCCTCCCACTCCTCTCCCTCCCCCTCCTTCCACCTCTCCCTCTCTCTCCCTCCCTCCCATCATCCTTTTCCTCCACGTGTCAACCCACCTGCCTCCTACTCATACATATTCATTTTGACGGACAGACGGACAGACAGACGGACGGGCGGATATACATATACTAGTGACACAATGGTTGTACATAAAGTGGTGTGTGTGTGTGTGTGTGTGTGTGTGTGTGTGTGTGTGTGTGTGTGTGTGTGTGTGTGTGTGTGTGTGTGTGTGTGTGTGTGTGTGTGCGAGCGTGCGTGTGTGTCTTGTTTGCCTATGTGCACGATTGTGGTTTTAAGAAGTGTAAATATGAGGTCTTGTGTGTGTGTGTGTGTGTGTGTGTGTGTGTTTTACGTACATGGCGCGCGCACACACACACACACACACACACACACACGATTACCCAACTCTATCACATTCCCTTTGACACGCGAATCAATAGTCTAACCACAAGTCTCTCCCGCCCCTTAGTTAGCAGCCCCTCACCACCACCACCACCACCATTACCACCACCACTGATATTTCCGTCCTTAGTATTTACCACAAAGCCCCACCATCATCTGTAACGTCGGTACTATCACCTCTGTTACTGGCATGTTATCATCCCTATTAGCATCACCACAATCACTTATCATCACCATCACTATCTTACTACCAGCACTACCCCCACCGCTATTTTTCCCTATCAACTGCCATTACTACAACTACAATCATTATACTTTACCAACACTACTACTACTACTACTGCAACAACCATTATTTGTACTATATACCACAACTTCTACGTATTACTACAACGGACACTAACACTAAACAAGCACACACACACACACACACACACACACACACCACCACCACCTTTGTTTACCCCATTAACAAGACTAATTAATAGGTGGACAGTGCAATGAGAAGGAGCAGCAAGAGAAGGAGAAATATTACCGCAAGGGAGAGGGAAAGAGGGGAGAGAGGGGAGAGGGGAGGCTAAGGGGGTGTTTAGTATGCTCGCGCGGTGGCCCCACCCAAAACAAACTCCCATTTCAATTATACTCACCACGGGGCCCCCACCTGGCGTGACTCACCTGGCAGAATTATGTAATTAATTGCGGAATTTCTACTTGTATCATTTTTCACCAGGCGTTACCTACCTACTGTTCGACTCTTGACCAGCAGGGGCACAGGAAACGCAGGTAACAGTGCAGGTGTTTATTCACAGAAGGTGTGAACAGAAGGCTGGAGGTAGGTGATCTCCCGGCGCCAGGCCGCGCACTTCCACTTAACACGTATGACTGAAGCCTAGCTCGTTCACTCATACACGTATTCATGCCTCACACAAGTCTCGCTCATTCACTCGTTCACACAACTAGCTAACAACCACACACCTCCCCCGAGACATAAGGAAGATTCCTTATCTTTGTTATGGCTACCGTAACACATGAAACAAAGTTACAATGATTGAAGTACAGAAAACACGGTACATATACACAAAACAAACACAGCGTACAATGAACACGTACGACTAATCGTAGGTGCTACGGTGCCACCGCACCTGCAGTCGTCTCGGCTCCCTACGCTGTCGGCTGCTTCGACGCTCTGGTTGCTCTCGGCCACGGTGTACCCCGTTACCCTGATGCTCCGGGCTGCCGGGATGGTGGTGTTCCTCGTGACCCTGATGCTGAAGCGCTGCACCGCCATGAGCGGTGTGCTGCTCGACAGGAAGGGGAGCAAGAGGTCTGTGTGGGCGTAGGTGTCTTCTATTACGCCACATCACGCGACCGCTGCCCATCTTGATGAGGTAGTCTCTCCTTCGCCCAACAGCCACGATGACACCCAGGCGATCCCAGAGGCCTGTCGTGTGATCTTGAACGTCGACGTGGCCACCGAGGTGCAGGAGAGGAAGAGTACGGGCGGACGCGTCGTGGCGAAGTTTCGCTTTCTTCCTCAGTCGCTCTGCCTTGGCGTCGCACTCATCAGCAGCGCGCTGCCACTGCTGAGCGTATGAGCGATGATGAGCCGGGACACAGGACCTCATAGGATGACCGAAGAGGACTTGTGCTGGTGATCGCCCTTCCGCCCTCGGAGTGTTGCGCAGTTCCAGCAACCCGCGAGCGAACGCATCCTCGTCCAGGTGTCCCTGCTGTGTGGTCGTGAGGATCAGCTTCTTCACGGACTTGACCGCTGCCTCGGCGTGACCATTGGAGCGTGGATAATGAGGTGAAGATACACGATGCTCCACCCCCCATCGAGCCAGGAAGCGCCGTACCGATGAAGAAGTGAACTGCGGTCCACCGTCAGTCCTCAGGAGAACAGGCACGCCCGTGTCGGCGAACACACCCCGAAGGACACGAACGAGCTGATCAGCCGATGCTGGACGTGAGCATGCAGACACGTGAGGCCACCCAGACAAGCGATCTACATACACGAGGTATGTACGGCCTGCTGCGTGGAAGTAGTCTGCAGAAACTGACTCAAACACCCTGCTGGGTGTGTCCGTGTCCTGCCAGAGAGGTTCGTTGGCTTGGCTTGGTAGGAGTGGACGGCATAGTGAGCATCCAGAAACGACGTTCTCAACGTCTCTGTCCATACCAGGCCAGTACACCGTTTGTCGGGCCCGTCGCTTGGTGCGCTCCATCCCCTGATGACTGTCATGGAGTCGCTCTAGTGTTTCTCGGCGGAGGCTGTGAGGAATAAGAAGCCTCGGCCCGTAAACCACCAGGTCGTCGTCTACGGCCAGCAGACTGCGCACCGGCCAGTACGTACGCAAGCGGTGATCGAGGTCGTGGCAATGATCAGGGAAGCCCTCGATGATGACGTTCTTGAGCAAGCAGTACTCCCCGTCTCTTGCTGCTGCGGCACGTACCATTTCCACAGTCTGATCCTGGAGTGGTGCTAAGCGGACGCCGTCCTCATTGGTGGCAGATAACGCTGAGATGACCGCTGAGTGGAGAGGGTCGAGGTCACCAGAAGTAGCAGCATCCTCTTCCTCCACTGGGTCCTGTACTGGAGCACGTAAACCTTCCTTTGCTTCGAAGACGCCGGGAAAGGCCTTGATCACAGCAGCAGCGTGCCCCGCACGCTGCTGTGGCGTTGGGTCGTAGGAATGAGGCCAGCTGATCACTTCTGTGGGCGTAGATAGAGGTGGCTGCGAGGCGGTCGGGTACTTGATGGAGCTGTTGCCGGTGTGCTGTTCTTCCCTGCGTAGCGGTCGGATTTGAGCCGGAAAATCTTCGGGGAGGATTCCGAGAGCGATGGAATCGTACCAGCTAAGCAGCGCCCCCTTCACCTCCTTCACCACGCTCACAACAGTCTCAGCTTCCCTGTCGCCCAGTTGCAAGTGCGACGAGAAAGTTCCTACACAGGTGAGGGGGTGATTACCGGCAGCATAAAGTCCATCACCATCAGCGGGCGCCAAGCTGGAGGGCGGGATTCCAAGGAGTGTTGCCGTGTCGAGGCCAATAACGGTCGTTTCGGCCCCAGAGTCAGGAGTCCACGTAATCTTGTCTCTTCCAGCGGGATGTGTGGCGGTAATGAGCACCTGGGGCGCAGGTCGTGCCGTCACCGTCTTTGTGTATACGCCTGATAAGAGCTGGTATACACTGGCACTGGCTCCCCGCCTCGGGCCTGCACCGCGATGAGGAGAGACAGTTGAGGAACTCCTCGAAGCTCCTCGTCGTTTCCTCACTGTCTGCTGACATACACTCGCAAAATGCCCTCTTTTCCCGCAGTTACGACACACTTTATCTATTGCCTGGCATCCCCTTTTGTCACTGCGACAATTTTTGCCACAACGATAACAGCCCGTGGGGCTTGAGCCCCCGAAACTGCCCTTCCTGTAGTTCGAGACAGCGTTCACACCATGGCTCGAAGAGTGAGAGCCGCCCCTTAGTACTGCACTACACTGGTTAGCGCTCTCTGATGCTCTGCAAATATCTATGGCGTTTTCAAGGGTGAGTTTCTTGTTTTCCAGCATGCGTTTCAGAGCCACTTCGTCTCGTGTCCCAACGACAATTCTGTCACGCAGCTGATGGTTTATGCACTGGTCGCAAAAGTCACAGAAATTGGCGATTTCCTTTACAGCACATAAAAAGTCGTCAAAACCTTCTTGCGTTTCTTGCACGCGGGAGTAGAAGTCTCTTCTATCCATGATGATGTTGCGCTGGCTTCGCAGGTACTCACACATTGCATCGAGGATGGTTCTTAACTCCGCGTCTCTCGGTAAGCTTATCCCGTAGCGAAGTGTACGGGTCCACTCGTCGTCTAGGACAGCAGCGAGTGCCGCCCTCTGCTCAGCCAGGGAGAGACAGTCTATCC
>NC_087170.1:12706494-12733994 GCF_035594125.1 Scylla paramamosain | reverse complement strand
CTCTCTCTCTCTCTCTCTCTCTCTCTCTCTCTCTCTCTCTCTCTCTCTCTCTCTCGTGAAATTATCTTTCGTATTAAATTATAATTGTATTTGTTTTTCTGATGTTTATATTTTCTTTTGTTTTCTTTTGTGTACCTCTCACCTTCTTTGTTTACTTTATCTATTCCATTATTTATTATTTCCTGTGTCTTCTTATTTAGTTCTATTTGTTTTTTTTTTCATTTTATTATTTGACACTTTGCATATCCAAGTGTCTTTTTCTATTTTTCTCGTCGTTTAGTATTTCTGTTGTTTTTTTTTCTCTATTTCGATCGATAAACACGAAAAAAGTAGTCGTGTGTGTGTGTGTGTGTGTGTGTGTGTGTGTGTGTGTGTGTGTGTGTGTGCAACCCTGTGCGTGTGTGATTCCCTTGTTTCGAGGTTAAGCTAAATCTCACTTTGCTCTTTTATTCTCTCTCTCTCTCTCTCTCTCTCTCTCTCTCTCTCTCTCTCTCTCTCTCTCTTTTTTTTTTTTTTTTTTTTTTATTTATACAAATCTACATGATATGTGTTTACAGAGTTGCTGTACATATACTTTACATATTTCATACAACAATTTAGGCTAAAGAAGTCATTGTTAATGCCTTCTATCTGAAAGCCTCTCTCTGTTTGTCTGTTACAACCACACATTCACTGCAGTCTTGAACTGCTGCCTGGTCCAGCCCTCAACACTTGGCTGCACGGTAACAAACTCGTTCCACCAGCCAATGTATGTGTTCAGAAACTGTCTTTGATGGTGCCACGTTCTGCACCTGGGCTGGTGCAGCTCCCCAGGGCCACGTGTGACAGCTCTGGTGGTGACTTCGGCATGTCGGGCAGGCTGCCGGAGAGCCTGTAGGTGCGGCACCCGTTGCTGTTGCACTCTCTCTCTCTCTCTCTCTCTCTCTCTCTCTCTCTCTCTCTCTCTCACCTACACCTTACGTACGTGTCTTCTTCGTGACCTACACCCATTTTAAAACCAATTTCCCTTCCTTCCCTCTCAGCATTTTCCTTCCTTCTTTCTTTCCTTTCTCCATAGCTTCCTTCTTTATCTGTTTATCCCTCGCGTTGTAAACTCTGTCCTTCCATCCTTTGCTGTTCCGTTGCTGTTGCACTCTCTCTCTCTCTCTCTCTCTCTCTCTCTCTCTCTCTCTCTCTCACCTACACCTTACGTACGTGTCTTCTTCGTGACCTACACCCATTTTAAAACCAATTTCCCTTCCTTCCCTCTCAGCATTTTCCTTCCTTCTTTCTTTCCTTTCTCCATAGCTTCCTTCTTTATCTGTTTATCCCTCGCGTTGTAAACTCTGTCCTTCCATCCTTTGTTCCTTATCCTAGTTATTCTATCTTTCCTTTATTTCATTCTTTCATTCGTTTTTTTTTCTTCTTTCCTTCCATTCCTTAAGATTTTCATCCTCCATCTCTTGTCATAGTTTCTCCTCTCTTTCCTTCCTTCATTCCTTCCTTTCTTTGTGTATTTTCTTCTTTTCTTGCCTTTCTTCACACTTTCCTCTCTCACCATTTGTTCCTCTCTGGCTTACTCTTCCCTTTTCTCCTTCATTTATTTATTCTTTTTTTCTCCTCTCCTCCTTTTCCTCGCCTCTTTAACATTCCCTCCTTCACACATTATTTTCTCTCTCAAGTCATTTTTCGCGTGCAGTCTTTCATTATTTATCAATTAATTCTTCCTCGTCTTCCTGGTCCATGCTTTTGTTTTGTTTTTTGTTTTCCTTCTTTCAACCACTTTGCGACTTCCCTTGTCCTTTCATCTCTCAGTTTCATTCTCCTTCACTTTAATATTTCCTTCAAGGTCTTTTTTTTTTTTTCCCTTTAAATCCCGAAATTCCTTTTATGTGAATTTAAAACGTGCATTCTTCTTGTTTCCTTCCTTGTTTCCTTCCTTCCTTCCTTTACCGTCATCAGCTCTTTATTTCCCATTTTCCTCCTTCCTACTTTGCTACATCCTGATTACTTCTCACTTCCATCGCTGCTTCATTTTTTTGTTATTCCCTTCATCTATTTCCATCCTTTCTTCCATTACCTTATTCAGCCTTTCATCTTCCCTTTCCTCCTCTCATTCCAACCCTTCTCTCCCTCCCTCACTGTAACCACTCTTCTCGGATCGCTCTCTCTCTCTCTCTCTCTCTCTCCTTCTCCTTATCTCCTCTCTCTAACTCGCCACCTCCACTCTCCACCTCATCTCTTTCTTAACCACCTATCTTTCCTTCCTTACATTATTATCCCTCTATTTTTATTCTCGACTTCCTTTTTCCATTGTCCTTATTAGCTTTAAATTATTCATCAGTCTATTGATTCGTCTGTAAATGGTTAAGAAATGTACTTTTTTCTCTTGTTCCCTACATATATTTTACTTGTATATTGGCAAGAAAGTACTAAAGCTTTTGTAGATGGGATAATTATTTTCAGTATACTCGTATGTGATCATTTGGTATAATCCTGTATATTTTTCTTAGTATCCTTCCTTATTTCTAACTTTCCCCTTCACTAACCCATCCTTATCTATGATCTACCTTTTCTTTCTCTTTCTTCTTACCTTCTCTTCTTACTTTTTCTTCTGTTCCTCCCTCCATTCATCATCCTTCTTACAGCAAGTTTTCTTCCTTATTCCTGTTTCCTTCACTGACCTTCGCCTTTACTAAACATCCACACCTGTTAATCTTTTCCCATCCTACACCCCACCACCTTTCCTGGCATCATCTTTCATCCTACACCTGTACACCTACCACACCTGATTCTAGCCCATACTGTAAAACACTTCTTCGCCGCACTTCACTTCTTTCAAAAGGCTGTAGTTGAACTTTCACGAGTTTTTAAAGATGTTTTACGGTGCTAGTACAAATTAACAAGACTTCTATGTTATTAATTGGAGAAACACTTTTGAGAACCTGGCTTATCATCTCTGTGGCCTTTGAAAACAGTCAGAGTGAATGAGCAAAGCGTTTCTGAATACGAGGTTCCTCTTCCTCTATCTTTCCCATTCTCTCACCTTCCATACATACATCCCTATTCCTCCTTCCCTTCCTTCCCTTTCCCTTCCAATACCTTCTTCCCCCTCCTTCCTTCCCCCAACCCGCGCTTCACGTCTACCTGTAATCAAGTCCAGTATCAATATAATACCAGAGGCGGGAGCTGTAACCTTGGGGCACACCGCTGCTCGCCTCGAGGGTTACTCATTAAGTGATAAACTGAGGACACACCTGTTTGTTTTGGTGCAAGGCGACTCACGGAAGGTAGAGAGAAGAGGTGTGTGTGTGTGTGTGTGTGTGTGTGTGTGTGTGAGTGGGGTGGTCTTAACTCTAATCTAAACGAGGCGGTGGGGAGGAAGGGGAAGAAAACTGCGTGAGGAGGAGAAAAAAGAGATGGGGTTCAATTGTCTTGATTTTAGTGGGGAGAGAAAGAGGATGGGGAAGAAAAACTGGGTGTCTGGGAGGAGGGGGAAGTGGGGAGGTGTTTGTCTTGATTCCTTTAGAGGAGGAAGGGGAGGAGAAGGGGAAGGAAATGAAGAGGAAGAGGGAAAAGGGGAAAAAACTCAATACGTGGTGTTTATGTGTTGTAAAGTTGTGTGTGTGTGTGTGTGTGTGTGTGTGTGTGTGTGTGTGTGTGTGTGTGTGTGTGTGTGTGTGTGTGTGTGTGTGTGTAGTAGTAGTAGTAGTAAAAGTAGTAGCAACATTGAAGGTGGTAGAGGAAGCAGTGGTAAAAGTAGCAGTAGCTGTGGAGGTGGTAGTAATAATGTTGGTGTGTGTGTGTGTGTGTGTGTGTGTGTGTGTGTGTGTGTGTGTGTGTGTGTGTGTGTGTGTGTGTGTGTGTGTGTGTAGCAGTGGGTTGGATAAGCTTTAATGGTGGTAATGGTGGCGATTGAGGTGTGTGTAGTGGAATCAGATTGTGGTGGTTACGCGTAATGAAGGATTGTTTGGCAGGCGAGGCAATGGGGTGATGGTGGTGATGGTAGTAGTAGTAGTAGTAGTAGTAGTAGTAGTAGTAGTAGTAGTAGTAGTAGTAGTAGTAGTAGTAGTAGTAGTATGATACAGAAGGAAAGAAAAGAAAAGGAAAGGAAAGGAGAAGAGAGTAAGAGGACGAGGAGAAGGAAGAGGATAACAACTGGAGGAAAACAGGAAACTGATATCGAGAGAGAGAGAGAGAGAGAGAGAGAGAGAGAGAGAGAGAGAGAGAGAGAGAGAGAGAGATAGAGAAGCATAAAACAAATAAAACACCAATCACGATAACCACCTCTCTCTCTCTCTCTCTCTCTCTCTCTCTCTCTCTCTCTCTCTCTCTCTCTCTCTCTCTCTCTCTCTCTCCGTCACTACCTGCCAGCGCGGTCTTAATCAGGTGCTAATTACGGTGGCGGGCCCATCACAGGTAGGCGGGGACAGGTGTAACGCGGCAGGTGAGGGAGAGGGGAGGGTGTGGAGGAAGAGAAGAAGGGGGAGGAGGAGGAGGGAGGAAAAAAAGGAGGAAGAAACACGGTTGGAAGAGGAAGAGGAGGATGGCGAGGAGGAGAAAAATAAGAAAACAAGGAAAGAACAAGAACAAGATAATGATGAAGGAAAAAAAGAAGGAAGAGACAAATAAGAGAATGGCAATAAATGATAAAAGAGCAATTAAAAGAAGAAAATAAGGACGAGGATTGAAAGACACGTGAAGAATAAAAGAGGAGAAACCATCTAAGTAACAAGGAATAAAAGAAAAGCGAAAAGGAAGGAGGAGGAAGACGATGGGGAAAAAAAGGAAAGGAAGAGAGATGGAGAGAAAAAAGTCAAAGAAAAGAGATGAAAAGGGAACAGAATAAAATAGAAAAGGAAAAGATAAAGAAAATGGGGAAGAAAAGGGGAAGAAAATAGAGATTCTCCTGCCACATAGATAAGATGGAAGGAAGAGACGAACCTAACGAAGGGGAAATGAAGGGGAAGGGGGAAGGGAAAGGAAGAGAAAGGGAAGAGAGAGAGAACGGAGATCAACCTGTCACGTGGTGGTAATGGGAAGAAGTAATGGTTTTATACGTCTTCGTGTGTTCTTAATGGGAGGGTTAAATGGGTGGTGGTGTGTGATGAGGCAGGCCGGGATGTGGTGGTGGGGAAGGGGGTGATGGGAAGGGAAAGGGGAAGGAGAAAAGAGAAGGAAGAGGAAAGGATTCATGGGATGGGAAGGGGGAAGGAAAAAGGGATGGAAAAGGAGTGATAGAAGGGGGGTGGGTGGAAAGGGGAAAGGAAAAGGAAGAAAGGGTTAGTTGGGAGACTGTCTTATTTTGTTTATTAATGCAATTGCTCATCTATTTATATATTTATTCATTCCATTTATTCACTTAGCATTTTACTTGTTTAATTATTAGTGATCAGTAACAACAATAATAATAATAATAATAATAATAATAATAATAATAATGACAATGAAGATTTTAATTATGGTAAAGAAGCATATTAATTTCAAGTGTTGTAATAATGAACATTTTAATGATACTGATGATAATTATCAAAACGAATAACAATAACGGTGATAGGAATAATTATATAAGAATAAAAATGCAAAGAATTATGATAATAGTGACAATAATGACAAATATGCTAACAGTGATGATAATAATGGTAGTGGTTGTGGTGATGCAATGCTAATGGTGATTGTGATGGCAGGGTGCGGCGGGTTCCCGTGGATGGGGCGCCCCTTCCTGCCCCCCTCGACCCCCTCAGAGCCGCCGACCCCCTCAGCGCCTCCCTCGCCTTCAAGTACAATGGTAAGCCACACTCACTCACTCACTCTCACACACACACACACACACACACACCAAACCACACATACATGCAAACAAACACCAAACCACACACAAACACACTGGTTGACAAACTAAATGAGAGAGAGAGAGAGAGAGAGAGAGAGAGAGAGAGAGAGAGAGAGAGAGAGAGAGAGAGAGAGAGAGAGAGAGAGAGAGAGAGAGAGAGAAAACACACACACACACACACATTCGTGACAGCGGGCATGAACGAGGAGTAAGTTCGTGTACATATGTGTGTATGTATACGAGTTCACCGTTTATGTGTGTGTGTGTGTGTGTGTGTGTGTGTGTGTGTGTGTGCGGCACCACGCCCACGGGGGGATAACTTTTCACTTAGGCACACACGGGGAGGAGGTAAGTACAGTGCGGGGCCGCGGCCGCCCTCTTGTGGCCTCAGGAATTTACGACCACCACCCCTCGTCACGAACACCGCCCCCCTTCCCTCCCCTACCATCCCCTACCCTCCCCTTCCCTTCCCTACTCTTCCTCTCTGTTACTCCTACCTTCCCCTCCATCCCTCTACACTGACTTCTTCCCACTTCCCTTCCTTACTCTTTTCTCTTCTACTTTCCCCTTCCTTACTCTTGACTCCTTCACCCTACCCTCCCCTATCCTCCCTTTCCCTCCCCTCTTTTTCCTCTGTTACTCTTACCTTCCCCTTCCCTACATTGACTTATTCCCCCTTCCTTCCCCCAACTCTTCCTCTCTTTTACTTTCCCCTTCCCTACACTCCCTTGTTCTTCCTTTCCTTTCCTTTATTCTCTCTCTTTCCCTTCTTACTTTTCTTTTCCTCCATATCTATTTACCCTTCCTCCTCTTCCTTCCTCTACCTTACGTTTCCTTCCTTTCTACCTTCCCCTTCATCCCTCCCTACATTGACTTACTTCCCCCCTCCTCCCCTTCCCTTCTCCTCCCCTTCCTTTTCTCCGCTCTTCTCCTTTTTCCTCCGTCTTTCAAATCTTTTCTATCGTTTCATTTTTTTTTTTTCATTTCAGAATATTTATCAACTTCTTTATTCTTTATTTTATTTTATCATTATCTTGTCTTTTACTTCGTGTCTTGTTAGTCTCTCTCTCTCTCTCTCTCTCTCTCTCTCTCTCTCTCTCTCTCTCTCTCTCTCTCTCTCTCTCTCTCTCTCTCTCTCTCTCTCTCTCTCTCTCATCTCATCCTTTGCTTCCTCTTCCCTTTTTTTTTCCATCGTCCTCTCTTCCTTCGCTTCCTCTGTTTCCCTCCCTCACACATTGTTATTATGGTTTGGTTTTCCCTTCCAAGCTTAGATTTTCGTTATTTCCAAGTATAATTTACATATATTTTGCAATAATTTTCTCTCTTCCGGTACACAGCTTTCCTCCGTACTCCCAGCAGCGTCTCTCTCTCTCTCTCTCTCTCTCTCTCTCTCTCTCTCTCTCTGATCCTTTATTGTATTCCCCCCCTTTTTTTTTTTTACTTTTTTTTTACATCTACTTTTCCCCCCATCCTTTAACGACTTGTATCCGTTTGTGGCTATGCTGTGATGAGCCGCCACCAGCCAACGCAGCACAATTCCCTGGCCCTTTAGACCCTCGCTAGCTACTGTGGTCGGCAGGCTCCTGTTCTTGATTCACTGTAATATCTTTTCCTTACGTTGTTTTCCCTAGAGTAAGGGTTGACGCCATGTACGAGTCTCCTCCAGTTGTTTCTGTCCCTTGCATCTTCTGTGACTCCCATCCTTTGTAGTTCTAACGCAGGTTGTAACGCAGTTTCATTCTCTGTCTTCCCCTTTCATCTTCTTCCCTCAGTTGGTTTTATCGAGGCTCTTTTAATTGGTGTCTGGTCTTCTCTTCTTACTACGTGACCGAATTGTCTCATTTACTGTGGTATGTGGTAAGTTCAGAGCACTAATTTCATTGTGTAGAATCTTTACTACAACCTACAAGACATGGAACAGTTAATGCCACTGAAATTACTGTATACAATCTTTTGAAAAGCCTAGAAGATACAAGCAAAACAGTATTGAGAGCACCATGCAGAATCTCTACAAAATCTTGCAAGAAAGAATAGATTTTTTTTTTTTTTTTTGCAGTATATAATAAGTGAAATATTTAGAGACGTCCGTTTTTTTTTTTTTTTTATTCATTCTACTCGTCCTTAAATTATCGCTATCTCTGATTTCTCCTTCACTTTTCTCCATTATTCTTCCTCCTTCGTTCACATCCTTTTCTTAGTACTAATCTACTTATTCCTTCATTCATTCCACTTACTTCTCCACCTCTCTGTTTTCCATTCTTTACCTCCACTCTTCATCTCCCATCTCGCCTTGCTTATAGTTCAATCATGTTGTTTATATTTCCTACTTCTCAATTCCTTCAGTCCTTTATTCTTCTTTCTACACAACCTTTCCTTCATTCTCTCTCCCCCCCTTAATTCCTTCAGCTTCTTTTCTTCCCTCGGCACAATATTTCCTTCACCTTCTCTCTCCAATTCCTTCAGCCTTCTATTCTTCTCTCTTCATCACATTTTCTCTCCCTCTTCCTTCCCTTAATTCCCTTAAAACATTCCTACCTGCGCCAATTTCAATACAAACTAGCCACTGCACTGAGCTAAGCCGAAGGTATATGGGTGAAAGAGATTGAAAACAGCAAAGGTGATTGTATTGGTGGTGGTGGTGGTGGTACTGGTGATGGCTGAGAAAAATCATATTGTAGAGACCGTGATGGTGGTAGTGGTGGTGATTAGGGAGAGGGAGAATACTGCGTTGATGATGGTGGTGGTGATGGTGACTGTGGTAGTAGTGGTGGTGTAAGTGGTGGGAGAGGGTTGGTGGCAGTCGTGTTGACAATTGCGATAATGGTGGTGGTGGTGGTGGTGGTGGTGGTGGTGGTGGTGATAGTAGTGTAATAATATAATTGGTTGCAAGTATAAGTAAGTAGTAGCAGTAATAGCAGTAGTAGCAGTAGCAGTAATGGTGGTAGTAGTAGTAGTATAGTAGTAGTAGTAGTAATAGCAGCAGTAGTAGCAGCAGTAGTAGCAGCAGCAGTAGCAGCAGCAGCAGCAGTACAGGTAGAGGCAGGAATAGTAATGGGGAACAGCACTAGTAATGGGAACAGAAGAATGTCTTATGGTTCTGTATTTACGGAAGAATTTTTGTTAATGAAATTCCTGGAGGAGGAGGAGGAGGAGAGAAGAAAGAAGGAAACACGTAAAAAACAGTATACATACAATAATAATAGTAGTAGTAGTAATAATAATAATAATAATAATTACATAAGCTGAATACTCTCTCTCTCTCTCTCTCTCTCTCTCTCTCTCTCTCTCTCTCTCTCTCTCTCTCTCTCTCTCTTACACACACACACACACACACACACACACACACGTGCCCCCCCCCCTCTACGACCCCTCAACACGCAACACCCACATTTAAAACACTCCCGAGACTCGCTTTTTACCTGAGCTTAATAGACGCAAGCCGCACCAGCTGTTACCGCCACTACACCCCCCCTCCACCCCATAAACCCCCCCATAAACACCCTATAACACCCTGCCTTCCACACTCCACTGCTGCACACTACACCCTTCCTCCACACACACTCCACAACATCCTATTATTTTTTTTTTTCTCTCTCTTTTTTCTACTCCATTACCTTAGCTCACTCATCCCGCCACTAACTCAAGAATCCACACTCCAGTACTTCTCACTCCACTCGCGTCCACTTTTAAAATTTCCTCCACTTAGTACAGTGACTATTTCTTTACTGTTCCACCCTTCAAACGGCCTTTTAAATAACCCTTAGACACGTAGGGTAGAAAGAAGAGGAAGAGGACGAGGAGTGTTTGAAAATGGGTGGATTGAGAAGAGATGAAGAAGACATGAAGAGAAGAAAGGGGAGATGGGAAAAAATAAGTAAAGATACGGAGAATGGAAAGATCTGGAGACGAAAGGAAGAAATGATACGGAAAGAAGGAGACGAAAGGAAGAAATGATACGGAAAGAAAGAGAAGTGAAAAAAATGAAGGAAAAAGGGGAAAGCAAAGGAATGGGTGACGGGGAAGGGAAGGAAAGGGAAGTAATCAGAAAAAAATAAGAGAAGGGAGAAGGAAAGAAATGAAGAGAAGAGAGGTAAAATGAAAGGAAGGAGCAGGAAGGAAGGAAAGGAATACTAGGGAAAATAAAATGAAGTGAGGGGGAGGAAGAAAAGAAGATGAAGAGAGGGAAAACAAAAATAAGGGGAAGAAAACGGGAAGGGAGGAAAAAAGTAAGGGAAAAAAAGATGGAACAGTATATATAATGATGGGAGAACTTTTTTTTTTTTTTGTGTGTGTGTGTGTGTGTGCGTGTGTGGGAGAGTCACGGTAAGAATGTATTACTGAGGGTCTTGTTAGTGCTGACAAATGGGCGGGGCAGCGTGACCACACATGCCACCAACGCGCTCTATCATTACGCCCCGGGGACCCCTCGGCTAGACACCACCCCCACACACACCTCTTCCTTATGTCCACACCCCTTTGTTAGACCCTCCCTCTCACCCTTAACCCCACACCCCTCACCCTTACCTGTTCCCTCATACCCCTCACCTCCCCCCACCATCTTTAGTCTATCTTCCACCTTCTTACTTTTGTTCCTCCTCTTTCTCCTCCCTCCTCCTCCTCTTCCTCCTCTAGAATGTCTAATCCATCTTCCCCATTCTCCTCCCCAGCAGGAGTGATGGAAACAGCCTGGCCCGGTTACTCCCCAGCCTCCCCCTACCCTCCCCATTACCTCGGATCCTCCCTCCCCGCCTGCCCCGCAGCCGCCCACCACTCCCACCTCACGCCCACCCTACCGCCCACCTCGCAGCGGGGCGCCCCCACACAGGAGGCGGCGGCGGCGGCGGCGGCGGCGGCGGCGGCAGCGGCAGCAGCGTCTAGTAACCATCTAAGTTGTAAGTGAAGAATTTGAAAGTTAGTTTGTTAGTTGAAAAATAACGATTAAATTTAGTCTTTTGAGTTAAGTTAGGTTACGTTAGATTACGTTACGTAGTCAAATAATTGAAGAGTAACTCCAAGGCCTTCTAAACTTGGGTCAAAAAAAGACTTGCTACTTCATCGTCAACTTTGAGTCGAATAGTGCAAGTTTTGAGTCAAATTTCTTAAGTTTCCCTTTAAAAAATGTTCAGTCGGTGATGTTTTCTTTGATGGGCGTTACTAATTTAAAGGGCAGGCTGTGATCATCATCATTATCACTATTACCATTACTAACATAACGATTTTGTAGTGTAATAGAGAGAGAGAGAGAGAGAGAGAGAGAGAGAGAGAGAGAGAGAGAGAGAGAGAGAGAGAGAGAGAGAGAGAGAGAGAGAGAGAGAGAGAGAGAGAAAGTGATTTACGCAAGATAAAGCGAGACGATGCGTAATAACATGAAACGAAGCAGTAGTAGTGATAGCAGTGGTGCCTCGCTGGGTCTTTTTTTTTCGCTCATTTTGCCAGTGGCCAGTGTCCCTTACATAAAAAATAGAAATAGTAGTAGTAGTAGTAGTAGTAGTATATAGTGTTGGTGGTGTTAGTACGTAGTAGTGATGATAATGACGATGATGATGATGATGATGATGATAATAATAATAATAATAATAATAATTCCCACTCACCCCTCCCCCCCTACCGCAGTACTATCGGAGCAGCTGGGCGCCTCTGACCGCGTCCTCCCAATGCCCAAGGACTTCCTTGCGCCCGCCGCCGCCGCCTCCGTCGCTACCTCCCTCGGGATCCTAGGGGGCGGCGTGCTGGGTGGTGGGGCGGGGCTGCTGGGGGGCGGGGCCAGTGCGTCAGGCAGCCAGTCAGCGGGGGGCGGGGCTGGAGGAATACTGGGAGGGGGAGGAGGGAGGGAGGGGATGTACTTAGCCCCTCCCCTCCTCCCCGCCTCTCTCATCTACTCCTCCCTCTGCTCCGGACTGCCCCCCCACGCCACGCCTCCCGTCTCCACGCCCCCGCCGCCCACGCCCACACACAGAGGCACCTCCTCCTCCTCCTCCTCCACCTCCCTCCCGCCGCTAGGGGCGCTTGGGGGCCTCACATCCCTGGCGTCGCAGGCCCCCCACCGCCCCCCTGACCCTGTGTGGCGGCCATATTGACGCCTGCCGGTGGGTGTGGGTGAATGCCAGCTCCTGAGGAACGTGAGTGAACGCCCTAACCTCTTGAACGCTCCTGCCGGAAGGTTCAGCTGACCTCGGCGTGACCTCGGCTCCTTGTGACCTTGGTGCAGTGCCATAGTTTGTATTTTCTTTTTTTTTTTTGCAAGTCAGAGCCACTTGAATTATTATGCCATGTCCTAATTACAGGTGACGCCAGGTAAAAGCCATCGCCGTCACGTCACCAAGTCACCGCCACACACCTGGACAGGCAATTAGTGATGTTACCTGGTGCGTTCTTCGTGCGTCACTCCGTCACCCCTTCATTACAGGTGACGCCAGGTAAACCCCGTAACACCACTACGTGACCATCACACCTGGGAGACCAATTATTCAACCAGGTGCATCACTTTCACCTGTCCACGTGGTCTGCATCGAGCGGCTTTCGAACTGGTGACGTTTAACTTGGAACTTTACCAATGAGCCAGCTTCCTTATCTTAAGACCGGCGTTGTGTCCTGTCCTGGCGGCTCTGCGGTGTACACAATGCTGCGGTCGAAGCTAAAAGTTCAGGAGTCCAATCTGGCTAACGGCAATTCATCGGTGAGAGAAGCAGCGCTCTCTCTCTCTCGTAGCACCATTGTGATCTGACGTCCTAATTTTCTTTTCTTAACTGCCTTAGAAACACAAACTCAAGAGCCACAGAGATACTCATAAACGCACACGTGGAGGGAATTAAATACACATTGTAAACTCAAGAATATACACACTGGGTAAATGAAAAAATACTGCAGAAGAAGGAAACTGGAAAACGGACGACTTATCAATAATATGCAGACTATCTAACACGCCACATGATACCAGAACAATACGAACGTGAAAACCCAGAAAAAAAATGAAAAACGAAAGATTATAAGAAAATGAAAAAGGAAAATTAGTTTTTATAATTAGTATACAGACCATACAAGACGCCACCAAGGTATTGAAGGTGACGCAACAACTGCAGCAACTTAACAGTAGCCAAAGTAATTAAATCCAGAAAATAGGAAAAAAATTATCAACGTGAGAGGAAAAAAAGGAGGGTGAACAGTGTAAATTGACGGAAAGAAAAAAAAGAGTTTGGGGGAAACAAGTGAATATGAACTGTTGAACAAAAGCACGAGTGAAAGTGATTCATTCACGAAACCATGAAGCAATGAAACGATCAGAAAAATGAAACTAGGAACAATGAAACAATAAAACTAAAAACAAAACCAAAAAAATTATGAACAAAGGAACAATTAAATAATGAACGAAATAATAAAGCTAAGGAAATCGAAACAACGGACCCACGAACACCGAAACTATTATACAATGAAATTATGAACAGCGAGACCACGAAACAACAAACCACGAAGCAACGAACAATGAGTCAGTCTTATTGAAAAAGGACGAGGAGGAAGGAGAAAAAAATTATGTACCCTCTCAAGTAAAACAATCAAAGAAACAATGACTTAACAACTGAAAAATCTTAACTACAAGAGTGCAACAGTGCCTTTATTTATATATACGTGTATGCAACGAGTACTATTACTAATGTTTGTTTGTTTGTTCACTTGTTTTCCTATATGCATAGTCTGTGTGTGTGTGTGTGTGTGTGTGTGTGTGTGTGTGTGTGTGTGTGTGTGTGTGTGTGTGTGTGTGCTCGCTAATGTTAAGCAAGATGCATACATCAAAATGTCTATTGGAATACAACGTTATTTATAAAATCTACCTTTCTTTTATACTTTTCACCTAACAGTAGTAGTAGTAGTAGTAGTAGTAGTAGTAGTAGTGGTAGTAGTAGTAGTAGTAGTAGTAGTAGTGGTAGTAATAGTAAAAGTAGTGGTAGTAGTAGTAGTAGTGATGGTAGTGGTGATGGTAGTAGTAAGAGTATTAGTAAGAGTATTAGTAAGAGTAGTAGTAATAGTAAGAGTAGTAGTAATAGTTATAGTAAGAGTAGTAGGTATAGTAAGAGTAGCAGTAGTAGTAATAATAGTAGTATTCCATTAGTAATAGTAGTTGTGGCATTAGTAGCAAATATAGTAGTAGTAGTAGTAGTAATAGTAGTAGTAGTAGTAGTAGTAGCAGCAGCAGTAACGAAGAAAACAAGACCACCACCACCACACCACTACCACCACCACACCACCACCACCGTCTCAATGACACTCATCCATTACTACACCTGCGTGCTAAAGGTGCTTAGAAAAAACTAATTTGCCTTGCGACTGACTCGACTTAACTGACTGACTTGACAGCTTACTGACTGCCTGACTCACCGAGGAGAGAGAGAGAGAGAGAGAGAGAGAGAGAGAGAGAGAGAGAGAGAGAGAGAGAGAGAGAGAGAGAAATGCTAGGAATGTCCTGGTGAGATTTAAACATGCAAAAAATGATGATAATGATTATGACTGATGATAATTACAATAAAGACGACGATAGAGAAAAAACATTACAAACACGAACATTAATAAAAAGAACAAAAAATAAAATTAACACCAGTAACAAAAAAGATGACAAAAAAACAACACAGACAACGAAAACGAGGGAAACAAAACTACAATAAAGAGGAATAAGGAGAGAAAGACGGGGAGGAGGAGGAGGAAAGTAATTTGTCCCCATCCCAAATTACCTCCATCGTTGGGAACATTAGGGGCCAACTGAACCGACTAATTTGCATACGAATGACTTCTCCCCTCCCCCCCTCCTCTTCCCATCACCTCCCCACCCCATCACCTCATCTCCCCTTTCCCTTCCTCCCCTTCCGTATCGTGAGACTTTACCACTTGTCACGCCCTGTCCACACACACACACACACACACACACACACACCAGCACCACTATAATAATAATAATAATAATAATAATAATAATAATGATAATAATAATAATAATAATAATATTGGCAATGCAGCAGATCTTTTCAAGTAAATTAACTGGATATACTTCTGCAACACACACACACACACACACACCTGGTGACATGACTAATACCATTGCCGCCTCTGCTCTAATGACCTTGTTACCTGCCCTATTTTCTCACCGGCACCTGCATTGCATTTCTCTGTATTATTATTTTTTTTTTTACTTTCCTCGCGTAAACACACACACACACACACACACACCAGCGACATCACCACCATCACCACTTCAATACAGGTCACGTAGACAGGCTCACCTTACGTTTTCTTCCATCATCGCTCCCTCCGTGGCCTCCTCTCCTCCAGTTCACCATCATGCCACCATTGCGTTCGCAGAGGCAGGAATGGTGAGGAAGGGACGCAAGAGATATTTGACGATTAATCAAAAAAAGACTTGAACGTGAGGCACACGACACCCAACCCTCCTGGCTGCCTGGTGTCCGTGTAACTAAAAAACTGAATCAAGAAGCTCATAACTCGCCGACCATGAACCCTTATCCGAAGCTCCGATCCACCGACACGCTTTCTAGCTTCTTTCTTCTGATCGGCTCGCGCATTGATACATTAAGTAGTGCCCGGGATGCCTTGATCACGTGGCTTATATTTGTTAATCTTTCCTCTCAGTACCAAGCAATTATTTTTTTTCTATTGCCGACATAACAAAACTGTATTACCACGATGTTTTGTCGTAATGAAGGCATTAAAAATATATATTTCTAATTATTCGACGATTGTGTTCTTGTTTGCCTCTAGAAATGAAATAGTGAAAAGAAAAAATGGTGATATGAAATGTATGAAAACGAATAAATTAATAGCCATCAGATCTGAATGACAACCACAAAAACCTTGATCACGTGAGGTACTTTTACTTCGCACATATGGTTAACTGACGCTTCCTCCCCCTTCCCTCCCCCCCCCTCCTTCACATATTCGTCTGACTCTATTCATTGGTATACATATTTTATTCCTCTTTTCATTTTTCACAGTACTTCATTTGTTTCTTCCATCGTGTGCTACTGTATTTTTTTTTCTATACAGCTTTTGAAGTAAAGTCACTCCATACTTTAAAACTGACGGATTCTCTCTCTCTCTCTCTCTCTCTCTCTCTCTCTCTCTCTCGACAGTGTGGTGCAACCAGATTCCGAATACGAAGATTCCAACACACACACACACACACACACACAAGACAGGACGAAATATGAGCTTTAGCTCGTGCCCTGTGCAATACAACTAGGTAAATGCACACGAATGAATTAATACAATAGTCTTGAAATAACTGCATGATGTATCTTATATTATTCGCTCAATGTTTTTTTTCTTTCTTTTTTTATGGAACACTTAAGAATTGATAAATGGTATATATATATATATATATATATATATATATATATATATATATATATATATATATATATATATATATATATATATATATATATATATGAAAATAAATAAAAATGAACGAAGTAGATAATAATTATATTTAATCTGGTCCACACCTTTGGTTTTGTCAATACCTGTATGTCTAGGTAATTGTAATCTTATAAGTAACACACACACACACACACACACACACACACACACACACACACACACACACATACTTTTCCGTGTATTTTTTTTTTTTTTTTTTTTTTTGTGCTGGATGAGGTTAAAGAAGAGACAGAAGGAGGGAGTAAGAGGGGAAAGAGGAGATGATAAGAAAGGGGAGACGATAGGAAAGGCTACAGTGTCTCGTCACCTTGTTCCTCCTCCTTTTCTTCACCTTTTGATCTTGACCTGCAAAGAGAGAATTGTTTAATATTTTTCATATCCTTTTTCAAACAAACAATAGTTAAATATTTTTCTTTTCACGCACACAATAGTTAAATATTTTTTCCTTTCATATACACTAGTTTAATATTTCTTTCACACACACACACACACACACACACACACACACACACACACACACTACTTGAATATTTTTTCCCCTTTACACAAACACTACAGATTAATACTTTCTCTTTTTACACACACAAGAACAAAGAAACTAATATGCAGAATTTTTTTCTCTCACTCAGTCCAGTATATCAGTTGAGTGCATGACCAGAGGGAATGATATGTATGAACAATATACTGTACATAAATATAAGTGGAAAAATATGTTGTAAACTTGGTACTAAACAAATAGGACATCACAAACTGAACTCAATCACGTGGAAATACAAAAAGGTAAACACACACACACACACACACACACACACACACACACACACATACACACACAGAAGAAGCACTGAACCTTAAACTGAGATGGACATGATGACAATAAAAGCAAGAAACGCCCATAACTTTCAGCAAGACCCAAGCAGAGACACAGAAGCAATAGACCACTAGAAGTACACCAATCCCCTACAGACTACTACTACTGCAATACAAGTTAAACACAAACAGAACAAAGCAAATATAGAAACAAGAGACCACTAGGACCACTCTAACCCTACACACTACTACTACTACTACTACTACTACTACTACAAGGTAAACACGAACTTGCAGCACAATGGAGTGGCCTGCCTGGAGAACACCTCAGCCTGGCCCAGCGTCTGAGGGAGCACCATGCCCCCAGTCTCTGGCAGCAGCAGCGTGGCACCTCCGCCCAGCACTGAGAGCCCAGCAAACACCAGCAGTGGGGCCGTTCTCTTAAACTCACCCTGGAACACAAGTGATATAAGTGAATGTAAGTGGGTACAATTGGATAGGAGTGAATATAAGTGGATACAAGCACATCACTAGAAACAAACCAAAAAATAAACATCACAGCTTTCACTTCTAAACCCAAGCAGCGAGTAGTCTTAACACCTCAACACCACCACAAGAAGATCCTGACCCTTAGCACCCACCAGATACACCACCATGGGGGAGATGAATATTGCCACGCCCCCCAAGGTCTCCGAGAGGGCCACCCCCTGCCCCCTGACTTCCGTGGGGAATATCTCAGGGCCGTACTGCAGGGTGATGTAGTAGGCACCAGTGATGGAGGCGCGGCCCATCAGCGCCACCACCAGCACCACCCACTCCATGTCTGAGGGAGAGGTGCTTGTGAGGGGACAGGAACAGAACAGTGTGGACATGTTATTTTTTTTCAAACTTTGCTAACTTTTTTAACCTCCTTTCTGTTAGATTTTTGTTATGAGGCATAGGTAGTGTGAGATGGGATTATGTTACTCCTATTAAACTATGCCAGCACTTTTTTACATCTGTTGGTAATGTGTAGATCAAAAAGGGTTGTGTCAAGTCTTCTAGAAATGTTTATCACAAAAAAAACGTCAAATATGAATAGTGGTTAATGACTGTTTGTTTTAATGTGTGTGTGTGTATGAGTATTTACCTGTTTATATTTGTATAACATTGAATCGAACACATAAAAGTTGCATAGTATTCTAAAACCCAAGTGTCATAATATATATCTTTCTTTAAATTTTCTACATACATTATTTTTACACATCAGTTCCTCTGACAATGCATTCCTCTCATCTATTACTCTATTTTGAAAATTGTTTTTATGTACATCCTTGTGTGTGTGTGTGTGTGTGTGTGTCCACCAGTAGCCACATCTCACCTGCAGGTACAAGAGCATAGACGAAACCAGTAATTGCCGAGATGAGGAAGGCAGACGCGAGGGGCACGCGGCGGCCAAAACGATGGATGAGGAGCGGCACACACCAGGACGGCACCTCCACCACGGCCCCCAGCAGGTAGCTCATCAGCACACTGCTCCCCAGGTTGGCCGTGTTCTGGCAGTGGCCATAGAAACACATGCACGCCAGCATCCTGCAGAAGGAGCAGAAGGTGAGAGGAGGAACCAAGAGAGAAAGAAAGATTGTGAGGGAACAGAGAACAGAATTGATGCCTCCTTTACATCACCATCACCATAGAGACCTATCATGCCACACCACCACCACACCACCACACAACCACACCAGACAGCCACACTCTCACTATATTAACTCCATAATAACACCAATATTCACAGTCATTAATTTCAGCTTTTGTTTCTTAATGTTATTGGCAGTTTTTTTCTTTTCTAATACTGTAGTGGACAAATGGAAGTATGGTTAATTCAAATGGCCTACTTAGGATTTAAACATTTGTTAATATTTGATTTTTGTATCCACTTATATTTATAAAACAGCCACCACCTCCACACCCTACCAGTCCACCACACAACTGCACCATTAACACAAAAACTCACCAATCCCTCACCACCACACCACCACTGTTTCAAAATCATAATGTATCACACCACCACACCGCCACCCCAGCACTCACCACACCAGCAGCACCAGCAGAATATTACACCTCAGCCTTGGATATTGCACTGCCTGAAGAATGGAAACTCCACCACCTCCCTTCTTCTCGACCCCCTCCGCCTCTTCCTCCTCCCCAGTCTCTACCAGCAGTGCCGTCAGCCTCTCCCTCGACAGCTCCTGCTTGTTTACTTTCGCCACCTTGGACAGCTGGGTCCTGGCAGCCTCCACTCTTCCTTTAGTCAAAAGCCACGAGGCAGATTCTGGGAGCCATCTGAAGGGAGAAGAACTGAGTCATGTTTCCTGTTTGTTAGTTGGTTTGGTAGTTGTTGATTCAGTTGTTTATATTTGATAATTTTTTCTTTTATTGGGTACTATCTCGTGTCTGGAAAATGGAAGGAGAAAGAAAAGTGGTGCTTGCAGGTGTACATACTTGGAGGAAACATGAGTTTCTACAGGAAACAGGAATAACACCTGGAGGGGCAAAGAAAGGAACACTTGCTGGAGGCTGTTTGGAGGTAGTACAACTAATTAGCTAGAAGACAAAGAGACATGACAGTACTACTGAAAAAGAAAGGAGGACGAGAAACAGGAAGAGTTGTGTGTGGCTTTCTGTGAACAAATAATCAAAAATATAAATAAATAAATAAATAAAAACGGAGAGAACAAGGAACCTAGATAACACTGCTGAAAAGAAAAGGAGTAAGATAAAAAAAGAGGAAGAAGAGTAGCATGTAGCTTTCTGAGAGCAAATAATGAACCGTTACAAAATAAGATAGAATAAAACAATAGTAAAAGAAGGAAGAGATGGAGGAAGAGATGGAGGAGGAGGAGGAGGAGGAGACATACTTGAAGGCAAGGAGGAATGCCAGGGAGGGGAGAGCGGCAATGAGAGTGAGGTTTGTCCAGTCCCAGACGAGGTAGGCGATGGCAGGGGCGGCGATGGAGGCCAGCGTGTAGGTGACCATGATGGTGAAGAGGGGAACCACTCGGGCCTTCAGACCACAGTACTCGACCACTGAAGGGCAACAAATAAAAGAAAATCAAGATGCAATAGAGTTGATGATTGGTGAAGGCATGAGAGGAAGACAAGATACAAGAGTTAGTTATTATCTATCTGACGGTTTCTTAGTATTTTTAAGGGTAGCAGCAATCAATCAATCCCCCATCTTGAAGCTCAGGGTGGAATGTCAATTTTTCTAGCGTTTTTCTCTCTACTTTAAGTTTGTTTAGCTTTAAAGATAATTACATGGTTAGTTTTATATTAATACTTAATGGATAGATGAGGTAACTCTCTCTCTCTCTCTCTCTCTCTCTCTCTCTCTCTCACCCAACACGAAGGGCAGGTGGGTGACAGTGTGGTGAGACGAGCCCACCAGGAAGCGGAGAATGGAGAACAAGTAGAAGTCCTTAGCGAAGACTGACGCCAGACCCGCCACGCCATACACCAGCAGGCTGCCCGCGATGGCCACACGCCTCCCACGCCTGCACCACCACACGACGCGCGCACAGAACAAAGAAGGAAAGAAAGGAAAGGAAGAAAGAAAAGAAGGAAGTAAGGAAGGAAGAGAGAAAGAAGGAAAGAAAGGAATGAAGGACGGAAAAAACGCATACATAAACACAAAACAAACAAGGAAAGAAGGAAATAAAAGAAGAAAGAAGGAAGGAAATGTATGTAAGAAAGAAGGAAGGAAGGACGATAAGACGAAAATATTTATAGAAAGAGACAACACACACACACACACAAGAAAGAAAGAAAGAAAGAAAGAAAGGAAGAAAGAAAAAAAGGAGGGAAGGAAGGTAGAAAGAAAGAAGAAAAGAAAGAAAGAAGGAAGGAAGAAACAAACAAAGAAGCAAAGAAAGGAAGAAAGGAAGGAAGGGGAGGACAGAACTATATCAAAATTATCTGATAATTTAATGGAAGTAAGTATACATTAAGTTTTCAAGTATGTGTAAAAATAAAAAAAATAAAAAGATTACGCTACTTAATCTCTCTCTCTCTCTCTCTCTCTCTCTCTCTCTCTCTCTCTCTCTCTCTCTCTCTCTCTCTCTCTCTCTCTCTCTCATTATTCAAGGACAGGCTAAGGCTAAAAGACACTCACAGAAGGATTAAAGTAAATTAGGAAATAAAACAGTCTTAAGTAACTCTCTCTCTCTCTCTCTCTCTCTCTCTCTCTCTCTCTCTCTCTCTCTCTCTCTCTCTCTTACAGGTCCGAAGCGAGTCCCCACAGCCAGGAGCCGACAGTATTGCCAACCCAGAAGAGAGTCACCACCAGATAGTTTCGCCACGCCTCGTCGCACACCCAGTCGCGCTGCAGGGAAGGAGAGCGAAGGGTAACTAAACGGTCAGGGGGAGAAGGATGAAAGGTTGAATAGCTTACTTATACAGACACCCACAGCCATAATCATATGACAGGTGACTATTATTTGTCCTTGCGAAAGAACGAGAAGTAATTTTTTTTCTTTTTTTTTTTTTTTTGCTGCTTCGTCGTTTGAAAAATGAGAAACAAAAGACAAAGATGATGCATATATAGGTAGGGTGTACAGGTAAGATGTGAGAAATGAAGATACAGAGCAATCAACAGGTACAGGTGAGATGGGTACAGAGTGGGTGAGTGTTTGAAAAGGAAAATAGATGAGTGGTGTGGTAAGTTGACTGAGTTGAGTGACTGACTGAGAAAAATCCAAGTGCAACGGATAGAATGAATAAAAGATGGGTAAGTGAGTGAGAAGGAAAATAAATTAGTGATGTGGTGAATTGGCTGACTAAAATGACTGACTGAATAAATGACTAACTGACAGAGTGACTACCTGACTGACTTACTACCTTAACGAATAACTGCCTAATTTACTAACTTACTGACTGACTGGCTGAGAGAATTACAAAACTAAAATGCAAAATGATGGATTAGCAACACGGACAAGCAATGCGTAGACAACGGTACAGACAGACTCCACCATAGCAAACCCCATCACCAGGCACGGTGAGGGCGAAGGGAGGCGAAACGCTGCGATAACAAAGATAAGTGAAAGAAATTAGATATGCAGACTGACCCCCTTGATTGTATGAGAGAGAGAGAGAAAGAGAGAGAGAGAGAGAGTAATAATAGTAAAAGTAGTAGTAGTAGTAGTAGTAGTAGTAGTAGTAGTAGTAGTAGTAGTAGTAGTAGTAGGAGTAGTAGTAGTGGTGGTAGCAACTGTACTATCTAGGCGTGCATTCTACTACTACTACAACAACAACGACTACTACTACTACTACTACTACTACTATTACTACTACTACTACTACTACTGCTACTACTACTACTACTACTACTATTACTACTACTACTACTACTAATAATAATAATAATAATAATAATAATAATAATAAACCCTTAACCTTCCCTTTCCCCACCTCTTTTATTACCATCACCACCACCACCACTACCACCACCCACCTCAGACGTGAAGGTGGCGAAGAAGGTGCGGTAATCATAGTCCCAGCCGTTGTCGCAGGGCATGGAGGGCGCGCTGAGGGAGACCAGGGAGGAGGCATTGACGGGGAGGCTGTAGTTGGCTGGGAACTGGTGGCAGATGTACGGCTCTCGAACTGCTGACGTCTGTGGGAGTAGTAGTAGTAGTAGTAGTAGTAGTAGTAGTAGTAGTAGTAGTAGTACTAATAGTAGTAGTAGTAGTAGTAGTAGTAGTAGTAGTAGTAGTTTTGTTGTTGTTGTTGTTGTTGTGGTAGTGGTAGTAGTAGTAGTGGTTTTGTTGTTGTTGTTGTTGTTGTTGTTGTTGTTGTTGTTGTTGTGTGTAGTGGTGGTAGTAGCAGTAAGTGGTAGTATACAATTATAGAAAAAAATATGAATAATAATTCTGGTGAGGAGGAGGAGGAGGAGGAGGAGGAGGAGGAGGAGGAGGAAGAAAAGAAGAAAATACTAGAAGTATTTTCCACGTTTCATAAATAAACCACGCCATTAACTCCGTTACACAACACCCCCTCTCCTCTCTCTCTCTCTCTCTCTCTCTCTCTCTCTCTCTCTCTCTCTCTCTCTCTCTCTCTCTCTCTCTCTCTCTCTCTCTCTTCCAAGACTCACATAGGGCGTCGCCTCCAACAGCGCCTCCATCTGCGTGGCGTTCTCCACCACCTGCTGGCGGCATGTGTGGGGTGGCGCCGTCAGAATGAACAGCTGGAAGTAGTAGGTGAGGCCCACCACGCCCGTAGTGAGCGGGATGAGCAGGAAGCAGAGGACCCGCTGGTAGAGGCCGAAGGACCCGACCTCCTCCAACAGATCCTCGAAATGCATGGTGGTGGTGGTGGTGGTGGTGGTGATGCGTGTCTACCCACCCTGGAAATATAAACATCAGCATCAATACAAAGCTTCTTAATCAGCTTTGATGCAAATATTCTCTGCATTAATTTTTAGGGTAGGTTAGGTTTAGCCTTGAAATGCAACAGTAAACATTAACATCAATACGACACTTCTCTATCCACGTTCATACTTCTTCCGAGTTTTCCACCATCTGGCTACGACTACAGAGTCATTCTCATACTAAATTTATCTGTGCTGTATACCTCTCTCCTAACTCCTCTGACTATAAGAAATTCTTTGACTACTTAACTTCCAAAGTGGAGCACATTCTGAACCTCTTCCCTTTTGCAGAGATCTCCATTCTTGGAGACTTCAATGTTCACCACCAGCTTTGGCTTTCCTCTCCCTTCACTGACCATCCTGGTGAACTAGCCTACAACTTTGCTATCCTCCATGACCTAGAGCAATTGGTGCAACACCCTACTCGTATTCCTGACCGTCTTGGAGATACGCCCAACATTCTTGACCTTTTCCTGACCTCTAATCCTTCTGCTTATGCTGTCACCCTCTCTTCTCCGTTGGGCTCCTCCGATCACAATCTCATATCTTTATCTTGTCCTATCACTCCAATCCCTCCTCAGGATCCCCCTAAGCGAAGGTGCCTCTGGCGTTTTGCCTCTGCTAGTTGGAGGGACCTGAGGCGGTATTTTGCTGATTTTCCTTGGAATGACTACTGCTTCCGTGTCAGAGACCCGTCTTTGTGTGCTGAGCGCATAACAGAGGTGATAGTGTCTGGCATGGAGGCGTACATTCCTCACTCTTTTTCTCGTCCTAAACCTTCTAAACCTTGGTTTAACACAGCTTGTTCTCGTGCTATACATGATAGAGAGGTGGCCCACAAAAGGTACTTAAGCCTTCCTTCACCAGAATCTCATGCACTTTACATTTCTGCCCGGAAACGTGCCAAGTCTGTTCTCCAACTAGCCAAAAACTCCTTCATTAACAGAAAATGTCAAAACCTTTCAAGATCTAACTCCCCTCGTGATTTCTGGCATCTAGCCAAAAATATCTCCAATAACTTTGCTTCTTCTTCTTTCCCTCCTCTATTTCAACCAGATGGCACCACTGCTATCACATCTATTTCTAAAGCTGAACTCTTTGCTCAAACCTTTGCTAAAAACTCTACCTTGGACGATTCTGGGCTTGTTCCTCCCTCTCCTCCACCCTCTGACTACTTCATGCCTCGTATTAAAATTCTTCGTAATGATGTTTTCCATGCCCTCGCTGGCCTAAACCCTCAGAAGGCTTATGGACCTGATGGGGTCCCTCCTATTGTTCTCCGAAACTGTGCCTCCGTGCTTGCACCTTGCCTAGTCAAACTCTTTCAGCTCTGTCTGTCAACATCTACCTTTCCTTCTTGCTGGAAGTTTGCCTACATTCAACCTGTTCCTAAAAAGGGTGACCGCTCTAATCCCTCAAACTACCGTCCTATTGCTTTAATTTCCTGCTTATCTAAAGTTTTTGAATCTATCCTCAACAGGAAGATTCTTAAACATCTATCACTTCACAACCTTCTATCTGATCGCCAGTATGGGTTCCGTCAAGGCCGCTCTACTGGTGATCTTCTGGCTTTCCTTACTGAGTCTTGGTCATCCTCTTTTAGAGACTTTGGTGAAACTTTTGCTGTTGCCTTGGACATATCAAAAGCCTTTGATAGAGTCTGGCACAAAGCTTTGATTTCCAAACTACCCTCCTACGGTTTCTATCCTTCTCTCTGTAACTTCATCTCAAGTTTCCTTTCTGACCGTTCTATTGCTGCTGTGGTAGACGGTCACTGTTCTTCTCCTAAATCTATTAACAGTGGTGTTCCTCAGGGTTCTGTCCTGTCACCCACTCTCTTCTTATTATTCATTAATGATCTTCTAAACCAAACTTCTTGTCCTATCCACTCTTATGCTGATGATACCACCCTGCACTTTTCCACGTCTTTTCATAGACGTCCAACCCTTCAGGAGGTAAACATATCACGCAGGGAAGCCACAGAACGCCTGACTTCTGATCTTTCTAAAATTTCTGATTGGGGCAGAGCAAACTTGGTATTGTTCAATGCCTCAAAAACTCAATTCCTCCATCTATCAACTCGACACAATCTTCCAGACAACTGTCCCCTCTTCTTCAATGACACTCAACTGTCCCCCTCTTCTACACTGAACATCCTCGGTCTGTCCTTTACTTATAATCTGAACTGGAAACTTCACATCTCATCTCTAGCTAAAACAGCTTCTATGAAGTTAGGTGTTCTGAGACGTCTCCGCCAGTTTTTCTCACCCCCCCAGCTGCTAACTCTGTACAAGGGCCTTATCCGTCCATGTATGGAGTATGCTTCACATGTCTGGGGGGGTTCCACTCATACTGCTGTTCTAGACAGGGTGGAATCAAAAGCTTTTCGTCTCATCAACTCCTCTCCTCTAACTGACTGTCTTCAGCCTCTCTCTCACCGCCGCAATGTTGCATCTCTAGCTGTCTTCTACCGCTATTTTCATGCTAACTGCCTCTTCTGATCTTGCTAACTGCATGCCTCCCCTCCTTCCGCGGCCTCGCTGCACAAGACTTTCTTCTTTCTCTCACTCCTATTCTGTCCACCTCTCTAACGCAAGAGTTAACCAGTATTCTCAATCATTCATCCCTTTCTCTGGTAAACTCTGGAACTCCTTGCCTGCTTCTGTATTTCCACCTTCCTATGACTTGAATTCCTTCAAGAGGGAGGTTTCAAGACACTTATCCACCAATTTTTGACCACTGCTTTGACCCTTTTAGGGACTGGCATTTCAGTGGGCATTTTTTTTATTAGATTTTTGTTGCCCTTGGCCAGTATCCTTCCTACATAAAAAAAAAAAAAAAAAAAAAAAAAAATACGTCTGAAATTGCAGGACGACAGAAGACAGGAAAAATATAATCAACGACCCATTAACAGTAAATCACCAAACACGAACCAGAGATCATAAGAGAACGAAGAAAACCATTGAACACATAAAAAAAGATAAAAACTAATTAAAGACAATAGTTGTAAAACCAACGAACTCATACAATACATAAAAGAAATAAAACCAATTAATACATAAAAGGGAAAAAAAAAACAATCATTAAACAAAACAGAGGCCACCAGCCGGCACGAAACAAACACACGACCACAAACAAATACACAGACAACCTCTCGTCACCAACGCTCTCCCCTAGACTCCCCGCACTTTCTGTTTGCGTAAAAGAAGAGAGGAGACAGGTGGGAGCAACAATATGATTGCGATAACATGTACTCCCTTCCATTGTGCGCACGTGTGTTTAATATTCTCCAGCCATCATTCTTACAAGACACTCTGAGACTGACAAATATTCATGTAAAAAAATATATATCTACAAACAACACAAAAGCACGAACATTTTATTTATTTATTTTTTTTTTACACAAACTAACGTAATACCAACACAACTCTTACAAACCAACACTTTGGCGAACTTCCCCAGAAACTTCTACCAGTGTTAGGGTAGATTAGGCTCCTGTGGATAACTATACTGTGCAACTTGACAACCAGAAATTCTTCAAGTCTCTATTAAATACAATGAAGTCGAACACCACGCAGGCAAATCAGTAACAATAAACAAGAAAATGAAGAGAAAACACCGAGGAAAGATTCAGTTACGATGGAACAGCTAATATTAGGTAAGAAAATTATGAAAATGAAAGTGAGGAAAAGGAAAAATATGAAAGAAAAGTCAACAGATTTTAATTTGGTAGAGACATGACCGAGCATAAGATCTGTAAGGAATTCTCTCTCTCTCTCTCTCTCTCTCTCTCTCTCTCTCTCTCTCTCTCTCTCTCTCTCTCTCTCTCTCTCTCTCTCTCTCTCTCTCTCTCTCTATTGAAGTTTGCTGATGACACCAAAATTGCGAATTCTGTAGTCTCTAATGAACAAGTAACAGAAATGCAGAAAAATCTAGACAAATTGACTGAGTGGGGGCAAACCTGGCAGATGAATTTTAATGCAGATAAGTGCAAAAAGCTTCACATAGGGTATAGAAACGAGAAAGAAACGT
>NC_087170.1:12688994-12701494 GCF_035594125.1 Scylla paramamosain | reverse complement strand
CTTATGGTGCCGGAGCCGCCCGGGTGGCTTAATGTGCAGAGAAGGCTTTGGGGTCGTCTGGACACGTCTGAAGGAGGGAGGGGCTGCTACACCGAGAAATGCGTGGAAGTTGGAGGTAGTAAGGAAAAAAACAGCGGAAAAGATGTGCGGTGTGTGGAACATAACACGAGAAGAGTAATAAGGTTAGGTTAGGTTAGGAGATTATAAAGACCTGAAGACGGTGTGTAAATATGAGGATGAGGAGCATAACAGAAGAGACTGACTAAACACTGTGAAGCCTCATATGCCGTGAAACCCCGCAAGACAAAATAAGGCTGTTGAATGAACGAAAAAATTAAGGGTGATGATGATGATGATGGTGACGAGACAAGAGTGATGCTGTGAATTAGCTGCTACATTGTTGCATCTACACATGTAAGGGTATGAAAGTAAATAAAGTTATAGCTATTAACGCCATCATACCAAATAAGCCACGCGACGCCGAGGCTGTTATTGCAACGGTGATCTGAGTAAACAATCTGAAGGCTGCACGATGTGAACACTTGTCACTCTTACACCGAGAGAGAGAGAGAGAGAGAGAGAGAGAGAGAGAGAGAGAGAGAGAGAGAGAGAGAGAGAGAGAGAGAGAGAGAGAGATCTAATGCGATAAATTAACGCACACACACACACACACACCACACACGAAATTACAGAGACCACATGCCAGCGAGTTGCTATGTTCAGAGAGAGAGAGAGAGAGAGAGAGAGAGAGAGAGAGAGAGAGAGAGAGAGAGAGAGAGAGAGAGAGAGAGAGAGAGAGAGAGAGAGAGAGAGTCATAAAAGGACGCATTCCAACTCTCTTACCCAATTTTCTTTGTGTGTTCGTTTTGTTTAGTTACCGCGGCTTAACGCTTCAACGGGTAGTGAACAAGCGCAGGGGACGGAGGCGTCCACAGCGGCTGATTTTGTGCAGTAGGACTAAGAAAACACCATGGTCCTAAATCCCCTTGCATTATTATCTATTGCTTCAGGTGATGATATAGGCTACATTCCCAAACGTTTCACTGACTCTCAACTACTTCCAACAGATTTTGGAAATTTTTTTTTCAAGATTGTTCCTACGATTCTATCTGCACACACACACACACACACACACACACACACACACAACACACACACACACACACACACACACACACACACACACAATATATATATATATATATATATATATATATATATATATATATATATATATATATATATATATATATATATATATATATATATATATATATATATATATATATATATATATATATATATACATATATATATATATATATATATATATATATATATATATATATATATAATATATATATATTTAGTGCCCACAAAAAAAAATTCCCTTGTGGCAAACGATAATTACTAAATCCTATCACTGGATTAAGAGAAATACAAATATTGACACTTTTATAGATTTTTAATTGATAATGGAATAATCCGAATAATAATAATAAAAAGAAAGGAATTCAGAAATACAAAATAAATGGTAGCGTACTCTTCAGTTACATAAAAACTGCAATGGAGATATTTTCGCGACTACTGAGTTGCGGGGGAGACCAGAGAATAAATAAATAAATAACAAATATAACCAAAAAGTATGTATAGACCTGAGGACAGTCTCACACGGTGATCTCGAACCAGGTGGTTACGCTAGTCACGTGGAGACAACCAACAAAAAAGAACGAAAAAATGTGAATATCTATCCACTCAGAAATAGTTTATCAACAGGAATATCTGAGGAGAATCCGAGAGGGTCTGAGGAGAATCCAAGAGGATCTGGCTTTAGTAAAATTATTGTTAAACAAACACTTACTTAATATTACAGGAAATGGAGGAGGAGATTATCAGACCGCATGCTCACCTGAGGAGAATCCGAGAGGGTCTGGCTTTGCTTGAGGAAATCAGCGGGAAACTAAGGATAAAGGTTTCCAATGGGGAAATTTATTAAGAGTTATAATTTTGTTTTTAGTGGTGGGGGCGACTAGGTTGTGAGTTCAGGGATGAAAAATATGAATAATTAAGTTACTGTTTACTTTATAGTTGTTACTTTAAGAAGTTTAATTCAATGGACTTTTGAAATCAATTGGGGAATTAGTTAAAGTCTGGTATCTCTTCCTGGCTTGCGTAGCAACAGGGGTAAGAGGATGGCGAAGCAAAGACGACTTATTAGATTCGTCAACCTCATTGGCGCGGCGTAATTATCTGGGATTTGTTTGAGCTGGCTTAAGACCTTACCATTATAGAATTAATTTTATCGTATTCTCTGGGATTAGGTGAAAAATTCGCCTCTATAACCTGGCCAAGCAAGAGAAATTACGTTTATTCACGGGGTAAATTTATGATAGAAGTGGTCAATACAGTGACGCTGAGAGGGGGGGGGGGGAAAGCAAGGACAAAAGGACACTGAGGAGAGGAGGGGAAGGGGGGGGAGGGGTTAGTCACATGGTACTGAGACTCTGGTCATCCCCGCACATTACATGGGCCTTAGCCTAAAAAAAAAAGTAGAAATATACATAATTATTTTTCCAGCACTACACGAGCCTTTCATCCGTTCTAGAATTTTTCACCTCTCTTTTCTCCTTACCAAAAAAATAAATAAATAAATAACACCTTCACATCCGAGTAATTAGAACCTCCCCTCACCACTACACAACCAAGCCAGGCTGACGAACTGCAAGTGATCTCTGTCGGGAAATAACTCTGACATTCTCTCCCATACAATGGCTTGTGGGCCATATCACCACAATGTCCCTTGGAGACATAACTCGGCTCTTTCTCTCATCTCAAGGAAAAAGAAAAGAAATTCCACCCCAACCAGCCTCTTGACCTCCTGTGGTGTGAGGACTTAACCTTAAGTCACTCCGTCACTCTCTGAAACGAGATTCGGCCACCCCAGTACTCGGTTCCTTCCACTCGGACAGTCATTTACTCATCCACACATTCACTCACACCACGAGATACTACAGATGATTACGCGAAGCGCTCGCCACGTCCTGAAGTAATCCACCACAGAATGGCCCGAACGGGTTGTCGAGTGCAGTAGTAGTCTGCGAATTAAAGTGGTTCCTTATTCCTTCTTAAATTCTTACATCACCTCTCACATAGTACCCATACCCGTCATACCACGATTCATTACAACTAGTCCAGCCAGACCATGCAAAAGTAAGGGGGGGACTCTATTTACCCCAAGCACTCTGCTCTTTTCTATACCGTTCTTCCAGCGACATTAACATTCCTCAATATAGCGTCTGGGACGGTTACGCACTCTAGGCGGTAACACTTCAGTTTCTATATCAGGTTGGAACACTGTGTCTTGAGCCGCAACTACGTACTCTTCCTCACTGTGAAACTGTTTGATCTTTTCTGCCGCTCTTTGCACCATCTTTCCCGAGAAAGGGTCTTTCACCACATAACCACCGCCTCCTCTTAAAACTTCCACCACCTTATATGGGCCGTCCCAACGAACACACAGTTTCTTACACACTCCTGACTCTGTAGTTTCTCACTTCACCCACACCAACGCCCCAATGTCTACCTTCTGCTCCTTGCGTTTCCTGTTGGCCGCATTACGGTATTTCCGAGTCATTTTCTCGTGTGTTTCCCGGATCAGCCGGCGGACCACATCCACGTCTTGCTCGTCACCATCAACTGCGGGTAGCCTGGCACCCACCACTCGGGGCGCATGCCGGGAGAAAAACGCGAAGAAAGGTTGTTGGGCGATACTGGTATGGACGGCGGCATTCATAGTGGCCTGACACACAGGGAGTAGGCGAGGCCACCGTAGCGGGTAACCTCGGCGCATGGAAGCCAAGATGGATTTGAGCGTGCGATGGAGTCGTTCGGTGATGGCGTTCCCTTGCGGGTGGTAGGGAGTGGTGTAACAGAGGGTGATGAGGTGTTGCTGGCAGAATTGTTGGAAGATCTGGGAGATGAACTCGCCCCCGTTGTCCAGGACGATGAAGTGAGGAGTCCCGAAGTCGGTAATGTACTGCTGCAGCGCCTCTACAATTCCCTCTGATAGTTTGTTTTTGAGTGGATAGAACTTCACAAATCGGCTAAAGTGATCTACGATAGTCAACACATATCGGTAGCCACCACTGCCTGCAATTATATCCGTCAGGTCTATACCTATCCTATCTAAAGGCTTCTCTACTGAAGGTAATTCCTGATAAGGCTGCTGTAACCATGGAGAGGTTTTAAATCTTTGACAGGTAAGGCAATTCTTTACGTACTGGGTTACGTCAAACTTGAGATTACACCAGTAAAACAATTCTTCGGCCTTTTTAATTGTCTTTTTCTGACCCAGGTGGCCAGAAAGCTCATGTGCATGTTCTAAAGCTTTAGGAATCAGAACCTGAGGAACTACCAATGAATAATGAATGCTGCCATCAATGTTTTCCTTAGCGTAGTACAGCAACTCATCAATTATAGTGAACTGGTGCAATATACTCTTATGATACTTTTTGGTAGGTATAGACCCTCCTTCCAGATACTCTATCATGTCTCTCCACTTAATTTCTTCCCTTTGTTGAATCTTGATTTGTTCTAAAGTCAGGCCTAAATAGTTTGGAGTAGGACATCGCTGAATGATCCTCACTGGGCGAGAGAGCTGATCGGCCACGTAGTTATACTTTCCCTTCACATATTGGATGTTGTATTGGTATTCTCTCATCTCTAGTATCCAGCGGTTCATCCTGGCAGATTTGGTCTTTCTCTTAAATATACTAGTAAGGGGCTGATGATCTGTGAATATAGTGAAGCTAGTTCCCCACAAATAATGATGGAAGTGTCTACAAGAGAGAAGTACTGCCAAGGCTTCTTTATCTGTAGCTGAGTACCTATTCTCAGTGGAGTTTAATTTTTTTGAAAAATAGCCCAAAGGTCTGACGGACCCATCCTCCTGAGTTTGACTTAAGACGCCTCCTACGTGGGTATTACTGGCATCAGTTGTTAACATGAACGGTTGGTTACTTTGCGCTCTCGCTAGTATAGGGGCCTGGGCAAGAGATCTTTTTAAGGTATCGAATGCCTCCTGACACTTGTCTGTCCAAAGGAAAGGTTGATCTTTTTTCGTTAGGTTGGTAAGTGGAGTGGCTATTTGAGCGAAATTACTGATGTGTTTCCTATAAAATCCTGCCATACCTAAAAATCGTCTCACTTCCTTGACCTTAGTGGGCGGTTTCATTTCCAATACTGCCTCTACATTCTTTGGGTCGGGTTGACTACCTTCTTGTGAAATTTTATGACCAAGAAACGTAACTTCAGTCTTTGCCATTTCGCATTTAGATAAGTTAAGCTTGACTCCATTTTCTTTAAGTAAAGCGAAAGTTTCACTGAGTCTCTCGCTGAGTGTGGTGAAGTCTGAAGCCCAAATGATTAGGTCGTCTAAGTAATTTTTCATCCAACCCTTCTTCACGAGAGGAGCTAACAATGAGGCCATATGTCTAGTAAAGATAGCTGGAGAACAGCTTAATCCAAAAGGTAGCCTTTTAAACCTATAGAGAGTCACCCCATCACTGAAGGCTGTGAGGTCTCTGCTACCTTCCTCCAATAGAATTTGAAAATAAGCCTCCCTCATATCTAGCGTGGCATAGAACTGATGGCCAGCTGCTTGTTCAACTAATTCTTCTAGGCGGGGAAGCGAGTAAATATCAGTAGTTAGGTGCTTGTTGACATGTCGGTAGTCAAGGCACATTCTTTTACTTCCATCCGGTTTATTGACTAATACTATAGGAGAGAGCCATGCAGATGTAGATTTTTCAATGATATCTCTGTTCTCCATATCTGTTAACATGTCTGATATCAGGGTTTTTGCTTCCTCGGGGTATCGGTACCTAGGACCACGACTAGGCTCTGGATTAGAGATATTAATTTTAGCAGGAGGCCCTTTCATTAATCCAAGTTCGTTTTTGTCTACTATGAATAAATCATGGTGATTGAGAATGATATTTTTTAAGATTGTTTTCTGCTCTCTAGTAAGGTTACTCCATTTCTGTTGTCTTATCAACTCCTCGAGTCTTTGTGGCCTACTCTTTGACTCCTGACACCTTGTTTGGTCGTTGTGTGGCAACAGATCGTTGTGGATTTCTAGGGAAGGAGTGGCTTGCTTTTGGTGGATGACTTTGATCGTCGGGGAGGAGATGTTTTCAAAAGTGCCTAATAGGGTTCCTGGTTTGATTGTTTTCCGGCCCTTAGTATCATTAATAAATGGACCTTTTTATTCTCATCTACTGTCACAATCAAGGGGTGATGATTAGGCGTCAAACATGGCTGAGGCTGGACTAACAAAGTTTCTCCTGGGTTTTCTTTCACCGAGATAGGAAGAAACTGAGCTCGGTAGGGATCAGGTTTGATGGTATGAGTTAGACGGATGTGTTCTGTTTGACTTGGAGTGGTAGGAAGAATAGGTACCTCGTGAACTCGTTCCACCTTGCCTTTCTGCCTTTTGATATGATTAACAAGGTATGTGGTTTTACCCCACTTTACTGTATTTGTCTTACCATTCCATTGAAAAGGAGCTTGTGAAAGTATGTCTGTCCCGAGTAAGACGTCAGCGTCAAGGTAGCTATTCGGGACTACAGGGCACCATTGTTTGTGTATAGTCTCTTCACCTACTCCTATCTCTAGTAAGGTCATCCCCAAGATTCGTAAGGGTGAACCCGTTACCCCTTGTAGTATAGGTACTGCTCGCCTTTGTGATATAGTTCCTTCTAATTTCTCTACCGCAGCCTCTGTGATTAAAGTATAGCCGCTACCAGTGTCAATGACAGCTTTAAGAATTTTCTTGTTAACTATGAGATTGATAGCGGGGGATGTGAATCCCTGGGTGAGTCATATATTCTGATTTGGTTTTCCGGGGCAGTTTTTATTTCCTCTCCAGCACCCATGCTGTCTACAGTCAAAGCATGATCCACGGGCAGGTTTTCTCCAGCACTCCCTCAGCGTGTGACTATGGGTTCGACAGTGTGAGCAATATTTAGCGGGTTGTGTTGGAGAGGGGGAGGTTCTCAACCTTCCTACTTGATCAGTGAGACTTTTAATCTGCTGCTTAAGTTCCCAAATTTCCTTTGATTCCTTGGATGTTGCATTTGTTAGGTCTGGGGGATTTTGAGTTATTGGGTCAGGGCTACCAATGAGTTTTGATTTAGATTTTCCCAGTTCAGGTTTAATTCTAGCAATGAGGGAAGTATGGGCAGCCTCGAGCAGTTGGCGCTCATGTTCTACCCTGTCAATAAATTTATCAAGAGGATAATCCTCATCCAGGAAACCTTCTAGTCTAGCCTTTGCTTCTTGGGTTAAGCCCTGCCACAACTTTCTTTTGATAATTTTCTTACATTTAGGGAGTTTCTCTCCTGGAAAGCTCGTCTCTAGAGTGGCATATTTGCAAGTGAATTTGTTGGCAAATGCTTGGAGAGATTCTACCCAATCATATGTCTGTGCGTCTATGTCTCTCCACGCCCTGTCAAAGTTAACCTCTTAGGAGAATTGTGATAGAAGCAATTGTTTAATACTATTCCAGGTGTGACAATGATGTAAGGTTTGATGGTTATGTATGAGAGCCGCGAGCTCGCTGCTGACCCTACTCTTTGCAATTTGCACTTTGCGGGTGTCCTCATTGCTACTTTGCTCCACCAGTTCAATGAAAATTTGCAATTGGGTAGTTGAGTCAAGACCTTGTAGGTGGTGGAGTTCAAGAATTGGGATATCTCGGGGTTTGGTGGGAGTGCTAGGTGCTCTGTGTAAATTAGGGATGTTAGCCAAGCGCCCAATTACCTGATTTTGTTGATTTAAGATTTGCTTTAGTTCCTCTACTTCCTGTTCTAAAGTGTTCAAGTCTTTCCCTTTACTTTCATGTTTAACTGCTCCCAGGCTCTCTCTGGTGTTATAATCCATTAAGTCCTGCCACGGGTCTAATCCACCCCTTGGGAGGCGAACATTATCAGTCATCTTTGCTCACATGGAAGTTTAACGTACTGGGTGTAGAACACAATCTCTCAGGGTGATTGTTAGGTGACCTGCGATACACAGTATGCGCTCAGGTTTTCTTCTTCCAGGACAATGTGTTCTACTCCACTGCCTCTCTATTGCTACTGTGACCTTCAATAACTCTTTTGATCTTACTGATTACTTGAGCTTGGCCTCTCTCGTCCCAGTGAACACCATCCTCGCTCAGTTCTTGTACAAATTGAATATTATTAAAATGAATGTTTGGGGTCTTCAGGGCCCTCTTTACTCTATTATTGATTCCTACTTGGAATTTCTTATATTTCTCCACTGATATTCCCCTAGGGTTGGTCCTGGGTTCAATTTGGCAGACATGCACTAGTGATTGGCATTTGGCAGTGATTTCTTTGATGATGTTCTTAACATCGGAGAAAATGCTAGCGGGATTGGTAGATGTTTCTATGTCATTGCTGCCTATCCACAAGATGGTCAAGTCATGTTGCCACTCGAGTACTCGATTTAACCGATCATCCTCAAAGAAAGTCCTAGCCTTTGCTCCAGGGGCTCTGAATATCCTAATTTGCACATTTGTTACCTCTAGATGCCGGGGAATCTGGCTATGCCCTACAAGTGCCACCTTCAACATTTACACTTATTTCCAGTCTCCACCTCTTTCGGTCAGTCGCGAAATAAATCCCACCGCTGCCACCAGTTTAGTGCCCACAAAAAAAAAAAAAATCCCATTGAATTTCTGCTGCATTTCTTCATTTTAAGTGCAGTAAATAGGGGAAAATATAAAAGAATACTGGAACATTGTTATTTATTTTTATCCTCCCTCACATTGCTGCCATTTTCTCATATTCATTTATACAGCTCTAATAAAGAACACACACACACACACACACACACACACACACACAAACACACACACCTTGAGGCAGAAAAGAAGTTACAAAAAGATTATACACACACACAAAACAAGAAGCTGTCCTCCTTTTTCTAAGTGTTTTGAAACTTGTCAAGGAGGTCAAGTATTCTGTCCTGCTCCTCTGCCTGTGACTCGCTCCCACCCATGTCCCCTAAGTTGCTGGCGTACTCTGAAAGGGATGAGGGAGAGGTAGAAGATGCAGAGGAGAAGGAATGGGTGGGAGAGAGGGAGGGAAAGAGGAGTGGGGAGGGAAGAGGTAGAAAAACAGCAGAAGGGCAGAGAAGAGGAGAGAAGGGGTGGAAGAAGAAGGGAAGAAATGGGAGAGATAGAGGGGCAGAGAAGTAGTGAGAGAGAGAGAGAGAGAGAGAGAGAGAGAGAGAGAGAGAGAGAGAGAGAGAGAGAGAGAGAGAGAGAGAGAGAGAGAGAGAGAGAGAGAGAGAGAGAGAGAGAGAGAGATGGGGAAAGAAAGAATAAGAAAGATCCCAGAAGGGTAATGATGGAGAGATGAAAGGATAAACAGAAACGAGAATGAAGGAAAGATGGAGGGAGAAAGGGAGAGGAAGAAGAGGAGGAAGAGAGAGAGTTCAAGAAAAGAGGAAAAGATGAAGTGTTAGTATGAATTTACACATGTAAGTACTTTTGTCATTACTACTACTACAATTTATTATATATTTCAAACTTATAGTATCAGTGATGTTACTTATTTCAAACTACATTACTACTTAGGCTCATCACTTCCCACCATTGCAATTATAACTAGTGATGGTGGTGGTGATAATGCTGAATTTTATTGCTCATTTCATCCCATCTCTTTCCCTCTCTCATAATCCTCTCTCTATTCCTTCCTCACCTCTCCTGTTCATCTCATTCCTTCTTCCCCTTCCCACATTGCTTTCTTTCCTCCCCTGTTCATCCCTCCCTTTTCCCAACCTTCCCCATCTATTCCTTTCCCCTCCTACTTCTCTCTTCTTCCCTATCTTCACCATCTGCTTATCCCTCTTGTTCTATCTTTAAATCTTCCCCATCCACTCCTCACCTCTCTTCCTTCTCTCCTCCTTCACTATCTCCCACATTTCCCTCTTGTATGGAGTCTTCAATCTAACCCACTCCCATCCACTCCTCACCTCTCATAATGTTCTTGATGGTCTTGACAGAGGCATTCCTAAGATTCAGTATCTTGAGGACCCTGCGTTTGATGCTGGGAGGCCCCGTAGCACAGACATCCAGCATCACGTAGTCCACTAACTGAAGAGTGAAGAGACCCCCATCCAGCCTGCGTAGGTACAGTTCATCCTCGCCCAGGTTCTCTGCCTGCAATGGGTGTGTTGGAGTTAGTGAGGGTCAGTGGTGAGATGGGTTTTTATGGAGTTTTATTGCAAGGTTCTATTTTTGTTGTTGTGGTGGTGGTATGTTTGTTTTGTCGAGTGTAGCTAGTTGTTTTGTGGTGAATGATGCTGTATTTTGTCTTGTTACTGTTTGTAGTGACTTGGAATTAAGTGTGTTGTTGATACCCATGGCTAATAAATTATTATGTAACTAGTGTATTGCTTTAAATGTGGTGGTTTTGAAATTACTCTCTCCTAGACACACACACACTTTGGCATAGCTAGTGGCCAGAACACTTTCAAGTCTCTCTCTCTCTCTCTCACACATACCTTGGCTTGTTCCTCCAGGGCATAGTTGGTGGCCAGAACCTTTTCTAAGTACTTGAAGTGTAGCTCCAGCAGGCGGTCCACCTTCTCATGGTCGTTCTCGGTAAACTTGTTGAGCAGGCGAGTGCGCTGGTTGGGGCGGCAGTTACGCAGCAGCGACACAATGATGGAGATGACGTGCTCCTCGTGCTGTGTGGCGGAGAGTGATGAGCATTATGTATTGAAAACTGGGACATTACAAACTTGATTCAATCTTCTAAAAATACATATACTATAATTACAACTGCATATATATATATATATATATATATATATATATATACCAAGGCTGTCTCCTCCAAAAAGCCAGACAAGCCACATAACTTTCACATTCACACTCATTCACACCACTCTCTTAGCCCCTAGGTCCCTAATGAAGAAGAAAAGGTGCTTCTATCCTAACTTTACAGGAATAAATAAGTCATACAGCTTGGACAGCATGGTCAGGAACAAGACTCCTTCATAACAAGGACTCTCCCATAATATACTATAATTACAATTAAGCCCTCATATTTTCCCTTCCTTCCCACCATTTTCTCAGTCCATTATTCATCCCTTCATTCACTCACCCCTCCATCTCTACTTATACTAACCTATACCTTCTTCCCTCCCTATAACATTACCTACTTTATAACCCTTGCACCATATAACTGCTGGGACATCGTGGCTTGTAATTTGAAATGCACAGTTCTCTCATCAGGACAATTTTCAAAGGTCACAGAAATGATCAGTCAAGTTCAGCCAGATCCTCAAGGATGTTTCCCTTCCCACCAATGGTACAGAATTCTTGTTAAACTATCATTACCACAGAAATCATTAGTTAGGTTGAGTATGGTTCTCATGGATATTTTTTTTTCCTTTTGATGGTGCAGGATTCTTGTTAAATTATCATTACTATCATGAAAGCACCCTTGAAAACCCTAACAGCTTTCACTATAGTCTGTTCAAAAGTAAGTAACACAATGAAACATTCGAGAACATTGTCTCATTCAGTTAATCAGTATTCTCAATCATTCATCCCTTTTTCTAACAGATTCTGGGACTCCCTGCCTGCTTCTGTATTTCCTATGACTTGAACTCTTCCAAGAGGGAGGTTTCAAAACACTTATCCTCCAATTCTGGTTAACACTTTTGACCTTTCTTTTTGGACTGACACATTTGTGGACCTTTTTCTTGGGGGCTCTTTTTTGTTGCCCTTGGCCAGTCCCCCTCTTACATGAAAAAATAAATAAATAAGATGACAGAACATTTCAGAACATCATCTTACAATTCAATTCCAGTCCCACTACACACCTGGTCCTTGGTGAGTCCCTTCTTGCCATGCTTGCCAGGGGTCTTCATGAACAGGGGAAAGATGGTACGCAGACCCAAGATCTCCACGAATTTGTTGCAGTTGTCGGCACCCTCGGCCCCTGTCAGTGCATGGTCTAGCACCCTCAGGGCTCCATTGCGGGACAGCTTCTTCTCTCTGGGGGACAACAGAAGTGTTTGTCTTTGGGTCATAATCATGTGGCCTTGAGCTAATCACTGTCACCTTTACTAGACATTGCTACAGGCCTTCTAAATGCTCATACAGGCTCTGCTAGACACTACTACAGGCTTACTAGTCAATGCTATAACCCTGCTAGACATTGCTACATGCTGCTATAGGCTCTACTAGACACTGCTGAAGATCCCTACAATATACTGAAGGATCTCCAATAAAGGATTCAGTAGGAGTGCTCTGACAGGGAACAAAAACACTCCTAGAAATATATTGCTAGTCCAAGTGCAACCAAGGGCTTTGTAAGTTCAGAATCCTTCATTTAGGGTGGCAGCTTTCTGAATTATATATATATATATATATATATATATATATATATATATATATATATATATATATATATATA
>NC_087170.1:12678994-12683994 GCF_035594125.1 Scylla paramamosain | reverse complement strand
CACACACACACAGAGAGAGATAAGGCTGGCGGGGGTGAGGAAAACTGGTGATGACGACTCAGAACGCCTAACGTCACAGAAAGTGTTTTGCCAAGAGATGAAATGTGAAGTTTGCAGTTTAAATTATAAGCAAATGGCAGACCAAGGATGTTCATTACATAAGAGAGACAGTTAAGTGTCACGAAAGAAGAGGGGATGATTGTCTGGAAGGTTGTGTCAAGTTGAAGGGTGGAAGAATTGAATTTTTGAAGCACTGAACAATATTAAGTATGCTCACAAATTACAGAGATGCGAAGTCAAATAGTAATGATAACATATCTAGATGTTAACAAGGCAGCAAACAGTTTACTTTGAATCATCGCCTCCTTCATCATGGCCCTGTAGACATCAAGGAGCGTCAGTTGGCCAGTCAGGGGCAGCTGCGGGGACATGGCGCCCCCCCCCACCTCCGGACAAGGGGGGCGGAGGAGGCGCTGGGAGAGAGGTGAGAGGTGAAATAATAATGTAGACAGGTAAACAGTAGTCATATACAACTGATTTTCTGTTCACACGCTATGTAGGGCAAGAAATCAAGCAAACAATGCAAACAATACATGTAAAGTATAATGCAAACAATACAGCTAAATAGTGGAAACAATGATAACAACGCATATAAACACTGTAAATTACAAACAACACATGCATAACTCTCGAAAACAACTTTTTCCCCTCCTTGCCCTTATATTCAACAGAAGTAGGAGGAGAAAGAGGAAAAGGAGGAAGGGAAGGTGAGGTAATGTAGGAATATTCAGCGTTACATTGCAATATCTCAACACACACACACACACACACACACACACAAAGGGAAGAGGAAGCAGGGAGAGGTAAGGATGAGAGGGAGAGACCCAAGCTGAGGGTAGGGAGGGGGCAGGGAAGCGCAGGTTGGGGAGGCCAGTGGAAGGGGGGTAACCTTAGACCAGCGAGGCACATACATGCATGAACATACACACACACACACGCACACACTCATACTCACTAAGCATTGAGGGAGAGAGTGGCGGTTGAGAGGGGGAGACTGAAAGGGAAGAGGGGGTCCCGGGTCTAGGTCCCCGGATGAAGTCAGCTGATGACGTCACAGTTTATATACGTTATTCGATTCCATTTTGAAATTGACCCCTCGCAAAAATAGAGCTAGACTGGAATGCTTTATATATTCTGAAAGAACATTCACTTTAACTAATACCGGGAATATAAAAATATTTCAAGCCTCAGTAATAATAAAGATATTCTAAAGTAACTAATTGAAAAATTGTTGGAACATAAAGGCGATAAAAAACTTGCTAAAGTCCACAACTTTCATATATCAGGAATGGAAAACACTTGAAAAAAATCGAAACTATTTTTACAAACAATCGAAATTTAACTAAAAGCTGAAATAAGGAAATAAAAAAATTGATAAACATCAACTTTTTTATTTTTAACAGGCTTATAAATCACACTAAAAGTCCATATATTTAACTCAACATGAATAAGACACACTTTAAAACCATGAACGATTTTTAGAAGCAATAAAATCTCACCTAACAAGTGAAATAAAAATTTTTATATAGCGGTATTAAAAGATAACCGAAAAAAAACAACACTTATTTACATTGAAACAACCTCATAATCGACATATTTCCCCTGACACACATATGGAAAACACTCAAAACATCACTAAATATTTTTAGAAACCAAAGAAACTTAGTTAAAGGCCAAAATATATAAGTTAAGGAAATAGAAATAATATTGGAACCTGGCCAGACTGGTAAACCATCATGGCGGCTGGGGGGGGGTCCTCAACTGAAAACCAAGATGGCCACCACTCCTCCTTATTTATTATTTAGGGTTATTTTGGAGGCTATTTATCTATTTTCTAGATTAATTTTGGCTGCATGTGTGTGCGTGCGTGCGCGCGCGTGTGTGTGTGTGTGTGTGTGTGTGTGTGTGTGTGTGTACAGCTACTCTAAGATAAATAACCTTATCCATGTCTTCTCCCGTCCTCTCCTGCTCCTCCCTGCCTTCTCCCCTCCTTGGTCACTGCACTCAGCCTCTCTCCTTCCTCTTCATTGCCTCTCTGTGTGTGTGTGTGTGTGTGTGTGTAGGAGCACTAACCTAACCTTAATGAACCAAAAGTACCATAATCCCTAAGGACATTAACCAACACAACCTATCTAATCTTATCATATATAAGTATACATGAGGCGCGCGGCGCAACAACGACGTAACCGAGAAATGGAAGTTTCGAGAAAAACGCGCTCAAAGTTAAACACTGATTGCGCACAATAGGATACCCTTAAATAAGTAAGTATTATACATCATTTGAAAGGTCTTGGGTAGTTCTGTTTGGGGATGTAGGTTTCGAAGTGATAGGTGACGATTTTGGGTGGATGACTTACGCGTTAATTAACGCGTATACCGTAGGTAATAATTTTTTTTCCCGATATTGTTTTCATTTGTTAATAATGTGTTAGAGCCTATTACACATAGTATTAGGTGAAAGTTTCATGAAGATTGGTACATAAATAAATTTTTTATGAATTTTTTTCCGAGCGTAAAAAATAAAACTTACTCATTACCGGCACGTTATTACTCCTACCATAACTTTGACGTCCTGCTATGACTAACAGTGTGTAATGCTGATAATTTTATGTTTGTGCATGCATTCTGGTAAGTATTAATGGAAAGCCGCTATGTCAAGAACATTATGAAGAAACGAATTTTTTTTTTTTTTTTTTGTATTCCATGAATATAGTTGGCTCTCATCCTTTACACTGGCTTGAGACAGTTAAGTTGATTACCAGGATACGTCTGTTTGATCCTGGCAATGCCCTTAGCGGATTTACCAACCCTTTAAATCCCCCTTCAACCCACTAAGTCGGGTTGACTGGGGATTTAAAAAACTTACGTAAGGCTGGTGGCCACAGCAAGATGCTGTGACACTTTCGTCTGCACTCTAGTAGCCATAGTTGCGTAAAGAGTCACGAGAAAGGTAGCGTGCGTCTGTGCTCGGGCGTGTTAAAGGGCAGAGTGGATGAGCACATGGTGAGTGTGTTGTCACCATGGCAACGGCGCTGGTAAACATGGCAGCGGTGCTGTGATTGGCTCGCCCGCGCCGGGCGGCTGCAACCGCGCCGCTGATTGGCCATACGCACGTGAGGCTGGGAGGACCAGGTTGCGTCGTTGTTGTACCGCTTTCGAGATGTTAGTCCAGAGAAATTTTCTCCGCACTACGCTCGACTTTGAGCCTTAGTACAGGTGCTTAGATGGTCGAATATGACTTGGCCGACATCACCACGAGACTTTTACACCCTTCTACCACACGGAGCAGGCAAAAACACGGTTACGTCGTTGTTGTACATACGTCGTTGTTGTACCGCGCGCCTCATATATCCTTCCAGGATATTTATATTACATTCATACATCCTCTTCAATTTTATTACTTATTTTCCGCCCCGGACTAAATACTTTTGACGCTATAAATGTGTTTACCTCTGACCTACACGATGCCTTGAATAAACATAAGTCTATAATATCCATTTTCATTGATTTCAGCAAAGCTTTTGACACAGTTGACCCAAACATTCTAATAGACAAATTACGTCACTATGGTATTCGCGGTTGTGTGGAAAATTGGTTCAAATCATATTTAACTGGCCGATCTCATTTTACATCCTTCAATAACTCTAAATCAACCATCAAACCTATGCATCTTGGCGTGCCACAAGGTAGCATCTTAGGCCCTATTCTTTTCCTGATATATATCAACGATATCAGCAATGCCTCTACTGCTTTCAACACTATACAGTTTGCTGATGACTCCACCTTGTACATGATTGGTGATAATCCCACTGACCTAATCTACAGAGCCAAACTAGAATTATCTGCCTTTTCTGAATGGTGTTTGCAAATCGCCTAACAATTAACACAGCTAAAACTTTCTACATGTTATTTACAAATACCACCACCAAATACCAACCCTTACCTAGACTTAACATATTAGATAAAGATATCACGCAAGTTTCTAAGACAAAATTTCTTGGAGTCACATTTGACAATAATCTTACCTTTAAATATCACATATCAAACCTTTGCCTAAAATTATCTAGATCAATAGCTCTATTGCTGAAAATAAAAAACTTTGTTCCGGTGGAAATTATGAAAATCATGTATTATGCCCATATATACCCACACTTAACCTACTGTAATCCAATTTGGTCCACTACCTACCCATGTCATCTACAAAATCTAAACATCCTCCACAAGAAAATTATTAGAATCATGACTAATAGTGACTTCCTCCAACACACACCTCCACTCTTTAAATCTATGAAAATCCTTCAACTCTCTGACTTATCAAACTTCTCTATTGCATCATACATGTTCAAATTGATAAATTCCAACAACAACAATACCCTGACCCCAACTCATAACCACTCCACACACTACAGGCATTCTCTACAGATTCCCCATCATACCTTAACTCTCTACCAACACTCTCTAATGTATAAAGGTCCCAAAATATGGAATAGCACCCTGTCACACATAAAAAATTCATTAAGCGTAAATATCTTTAAGAGAAAACTAAAAGAATATTTATTGTCTCAATACTGACACATCTTGTACTTCAATCAATTTTTATCAATATCAATTATTTTGTTTCTTGGTATTGTAACCAAATAGTTCATATCCTCTGTAACTAAAATAGTTTATAACCTCTAGTATATATACATATTTATTTCTGTTTGTTTAATTATTCTCAAAACTAATATTTGCTTGTTTATAATCAGATTCCACTTCAATTTTCTCTATTTCTCATGTATAATTATGATTTTTCTCCTTTCCTTCCTGTTCTTGCAAAGCCATTTATCCCTAAATCTTTTGCAATTGCTATTAATTTTTTTTTTTTTTTTACATTTTCTTCAATTAGATTTTTAGTTTAGTGTTGTTTTACATTTCAGTATTAAGTAGATATTAAGTGT
>NC_087170.1:12666494-12671494 GCF_035594125.1 Scylla paramamosain | reverse complement strand
TAAAAAACGCATCCAAACACATTAAAAAGTCTGACACTCTCAGGCAAAGAAAATATTACAAAGAAAGAAAGGGCAGCATAGAAAACTAAGCTAAATATTGTTGTCTTAGGATTTCCCTGTTTTGCCTCCTTCATTTCTCCTTTGTTTTTCGTCCTCCTTCCCTATTTATCCTTTTTTCTTCCTCCTACAACTACTATCTACATGCCTAAGTTAAGAAACACACGGAAAAACGTCAAAAATACTAGAAATTACTCGAAATATTGAAGATAAGGGTCTGTGGCAGAGAACCCCCCCCTGGCCCCCTGATGACGTCACACCTGAGGTCGTGACGTCACGCCAGGATACGTGCGTAACGTATTTCATTTTAAAATTGACCCATAGAAAAAATGGAGCTAGGTTGGAATGCATTATATATTCTGACTTGATAATTACTTTAATAAATATTCATAATATTATAACATCTCCAGCCTCAGTAGTATGAAAGAAATATCAATATGAATTATGAAAAAAACGTTGGAACATTTGACCCCATTAAAACCATTGAAAAGTCTACCTATTTTTTCACTTAACAGAAATAAAAACACTTTAAAAATATGAACTATCTTTTCAATCAATTAAAACTTACCTAGAACCAGAAGTAAACGAATGAAAAATAAATCTGTAAAAAAAAGTGTTGGAACCTAAACACGAATAAAAAACATTGAAAAGTCCACCCATTTTAACTTAATAGCAATGCAAAGCACTTTAAAAAATCTGAACTATTTTTTCAAATAACCTAGAGTTACTTAAAAGCTCAAATAAGGAAATAAGGAAATAAAAAATGTCAACATTTCGACTTTTAACAGGACCACAAATCATTTTAAAGTCCACATATTTAACTCAACAGGACGGCAAACCAGTTTAAAAATCATAAGCGATTTTTTAAAGTATAAAGAACTTCATTATAGCCTCGAATAAAAAAGCCAACAATGGGGTTCCGTAAAATTCAGCCCAAAAACAGGCCTATAGTTACGTTATAAACAACAGCAAATACAACACATTTCCTTAACAAAAGCCTCAAAACCACTTCATAAGCAACGAAACATTTATACAAACCATAAAAAATTACTTAGAAACCGAACTTAAAGAGTTAAGGAAAACGAAAATATATTGGAACCGAAGAGCAGGCTGGGGCCTGTAGAGATCAAACATGGCGGCCGCTAATTTGCCTTAATTACTCTGTTATCACACTAAAGCCAGGCAATGGCGATATACCTCACAGGCGGACATGAAAATTCGAACTGAGGCTACATTTTGTGACATGTTTGGCTTACAATACGTGAGAAATAAAGCAAATAATGGCTGAGTAGGGACGACCTATGTCTACCGCAGATGTCATTTTGACGATCCTTCATTATTTTTTACTAAATTTCAAGCTATATCGCGACTCAGATATAAACATAAGTAAAATATAAATCGATAATCTCAAAAAGTACCCTAATAACGAATAATAATGAAGAACTGAAAGACGCTACTGGAGGGAGGAGGAAGGGTTGAGTGTTATGGTGTAGGCGGTGATGTTAACCGAGGCAGTCATTGCTGTACTCACATTACATTAAGTAGCCGTGTCTCTCTAGTGATGCTTGGTGGTGTTTGATGCAGGAGGAAGCTGCAGGGAATATGGAAGCACTGGTCACTAGTGTCTGTGTGTGTGTGTGTGTGTGTGTTAAGACTGACCAATGCCGAGGAAAACATTCTGCTTCCATCACTGTCATTAAGCAGTCGTGTCTCTTTGATGATGCTTGGTGGTGTTTAATGCAGGAGGAAGCTCCAGGGAATATGGAAACACTGGTCACTAGTGTGTGTGTGTGTGTGTGTGTGTGTATGGGGTAAGACTAACCAGTGCTGACCAAAATACTCCTCCTGCCCTTATGTTCATCCCCCCTTCTCTCTGTCCGTCTCTCTTTGTCGCACACACACACACACACACACACACACACACACACACACACACTGCCTGCCGCCACTGTATTGGCGGCGTTAGAGACCGGAAAATACATGAAAAACACGCAAATCTACAGCGAGCGAAATGTCAACTACCGACCACGAAATGTAAACACAGACAGCAGATCTCTCTCTCTCTCTCTCTCTCTCTCTCTCTCTGCACAAAGATCAAGGGCGAAAACAAACTAAGGGAAATAAATAAATGGCCAACTGGAGATTATCATTACTTCTAGTATTCAATTATTGGTATATATATATATATATATATATATATATATATATATATATATATATATATATATATATATATATATATATATATATATATATATATATATATATATATATATATATATATATTTATCCACTTCTCTCTTCCTCCTTCTAGTTTATATATCCTTCCAGGATATTTATATTACATTCATACATCCTCTTCAATTTTATTACTTATTTTCCGCCCCGGACTAAATACTTTTGACGCTATAAATGTGTTTACCTCTGACCTACACGATGCCTTGAATAAACATAAGTCTATAATATCCATTTTCATTGATTTCAGCAAAGCTTTTGACACAGTTGACCCAAACATTCTAATAGACAAATTACGTCACTATGGTATTCGCGGTTGTGTGGAAAATTGGTTCAAATCATATTTAACTGGCCGATCTCATTTTACATCCTACAATAACTCTAAATCAACCATCAAACCTATACATCTTGGCGTGCCACAAGGTAGCATCTTAGGCCCTATTCTTTTCCTGATATATATCAACGATATCAGCAATGCCTCTACTGCTTTCAACACTATACAGTTTGCTGATGACTCCACCTTGTACATGATTGGTGATAATCCCACTGACCTAATCTACAGAGCCAACCTAGAATTATCTGCCTTTTCTGAATGGTGTCTTGCAAATCGCCTAACAATTAACACAGCTAAAACTTTCTACATGTTATTTACAAAACCACCACCAAATACCAACCCTTACCTAGACTTACCATATTAGATAAAGATATCACGCAAGTTTCTAAGACAAAATTTCTTGGAGTCACATTTGACAATAATCTTACCTTTAAATATCACATATCAAACCTTTGCCTAAAATTATCTAGATCAATAGCTCTATTGCTGAAAATAAAAAACTTTGTTCCAGTGGAAATTATGAAAATCATGTATTATGCCCATATATACCCACACTTAACCTACTGTAATCCAATTTGGTCCACTACCTACCCATGTCATCTACAAAATCTAAACATCCTCCACAAGAAAATTATTAGAATCATGACTAATAGTGACTTCCTCCAACACACACCTCCACTCTTTAAATCTATGAAAATCCTTCAACTCTCTGACTTATCAAACTTCTCTATTGCATCATACATGTTCAAATTGATAAATTCCAACAACAACAATACCCTGACCCTAACTCATAACCACTCCACATGCTACAGGCATTCTCTACAGATTCCCCATTATACCTTAACTCTCTACCAACACTCTCTAATGTATAAAGGTCCCAAAATATGGAATAGCACCCTGTCACACATAAAAAATTCATTAAGCGTAAATATCTTTAAGAGAAAACTAAAAGAATATTTATTGTCTCAATACTGACACATCTTGTACTTCAATCAATTTTTATCAATATCAATTATTTTGTTTCTTGGTATTGTAACCAAATAGTTCATATCCTCTGTAACTAAAATAGTTTATAACCTCTAGTATATATACATATTTATTTCTGTTTGTTTAATTATTCTCAAAACTAATATTTGCTTGTTTATAATCAGATTCCACTTCAATTTTCTCTATTTCTCATGTATAATTATGATTTTTCTCCTTTCCTTCCTGTTCTTGCAAAGCCATTTATCCCTAAATCTTTCGTTATTGCTATTAATTTTTTTTTTTTTTTTACATTTTCTTCAATTAGATTTTTAGTTTAGTGTTGTTTTACATTTCAGTATTAAGTAGATATTAAGTGTGCCCAAAAAGCTTGTGCTTCATAAGGGGCTGTTTGTCTTTCAATTAATTGTACCTTAAGCTTATATATGTATTACAGACAAACATAATAAAGTGTTTAAAGTGTTTAAAGTGTTTAAAGTGTCTACTTCTTTCTTCTTTCTCCGTTTTTTTTCATCTCTTTTCTCTTTCTTTAACTAACCCAATTATACATTTATCTTGCTTCTGTCTTCTCTTCTTTAATTCTTCTCATGTATCTTTTCCTTCTTTCCTCACATCCTGTCATCTCAACTTTTTTTTTTAATACATTTATTTTGCTTGTCTTTGATGTTTTCCTTTAGTTTTCCTTTCCATATTTTCGTCCCGATTTTCCTCACATCGTATTCCCTCAAAACTCAGTCGCTTCAGCAGTTTAATGACCAATAAAACCCTATAGAATATAAGAGATCAGTTTATATTGATATAAAGGAAAATATAAATTATTCACAAAACTTCAAGCAAGATACAATACCAACACATCAAAACACAGCTGTACATTATTCTTAGAAGGGATCGCCTCACCTTCCAGTATTCAATTTGATATATATATATATATATATATATATATATATATATATATATATATATATATATATATATATATATATATATATATATATATATAAGATAAGATTTACACAGACTATAAATAAATCTAACTTAGTAAGTTTCTAACACAGAAATTATTCACACACTCACCCGTACATACCGTACATTAACCTCTCTTGGCACACACACACACACACACACACACACACACTAAATTCTGAATTCTGTAAAAAGATTAGACAGGAAACAAACACACACACACACACACACACACACACACACACACTTAATTCTGAATTCTGTGAAAAGCATAGACAGGAAAAACAAAAACACACACACTTAATTCTGAATTATGTACAAAGCATGGACAGGAAACACACACACACACACACACACACACACACACACACACACACACACACATACTTACTTCTGAAATTTGTAAAAAGATTACAGAGGAAACTCT
>NC_087170.1:12636494-12656494 GCF_035594125.1 Scylla paramamosain | reverse complement strand
GACCCCCCCTGGCCCCCTGATGACGTCACACCTGAGGTCGTGACGTCACGCCAGGATACGTGCGTAACGTATTTCATTTTAAAATTGACCCATAGAAAAAATGGAGCTAGGTTGGAATGCATTATATATTCTGACTTGATAATTACTTTAATAAATATTCATAATATTATAACATCTCCAGCCTCAGTAGTATGAAAGAAATATCAATATGAATTATGAAAAAAACGTTGGAACATTTGACCCCATTAAAACCATTGAAAAGTCTACCTATTTTTTCACTTAACAGAAATAAAAACACTTTAAAAATATGAACTATCTTTTCAATCAATTAAAACTTACCTAGAACCAGAAGTAAACGAATGAAAAATAAATCTGTAAAAAAAAGTGTTGGAACCTAAACACGAATAAAAAACATTGAAAAGTCCACCCATTTTAACTTAATAGCAATGCAAAGCACTTTAAAAAATCTGAACTATTTTTTTCAAATAACCTAGAGTTACTTAAAAGCTCAAATAAGGAAATAAGGAAATAAAAAATGTCAACATTTCGACTTTTAACAGGACCACAAATCATTTTAAAGTCCACATATTTAACTCAACAGGACGGCAAACCAGTTTAAAAATCATAAGCGATTTTTTAAAGTATAAAGAACTTCATTATAGCCTCGAATAAAAAAGCCAACAATGGGGTTCCGTAAAATTCAGCCCAAAAACAGGCCTATAGTTACGTTATAAACAACAGCAAATACAACACATTTCCTTAACAAAAGCCTCAAAACCACTTCATAAGCAACGAAACATTTATACAAACCATAAAAAATTACTTAGAAACCGAACTTAAAGAGTTAAGGAAAACGAAAATATATTGGAACCGAAGAGCAGGCTGGGGCCTGTAGAGATCAAACATGGCGGCCGCTAATTTGCCTTAATTACTCTGTTATCACACTAAAGCCAGGCAATGGCGATATACCTCACAGGCGGACATGAAAATTCGAACTGAGGCTACATTTTGTGACATGTTTGGCTTACAATACGTGAGAAATAAAGCAAATAATGGCTGAGTAGGGACGACCTATGTCTACCGCAGATGTCATTTTGACGATCCTTCATTATTTTTTACTAAATTTCAAGCTATATCGCGACTCAGATATAAACATAAGTAAAATATAAATCGAAAATCTCAAAAAGTACCCTAATAACGAATAATAATGAAGAACTGAAAGACGCTACTGGAGGGAGGAGGAAGGGTTGAGTGTTATGGTGTAGGCGGTGATGTTAACCGAGGCAGTCATTGCTGTACTCACATTACATTAAGTAGCCGTGTCTCTCTAGTGATGCTTGGTGGTGTTTGATGCAGGAGGAAGCTGCAGGGAATATGGAAGCACTGGTCACTAGTGTCTGTGTGTGTGTGTGTGTGTGTGTGTTAAGACTGACCAATGCCGAGGAAAACATTCTGCTTCCATCACTGTCATTAAGCAGTCGTGTCTCTTTGATGATGCTTGGTGGTGTTTAATGCAGGAGGAAGCTCCAGGGAATATGGAAACACTGGTCACTAGTGTGTGTGTGTGTGTGTGTGTGTGTATGGGGCAAGACTGACCAGTGCTGACCAAAATACTCCTCCTGCCCTTATGTTCATCCCCCCTTCTCTCTGTCCGTCTCTCTTTGTCGCGCACACACACACACACACACACACACTGCCTGCCGCCACTGTATTGGCGGCATTAGAGACCGGAAAATACATGAAAAACACGCAAATCTACAGCGAGCGAAATGTCAACTACCGACCACGAAATGTAAACACAGACAGCAGATCTCTCTCTCTCTCTCTCTATCTCTCTCTCTCTGCACAAAGATCAAGGGCGAAAACAAACTAAGGGAAATAAATAAATGGCCAACTGGAGATTATCATTACTTCTAGTATTCAATTATTGGTATATATATATATATATATATATATATATATATATATATATATATATATATATATCCACTTCTCTCTTCCTCCTTCTAGTTTATATATCCTTCCAGGATATTTATATTACATTCATACATCCTCTTCAATTTTATTACTTATTTTCCGCCCCGGACTAAATACTTTTGACGCTATAAATGTGTTTACCTCTGACCTACACGATGCCTTGAATAAACATAAGTCTATAATATCCATTTTCATTGATTTCAGCAAAGCTTTTGACACAGTTGACCCAAACATTCTAATAGACAAATTACGTCACTATGGTATTCGCGGTTGTGTGGAAAATTGGTTCAAATCATATTTAACTGGCCGATCTCATTTTACATCCTACAATAACTCTAAATCAACCATCAAACCTATACATCTTGGCGTGCCACAAAGTAGCATCTTAGGCCCTATTCTTTTCCTGATATATATCAACGATATCAGCAATGCCTCTACTGCTTTCAACACTATACAGTTTGCTGATGACTCCACCTTGTACATGATTGGTGATAATCCCACTGACCTAATCTACAGAGCCAACCTAGAATTGTCTGCCTTTTCTGAATGGTGTCTTGCAAATCACCTAATAATCAACACAGCTAAAACTTTCTACATGTTATTTACAAATACCACCACCAAATACCAACCCTTACCTAGACTTACCATATTAGATAAAGATATCACGCAAGTTTCTAAGACAAAATTTCTTGGAGTCACATTTGACAATAATCTTATCTTTAAATATCACATATCAAACCTTTGCCTAAAATTATCTAGATCAATAGCTCTATTGCTGAAAATAAAAAACTTTGTTCCAGTGGAAATTATGAAAATCATGTATTATGCCCATATATACCCACACTTAACCTACTGTAATCCAATTTGGTCCACTACCTACCCATGTCATCTACAAAATCTAAACATCCTCCACAAGAAAATTATTAGAATCATGACTAATAGTGACTTCCTCCAACACACACCTCCACTCTTTAAATCTATGAAAATCCTTCAACTCTCTGACTTATCAAACTTCTCTATTGCATCATACATGTTCAAATTGATAAATTCCAACAACAACAATACCCTGACCCTAACTCATAACCACTCCACACGCTACAGGCATTCTCTACAGATTCCCCATCATACCTTAACTCTCTACCAACACTCTCTAATGTATAAAGGTCCCAAAATATGGAATAGCACCCTGTCACACATAAAAAATTCATTAAGCGTAAATATCTTTAAGAGAAAACTAAAAGAATATTTATTGTCTCAATACTGACACATCTTGTACTTCAATCAATTTTTATCAATATCAATTATTTTGTTTCTTGGTATTGTAACCAAAAAGTTCATATCCTCTGTAACTAAAATAGTTTATAACCTCTAGTATATATACATATTTATTTCTGTTTGTTTAATTATTCTCAAAACTAATATTTGCTTGTTTATAATCAGATTCCACTTCAATTTTCTCTATTTCTCATGTATAATTATGATTTTTCTCCTTTCCTTCCTGTTCTTGCAAAGTCATTTATCCCTAAATCTTTTGTTATTGCTATTTTTTTTTTTTTTTTTACATTTTCTTCAATTAGATTTTTAGTTTAGTGTTGTTTTACATTTCAGTATTAAGTAGATATTAAGTGTGCCCACTTTATTCTGAATTCTGTGAAAACCATAGACAGGAAAAACAAACACACACACACACACACTTAATTCTGAATTATGTAAAAAGCATGGACAGGAAACACACAGACAGACACACACACACACACACACACACACACACACACACACACACACATACTTAATTCTGAATTTTGTAAAAAGATTAGAGAGGAAACTCACACACACACACACACACACACACACACACACACACACACACACACACACACACACACACACACACACACACACAACATGCTCAAACAGACACACACTTAATTTTGAATTCTGTGAAAAGAATAGACAGGAAAAACAAACACACACACACTTAATTATGAATTATGTAAAAAGCATGGACACGAAACACACATATACACACAGACACTCACACACACACACTCACACACACCTACACTTAATTCTAAATTTTGTAAGAAGCATAAAAGGAAAGCACACACACACACACACACACACACACTAAATTCTAAATCCTGTAAAAAGCACTAATAGGAAAACACACACACACACACACACACACACACACACACACTTAATTCTGAATTCTGTGAAAAGCACAGACAGGAAAAACACACACACACACACACACACACACACACACACACACACACACACACTCTCTAAACAAATACACACACTACCTCAACCTAACCTAACATTCACATACAAAGATGATGAAGAGGACAACAATGAGCAGGACGACCCCGAGGATGATGCCAAAGATAACCTTCTTCAGCACCTTTTGCATGTTGACCCTGGCCTCCTGCAGGTTCACCCGCCCCTTCTCTGTCTTGACCTGTGAATCATGGACACCATCTCCCCTTGATCCCTCACCAGCTGCACAATCTCCTGTGGTGGTGATAGTGGTGGTTACTAATGGTTATAGTTGCAGAAGAGTAAATCAAGAAATAAATGTAATGTAAGAAATAAAATAACAAAAAGATAAATGTAATAGAATAAATAAATGGAGGTATCATGTTTCTGGAAGGGCTGCTGTTGGAGTTTGACACATTAATTAAAATGAAATTAAATAAATATGTGCAGTAAAATAAAACTGAGCAAAATAAAAAAGCAAAAAGTTAAAGAAAATTCATAAATAAGGCAAAGAAAAAAAAAATGGAATATATAGTGGGCTTCAATAAATAAAAGAGAATGAAAACAATAAAATAAAAAAAAAAGACAAAAATTAAATAAATAAATAAAAAAAAAAAATAAATACTATAAAAAAAGATCAGCATGTACTTACCTAGAGACATAACAAGGTGGTCCTGGAGCTGTCCTACAAGCGCTGCAACACCTCTATCCACTACATTCCCAACACAAAAACACCCCCAAACACCACTCCAAACATCCTAAAACACATGCAAACACACACAAAACACCCCAACACACACATAAAAAATGCTAACCAGTCTCAAAATACCTCAGTTAACCTCAAACCACACCCAAATAATCCCTAACCAGCCCACAACCTGACCTAACCATTTCTTCCTGCCTCCCTAGCTCACCCCAAAACACACTCAAAACACCCAAAATCACTTTAAAGGGCAGCCAAGATCATCTAAAACATTCCAAAATACCCTAAAACCACCAGAACACACTCAAAACACCTCCAAACACACAAAAAATACACCCACGAACATATTCAAACACCTACAAAACAAACCCGAACAAACCAAAATGCACCCAAAACACGCCAAACACACTCAATCACCTAAAAAACGCATCCAAACACATTAAAAAGTCTGACACTCTCAAGCAAAGAAAATATTACAAAGAAAGAAAGGGCAGCATAGAAAACTAAGCTAAATATTGTTGTCTTAGGATTTCCCTGTTTTGCCTCCTTCATTTCTCCTTTGTTTTTCGTCCTCCTTCCCTATTTATCCTTTTTTCTTCCTCCTACAACTACTATCTACATGCCTGAGTTAAGAAACACACGGAAAAACGTCAAAAATACTAGAAATTACTCGAAATATTGAAGATAAGGGTCTGTGGCAGAGAACCCCCCCCTGGCCCCCTGATGACGTCACACCTGAGGTCGTGACGTCACGCCAGGATACGTGCGTAACGTATTTCATTTTAAAATTGACCCATAGAAAAAATGGAGCTAGGTTGGAATGCATTATATATTCTGACTTGATAATTACTTTAATAAATATTCATAATATTATAACATCTCCAGCCTCAGTAGTATGAAAGAAATATCAATATGAATTATGAAAAAAACGTTGGAACATTTGACCCCATTAAAACCATTGAAAAGTCTACCTATTTTTTCACTTAACAGAAATAAAAACACTTTAAAAATATGAACTATCTTTTCAATCAATTAAAACTTATCTAGAACCAGAAGTAAACGAATGAAAAATAAATCTGTAAAAAAAAGTGTTGGAACCTAAACACGAATAAAAAACATTGAAAAGTCCACCCATTTTAACTTAATAGCAATGCAAAGCACTTTAAAAAATCTGAACTATTTTTTCAAATAACCTAGAGTTACTTAAAAGCTCAAATAAGGAAATAAGGAAATAAAAAATGTCAACATTTCGACTTTTAACAGGACCACAAATCATTTTAAAGTCCACATATTTAACTCAACAGGACGGCAAACCAGTTTAAAAATCATAAGCGATTTTTTAAAGTATAAAGAACTTCATTATAGCCTCGAATAAAAAAGCCAACAATGGGGTTCCGTAAAATTCAGCCCAAAAACAGGCCTATAGTTACGTTATAAACAACAGCAAATACAACACATTTCCTTAACAAAAGCCTCAAAACCACTTCATAAGCAACGAAACATTTATACAAACCATAAAAAATTACTTAGAAACCGAACTTAAAGAGTTAAGGAAAACGAAAATATATTGGAACCGAAGAGCAGGCTGGGGCCTGTAGAGATCAAACATGGCGGCCGCTAATTTGCCTTAATTACTCTGTTATCACACTAAAGCCAGGCAATGGCGATATACCTCACAGGCGGACATGAAAATTCGAACTGAGGCTACATTTTGTGACATGTTTGGCTTACAATACGTGAGAAATAAAGCAAATAATGGCTGAGTAGGGACGACCTATGTCTACCGCAGATGTCATTTTGACGATCCTTCATTATTTTTTACTAAATTTCAAGCTATATCGCGACTCAGATATAAACATAAGTAAAATATAAATCGATAATCTCAAAAAGTACCCTAATAACGAATAATAATGAAGAACTGAAAGACGCTACTGGAGGGAGGAGGAAGGGTTGAGTGTTATGGTGTAGGCGGTGATGTTAACCGAGGCAGTCATTGCTGTACTCACATTACATTAAGTAGCCGTGTCTCTCTAGTGATGCTTGGTGGTGTTTGATGCAGGAGGAAGCTGCAGGGAATATGGAAGCACTGGTCACTAGTGTCTGTGTGTGTGTGTGTGTGTGTGTGTGTGTGTTAAGACTGACCAATGCCGAGGAAAACATTCAGCTTCCATCACTGTCATTAAGTAGTCGTGTCTCTTTGATGATGCTTGGTGGTGTTTAATGCAGGAGGAAGCTCCAGGGAATATGGAAACACTGGTCACTAGTGTTTGTGTGTGTGTGTGTGTGTGTGTGTATGGGGTAAGACTAACCAGTGCTGACCAAAATACTCCTCCTGCCCTTATGTTCATCCCCCCTTCTCTCTGTCCGTCTCTCTTTGTCGCGCGCACACACACACACACACACACACACACTGCCTGCCGCCACTGTATTGGCGGCGTTAGAGACCGGAAAATACATGAAAAACACGCAAATCTACAGCGAGCGAAATGTCAACTACCGACCACGAAATGTAAACACAGACAGCAGATCTCTCTCTCTCTCTCTCTATCTCTCTCTCTCTGCACAAAGATCAAGGGCGAAAACAAACTAAGGGAAATAAATAAATGGCCAACTGGAGATTATCATTACTTCTAGTATTCAATTATTGGTATATATATATATATATATATATATATATATATATATATATATATATATATATATATATATATATATATATATATATATATATATATATATATATATATATATATATATATATATATATATATATATCCACTTCTCTCTTCCTCCTTCTAGTTTATATATCCTTCCAGGATATTTATATTACATTCATACATCCTCTTCAATTTTATTACTTATTTTCCGCCCCGGACTAAATACTTTTGACGCTATAAATGTGTTTACCTCTGACCTACACGATGCCTTGAATAAACATAAGTCTATAATATCCATTTTCATTGATTTCAGCAAAGCTTTTGACACAGTTGACCCAAACATTCTAATAGACAAATTACGTCACTATGGTATTCGCGGTTGTGTGGAAAATTGGTTCAAATCATATTTAACTGGCCGATCTCATTTTACATCCTACAATAACTCTAAATCAACCATCAAACCTATACATCTTGGCGTGCCACAAGGTAGCATCTTAGGCCCTATTCTTTTCCTGATATATATCAACGATATCAGCAATGCCTCTACTGCTTTCAACACTATACAGTTTGCTGATGACTCCACCTTGTACATGATTGGTGATAATCCCACTGACCTAATCTACAGAGCCAACCTAGAATTGTCTGCCTTTTCTGAATGGTGTCTTGCAAATCACCTAATAATCAACACAGCTAAAACTTTCTACATGTTATTTACAAATACCACCACCAAATACCAACCCTTACCTAGACTTACCATATTAGATAAAGATATCACGCAAGTTTCTAAGACAAAATTTCTTGGAGTCACATTTGACAATAATCTTATCTTTAAATATCACATATCAAACCTTTGCCTAAAATTATCTAGATCAATAGCTCTATTGCTGAAAATAAAAAACTTTGTTCCAGTGGAAATTATGAAAATCATGTATTATGCCCATATATACCCACACTTAACCTACTGTAATCCAATTTGGTCCACTACCTACCCATGTCATCTACAAAATCTAAACATCCTCCACAAGAAAATTATTAGAATCATGACTAATAGTGACTTCCTCCAACACACACCTCCACTCTTTAAATCTATGAAAATCCTTCAACTCTCTGACTTATCAAACTTCTCTATTGCATCATACATGTTCAAATTGATAAATTCCAACAACAACAATACCCTGACCCTAACTTATAACCACTCCACACGCTACAGGCATTCTCTACAGATTCCCCATCATACCTTAACTCTCTACCAACACTCTCTAATGTATAAAGGTCCCAAAATATGGAATAGCACCCTGTCACACATAAAAAATTCATTAAGCGTAAATATCTTTAAGAGAAAACTAAAAGAATATTTATTGTCTCAATACTGACACATCTTGTACTTCAATCAAATTTTATCAATATCAATTATTTTGTTTCTTGGTATTGTAACCAAAAAGTTCATATCCTCTGTAACTAAAATAGTTTATAACCTCTAGTATATATACATATTTATTTCTGTTTGTTTAATTATTCTCAAAACTAATATTTGCTTGTTTATAATCAGATTCCACTTCAATTTTCTCTATTTCTCATGTATAATTATGATTTTTCTCCTTTCCTTCCTGTTCTTGCAAAGTCATTTATCCCTAAATCTTTTGTTATTGCTATTTTTTTTTTTTTTTTTACATTTTCTTCAATTAGATTTTTAGTTTAGTGTTGTTTTACATTTCAGTATTAAGTAGATATTAAGTGTGCCCAAAAAGCTTGTGCTTCATAAGGGGCTGTTTGTCTTTCAATTAATTGTACCTTAAGCTTATATATGTATTACAGACAAACATAATAAAGTGTTTAAAGTGTTTAAAGTGTTTAAAGTGTCTACTTCTTTCTTCTTTCTCCGTTTTTTTTCATGTCTTTTCTCTTTCTTTAACTAACCAAATTATACATTTATCTTGCTTCTGTCTTCTCTTCTTTAATTCTTCTCATGTATCTTTTCCTTCTTTCCTCACATCCTGTCATCTCAACTTTTATTTTTAATACATTTATTTTGCTTGTCTTTTATGTTTTCCTTTAGTTTTCCTTTCCATATTTTCGTCCCGATTTTCCTCCCATCATATTCCCTCAAAACTCAGTCGCTTCAGCACTTTAATGACCAATAAAACCCTACAGAATATAAGAGATCAGTTTATATTGATATAAAGGAAAATATAAATTATTCACAAAATTTCAAGCAAGATACAATACCAACACATCAAAACACAGCTGTACATTATTCTTAGAAGGGATCGCCTCACCTTCCAGTATTCAATTTGATATAAATATATATATATATATATATATATATATATATATATATATATATATATATATATATATATATATATATATATATATATATATATATATATATATATATATAAGATAAGATTTACACAGACTATAAACAAAACTAACTTAGTAAGTTTCTAAGACAGAAATTATTCACACACTCACCCGTACATACCGTACATTAACCTCTCTTGGCACACACACACACACACACACACACACACACACACACACACACTAAATTCTGAATTCTGTAAAAAGATTAGACAGGAAACAAACACACACACACACACACACACACACACACACACACACTTAATTCTGAATTCTGTGAAAAGCATAGACAGGAAAAACAAAAACACACACACTTAATTCTGAATTATGTACAAAGCATGGACAGGAAACACACACACACACACACACACACACACACACACACACACACACACACACACACACACACACACAAACACACACACACACACACACACACACACACACACACACATGCTTAATTCTGAATTTTGTAAAAAGATTAGAGATGAAACACACACACACACACACACACACACACACACACACACACACACACACACACACACACACACACACACACGAACACACTTAATTCTGAATTTTGTGAAAAGAATTGACAGGAAAAACAAACACACACTGTAGCCGCACCGGCTGGGCATCAATTGGCTCTAAGGTGATCTGTTTTACTGATCACACCCATCATCGTAGGGTCGAGGAAAGGCAGTTCTCCCTGACACGTTTATTGATGAGGTAGGCATGACCGTAAGAACTGCGAACAAGTTCTCGGTCTCAATTTCTTACAAAATAACATTATACACTGATATTAAACACTTTCAACATATTACAATATTCATTAACAATACATGCAATTGACTTAGCACTATGACAATCAGTTTTTACTACAAAATTAAAGTATTTACCTCGGTCACCATCCTGCCCGTCTTTGTCTGAGCGCGACTTGGCCGTGAGTGATGCCCGAAGGCGACTAGCAGGTTAACCCCACACTACCAACAAGTGAGCATCGGCTTCGGTGCTTAATATAGCATTAAATACTGATACTCACACATATTACACGTTTTCATGCAAATAGAAAACTATTGAACATTTCACTTATATATGCCGAGGAATAATCACATGAGGTACATACGCTTTACACACAGTAACATGGCTCCCCTAAATTGTGTAACAATTTACCTTAAATTAAGATTAGTATGTACCTTAAAACTAGGATTAGCACATAATATGTTTTGTTACATTGGCTCCTTGGCGGGGATGCTCCGGTCTATTATTATGCATTACCTTCTAACAGCAATACTAGACTATGTATTGGCCTCTCTATGATGGTCCTGTTTGCCTTTATGTGTCTTCCCTGGTTGTCGAGATTACAGTCTGAAACCAGGACCTTAACCTTTCTTACTAGGCCATCATGATCAGGAGATACTTCTGTTACTCTTCCCAGTTTCCACTGGTTCCTTGTTAAATTCTGATCTTTGATGATAACTATGTCATTTACACTGAGATTCCTCTTTGGTGTTGTCCACTTATTTCTAAGCTGTAGGAATTGCACATACTCCTTTTTCCACCTGGACCAGAACTGGTTGGCCAGGTATTGTGCTCTGCGCCATCTCTTTATGCAGTACAGGTCCTTCTTAATGAAAATGCTTGGAGGAGGCAGTACTACCTTTGTTTTCATAGTTAACAAATTACTGGGTGTCAACGGTGTAAGACTTTCTGGGGAGTTAAGATGGTCCACAGTTAGGGGACGACCATTAACTATATTTTCTGCTTCAACTAGGAAGGTTCTCAGATCTTGGTCATCTAACTGAGTACCATGCTGATCAAGCAACACAGAGAGTACATTTCTCACTGTGCGTATCTGCCTCTCCCAAACACCTCCCATGTGACTGGAATTGGGTACATTCATGTTAAAAACAATCCAGTCACACTGATCTTTCATGAGTTCTTGTCTGACTTTATTGTTATTTAATTCTTTTAAGCATTTCTCATACTCTGATTTGGCTCCTACAAAGTTAGTTCCCTGGTCACATCTCAACTGTCTTACGGGCCCTCTTCGTCCTACAAAGCGACGGTATGCACTTAGGAAGGAACTTGTATCCATGCTGTTGGCTGTCTCTATGTGCACAGCTCTACATGCCATGCAAGTAAAGAGCACTCCATATCTTTTAAGCTCTTTACGCCCCTCTTTGACATAGAAAGGGCCAAAGAAATCTACTGCTGAGTATGTAAAAGGAGGTGATGGTTCTAGTCTGTCAATAGGCAGGTCTGCCATCTTCTGTCCCTGTGTTGTACTTCTAACTTTACGACAGATAATGCACTTTGAAATGTGCCTTGATACTAGGGATGATCCTCCTACTATCCAGTATCCACATGACCTGATTTCATTTAAAGTTATGCCCCTGCCTTGATGATTTGTCCTTTTGTGATGGTGGCATATTATCAGCTGGGTTATGTGAGATGTTTTGGGGAGGATGACTGGATGTTTGGATTCATCTGTCAAATTAGAAAGCCTCAATCTTCCTCCTACTCTCATGATACCATTTTTGTCAATGAAGGGATCTAAATTATAGAGGGAACTGGTCTTGTCTATCACTTTTGTTCCCTTGCCATTGTCTCCTTTAATTAAAGAATTATGGTTAGCAGATGATTTCAGTACATTTATTTCCTTCTGGAATGCCTTTGCTTGCAGTTGTTTTATAATTACATTTTCAGCTTCTGACACTTCTGCTACATTTACTGGCTTATATGTGTTTCCCTTTACTTTAGTAGTGCCATCACCTTTTCCTCTGAAGCTGTTCAGAAGCTTGAGGCATACAGCAACTGCCCTCTTTGCTTTAAACCAATCTGAAAAATACTCAAGTCTTTCTAGTATATCTGTGGGCTGTTGTGTACCTACAGCATGGCATACAACTTTCTTCACTTCTGGATCATTCTCACTTATGACCTTGTACTTGGAATGGCTATCCATTTTGCTATGTTGCCAAAGGAATTCTGGGCCATTCCACCAGATCTTGCTATTACACAATTCATCTGCTGTCATGCCTCTAGATGCATGATCTGCTGGGTTATATTGTGTCTCTACAAATTTCCACTGATCTGGTGAAGTGTGATCTCTTATTGTTTCTACTCTATTTGCAACATATACATGGAATCTCTTTGCTTCATTTGCAATGTAACCAAGGACTACTTTGCTGTCTGTCCAAAATACTTCTTCCACATTATTATACTCAAGTTCTCCCTTCAAGAGTTTATGGATTCTAACTGACACCACTGCTGCTGCTAGTTCTAGTCTGGGAATTGTTATGGTTTTTAGAGGTGTGACACGTGACTTTGCCATTACTAATGCACAATGAATTTGGCCAGTCTTGCTAATTAATCTAATATATGAGCACTGGCCATATCCCTCTTGACAGGCATCTGAAAAGTGATGGAGTTCAACCTTTTCTACTTCCCCAAAGTCATCAGGTTTGTAGCATCTAGGTACCTTTAACTGATCTAGTTTGTGCAGCTCATCCTTCCATTTTATCCATTTAGGTTTGACATAATCTGGCACCTCATCATCCCAATCAACTGCATTCTTACATAATTCTTGTAAAATTTGCTTTCCAGTCAGTATGAGAGGTGACACTAGACCTAATGGATCATATATAGAGCTCACTGTTGACAGAATGCCTCTCCTGGTGAGTGGCTTGTCTTTCAGCTTTATTCTAAATTGAAATGTGTCAGATTCTATGCACCACTCAACTTCCAAAGTTCTTTCTATAGGCAGTGTGTCTTCATTCTTACTAAAATCCAAACTTTTAATTCCATCTGCTCTCTCATGAGGAGAAATTGCAGCTAATACAGCTTTGTTGTTTGACAAGAACTTATGAAGGTTAAAACCTCCCTTGTAACATAATTCTTTGCTCTGTTGAATAAGAGTGACAGCTTCATCCATTGTAGCTACTGACTTCAAACCATCATCAACATAAAAGTTGTTTCTTACAAACTTGGCTGCATCAAATCCACACCCGTAGTCATCTGCAGCTTTCTTAAGAGCAAAGTTGGCTACACTTGGAGATGAAGTAGCTCCAAACAGGTGAGCTGTCATCCTGTATTCAGCTATCTTATTATTAAGGTCACCATTTTCCCACCAAAGGAATCTTAACATGTCTCTGTGTTCTGGGTTGACCTTCACTTGATGGTACATTGCCTCTATATCACATACAAGTGCAATGCTTTCTTGCCTAAACCTACACAACACTCCAATAAGTTTGTTGGTAAGGTCTGGGCCTTGTAACAGGTGACTGTTTAATGACTGGTTCCTGTAGTTTGCACTACAGTCAAAGACAACTCTCAACTTCCTTGGCTTTCTCGGATGATAGACTCCATGATGTGGAATGTACCAGACCTTACCATCATTCCTAACTAAATCCTTTGTCGGTACAACCTCTGCATAACCTTTTGTAATCATATCATCCATGAACACTTTGTAATCACCTTCATGTTGATTATCCTTCTCAAGTTTAGCTCTTAACTTCTTGAGTCTCTGCTCTGCTAATAGTTTGTTGTTTGGAAGCTTGACGTTATCATCTTTAAGAGGAAGGGGCAACTCATAATGGCCATCCTTCACCTGATGTACTCCTTCTTTCATCTTACTCATAAACCTTTTATCTTCATATGATAATGGAGTGTCAGCTGACTTTCTATCACTGAAGTCAAGTTCAAACATATCTCTCACTTGAGAAGGATTAATCATCTCTTTGGTTTTAGTAGGAACCACTAAGAAATTAACCCTCTTTTCTTCATTGATTTCTACTTCTTGTGTCACTGTTCTGTAGACTACCACTGTATCCTCCAATGGACTTGAATGGGGTGAGATTTTACCAATGATCCCCCAACCTAGCTCTGTCCTACGAGCATAAGGATGCTTCTTACTATCACCTGCTATTTGCTCTTCTGCCATAATGGCTTCTGCACAATCAAGACCAATGAGAAGTCCTATGTCATTGTTTGGGTCATATTTCATTAGTTTGTCAGAGATTGCCTTTAAGTGGGGCCAGTCACAAGCAGTCTCGGTCCTTGGTATCTGACTCCGTCCAGCTGAAATGTTTTCTGTTGAATATGCTGAAGGGATTGATATTTCCACTTCTTCATTATAACCTCTTACTTTAAGTCCATGAATTTTGATAGAATCAGTGATTTGTTTTCCACTTATTGTGTGGATATTGAGGGACACTGATGGTCCACTGACTCCCAATTTATTCAGAGTGCTTTCCTTGATGAATGAAGCATCAGACTGCTCATCCAGCAGGGCATACACTAAAAATTTATTCTCTTCGTTACTAACATGATGTAACCATACAGGAACTATCATGGTGTGCATGTCATGTGTCACTGATTCTGTAACTTTGACCTTATTTGCTACTACTGTGGGTTTATCATCTTTAGGCTGAGTTGCTTGTGCTGGCACCCTTTGGCTCTCAGTTCTTGTCATGTCATCATTGTGAAGAGCTGTGGGATGGTATCTCTGACATACTTTACAAACTTTCCTTCTTCTACAATCCTTTCCTTTGTGACCCATTTTTAGACACCCTGTACATAACCGTTTTTCTTTAGCAAATTTGTACCTAGTATTACCATCAAGTTTGGCAAATTCCTTGCAATCATCTAAATCATGATCCTTTGTACAGTAGTGACAGAATCGTCCTTTACTTTCCTGGTCCTTGGGATACTGTTTGTTGGCTTGTACATTTACTTTACTTTGGAATGACCACATTGGTTTTTCCTCAATTGATTTAGCCATGAAAGTTCTACTCCCTCTATTCTTTGTCATGATGTTTGATTCCCTTGGTTTCCAATTGGTTGCCCTTGTTTGAGTTTTGATCTAATCATTTACTTCCTTACTTACTGAATTCCAGGAAAGAAATGGATTGCTTGCTCCTTTTGCTTCTTTCTGGACAAATTCACATAACATTTCAAAGGGTGGGTGGTGCTCTTCATTGCTACTAGAAGTGTTATTACTGTTAGTATCAAGATATATCATCGCTTGCTTTCTCCAGTCATGAACAACATGTTCAGGGAGTTTTGCTAGCACCTTTCTCTGCTCTCTAGGGTCATTCAGAAATGACAAATAAGAAGTGTGTTTCATTGCAGCTAAACAGCACTTCAAAAAATCTGAGAATGCTGTTAATGCTGGACCATTATGCGGAGAGATTGGTAGCCAATTCATTAACTTATTTGTGTAAGCATCAGCTATGATGCTTTTGTTTCCAAATCTATCACTAAGAATTTTCTTTGCTTGCACATAGTCAGCATCAGAGTTAAAGTGCATTAACATTTTAATGGCATCCTTTGCCTCACCAGTTGTATACCTCTCTAAGTAGGCAAGTCTCTCTTTACCAACAGAAGTTTTAGACTCTACATAAGTTTCAAAGTTTTTCAACCAACTTGGAAATTCCATGGGTTCTCCATCAAAAGTGTTAGGCTCTATTGGAGGGAGGCTCCACTTGGGATCAGGTATGTTGATTGCAAAGGTTCCCCCAGGATGGGAAAAGGATTGATGATTCTGTCTCACATTATTTACATTATTAGGCATGTTGACATTATGAGTGTGTCTACGAGAGCTTGGTACAAGACTTTGAGCTGTAGGGTTGAGATTTATTACCTGAGGTTCACTAAATATTTGTCCATCTACTTCATTTGTCATCAATTCATTATCTCTATTGCAAGAAGGTTTCTGTGGGTCATGGAATGTAACATATTTGTGAGGCATGGCATTGTCACTTTCTTGATTTGCAATTGCTTGTGCTTTCATTTCATTTTGTGACTCTATGTATTGTTGAAGATAACTTTGCTTCTCTACACTTTCATCATTACCTGGAAGCATTTTTACTTCTTCTTCAACTAAGCTAAGAGCATTAAGTTCTGCACTAGCAACTGCTAAATCTCTCTCTTTCTTTTTCTTTGAGAACATTGCTTCTGCCTCTGCTAAACTATCATGATATTCCATTTCCTTTCTAAGTCTGGCTACCTTCTTGCTTTCTTTGTGCTGCTGATGAACGTGATGAAGTAGATGAGACTCTAGAATGTCTAGACCGTTTGCTGGAACAAATTGATCCTCTGTCATTCTTTAACTCCTTTCTTTTACATTCTATACTTTCTAATATTTCATGGTGAACTTGTTGATTGTGTTCCAGCTCTTCATTTAGCTCCTCTGACCTTTCTGGCTCTAGTTCCACCAGCTTTGTTTATTCCACATAATACTGATGAAATGCCTCTATTACTTCACTTGACATGGGCTCTAATTCAAAGGGGCTAATTACAATTTTTAATCCTTTCTTAATTTTGCTGGTAACACTGCTCCATTTACGCTTACAGGACTCTGCTCTTCCTTTGGTTACACTGACTTGATATTCTCTTCCTTTATCGGTTGGCACTCGCTCCCTGACACTAACTTCTTCAATACAAGTTTGATCCCTGTCCACTTGCTCACCCTCACCTTCCCTAAGGCCATCTACGGCATTAATTTCCTCAGTATCAGACATATCTAACAACTTAATTGTGTCAATACTGAGACACTGAAAGAACAATTAAAATTACCACTCTTAATACTAGCTAATTCTGGGTAATTTTCACTTAGGCTACTCAATTCAGTGCACATACATAATATTATACTTTCTTGCCTGTGACCATGGGTTCTACAAAATGGTGGCGAGGCACAGTGGGTAGAAGGGAGTGGTTGTCGTCAAGGGTAGAGCTGACCCCGGGGCCTCAGAGGTCAACCTTTAGGCTTACGTCAGCGTCCCCTCGTCCTGTGACTCACTCTTGCTACGGTTTCACATGGAGCCAATTTCTTGCTTGTAGGCCGAGTTCTTACTGTAGCCGCACCGGCTGGGCATCAATTGGCTCTCAGGTGATCTGTTTTACTGATCACACCCATCATCGTAGGGTCGAGGAAAGGCAGTTCTCCCTGACACGTTTATTGATGAGGTAGGCATGACCGTAAGAACTGCGAACAAGTTCTCGGTCTCAATTTCTTACAAAATAACATTATACACTGATATTAAACACTTTCAACATATTACAATATTCATTAACAATACATGCAATTGACTTAGCACTATGACAATCAGTTTTTACTACAAAATTAAAGTATTTACCTCGGTCACCATCCTGCCCGTCTTTGTCTGAGCGCGACTTGGCCGTGAGTGATGCCCGAAGGCGACTAGCAGGTTAACCTCACACTACCAACAAGTGAGCATCGGCTTCGGTGCTTAATATAGCATTAAATACTGATACTCACACATATTACACGTTTTCATGCAAATAGAAAACTATTGAACATTTCACTTATATATACCGAGGAATAATCACATGAGGTACATACGCTTTACACACAGTAACACACACACTTAATTCTGAATTATGTAAAAAGGATGGACAAGAAACACACACACACACACACACACACACACCTAAACTTAATTCTGCATTTTGTAAGAAGCATAAACAGGAAAGCACACACACACACAAACTAAATTCTAAATCCTGTAAAAAGCACTAAAAGGAAACACCCACACACACACACACATACACACACACTTAATTCTGAATTCTGTGAAAAGCATATACAGGAAAAACAAATGCATACACACTTAATTCTGAATTATGTAAAAAGCATAGACAGGAAAAACACACACACACACACACACACACAAACACACACACCCACACACTCCACTTCAACCTAACCTAACATTCACATACAAAGAAGATGATGAAGAGGACAACAATGAGCAGGACGAACCCGAGGATGAGACCAAAGATAACCTTCTTCAGCACCTGCACAGACAAACACTTCAATTCTGAATTCTGTGTAAACCATAGACAGGAAAAACAAACACACACACACACTTAATTCTTAATTATGTAAAAAGCATGGACAGGAAACACACACCCACACAAAAAAAAAAAAAAAAAAAAAAAAACAATTCTGAATTTTGTAAAAAGATCATAGGAAACTCACACACACAGACACACACACACACACACACACACACACACACACACACACACACTGAGCCCATCAGCCCTAGGTGGAAAGGGATAGACTTGTGAACCACCCTTCTACACACACTATCAATATGATAAGATTTACACAGACCATAAACAAATCTAACTTAGTAAGTCTCTAACACAGAAATTATTGACACAATTACGCGTACAAACAGTACATAAACCTCTCTTAGCACACACACACACACACACACACACATACACATACTAAATTATGAATTCTGTAAAAAGATTAGACAGGAAACACACATAGACACAAACACGCTCAAACAGACACACACTTCATTCTGAATTATGTAAAAAACCATGGACAGGAAACACACACACACACACACACACACACACACACACACACAATTATGAATTTTGTAAAAAGATTGGAGAGAAAACTCACACACAGAAACACACACACACACACACACACACACACACACACACACACACACACACACACACACAGGCAGAAACACATCACGTAGTGTAGTGGTTAGTACGCTTGGCTGAAAAGCAAGAAGGCCGAGGTTAAAATCCTGGGTGCAGCGAGGCAAATGTGTACTCCCTGTTCACCTAGCAGCGAGTAGGTACCTGAGGGGTTGTGACCTTGTTGTCTGAGTGTGTCGTGTGTCAGTGGTCTCAATCTTACCCAAAAATAGGTCAATACGAGATCTGAGCTCTTTCCTGAGGGGAATGGTTGGCTGGGTGACCAGTAGACGACCATAGGTGAATCACACACAAACAAACACACACACACACAATTAGTTCTGAATTCTTCAAAAAACCACAGACAACCACACACACACATACACACCACTTAATTCTAAATTCTATGAAAAGCATAGACAGAAAAAACAAACAAACACACACTTAATTCTGAATTATGTAAAAAGCATGGACAGGAAACGCAAACACAAAAACACACACATACATAATTCTGAATTTTGTAAAGAGATTAGACAGTAAACACACACACACACACACAC
>NC_087170.1:12628994-12631494 GCF_035594125.1 Scylla paramamosain | reverse complement strand
TAAGGAAAACGAAAATATATTGGAACCGAAGAGCAGGCTGGGGCCTGTAGAGATCAAACATGGCGGCCGCTAATTTGCCTTAATTACCCTGTTATCACACTAAAGCCAGGCAATGGCGATATACCTCACAGGCGGACATGAAAATTCGAACTGAGGCTACATTTTGTGACATGTTTGGCTTACAATACGTGAGAAATAAAGCAAATAATGGCTGAGTAGGGACGACCTATGTCTACCGCAGATGTCATTTTGACGATCCTTCATTATTTTTTACTAAATTTCAAGCTATATCGCGACTCAGATATAAACATAAGTAAAATATAAATCGATAATCTCAAAAAGTACCCTAATAACGAATAATAATGAAGAACTGAAAGACGCTACTGGAGGGAGGAGGAAGGGTTGAGTGTTATGGTGTAGGCGGTGATGTTAACCGAGGCAGTCATTGCTGTACTCACATTACATTAAGTAGCCGTGTCTCTCTAGTGATGCTTGGTGGTGTTTGATGCAGGAGGAAGCTGCAGGGAATATGGAAGCACTGGTCACTAGTGTCTGTGTGTGTGTGTGTGTGTGTTAAGACTGACCAATACCGAGGAAAACATTCTGCTTCCATCACTGTCATTAAGCAGTCGTGTCTCTTTGATGATGCTTGGTGGTGTTTAATGCAGGAGGAAGCTCCAGGGAATATGGAAACACTGGTCACTAGTGTGTGTGTGTGTGTGTGTGTGTATGGGGTAAGACTGACCAGTGCTGACCAAAATACTCCTCCTGCCCTTATGTTCATCCCCCCTTCTCTCTGTCCGTCTCTCTTTGTCGCACACACACACACACACACACACACACACACACACTGCCTGCCGCCACTGTATTGGCGGCGTTCGAGACCGGAAAATACATGAAAAACACGCAAATCTACAGCGAGCGAAATGTCAACTACCGACCACGAAATGTAAACACAGACAGCAGATCTCTCTCTCTCTCTCTCTGTCTCTCTCTCTCTGCACAAAGATCAAGGGCGAAAACAAACTAAGCGAAATAAATAAATGGCCAACTGGAGATTATCATTACTTCTAGTATTCAATTATTGGTATATATATATATATATATATATATATATATATATATATATATATATATATATATATATATATATATATATATATATATATATATATATATATATATATATATATATATATATATATATATATATCCATTTCTCTCTTCCTCCTTCTAGTTTATATATCCTTCCAGGATATTTATATTACATTCATACATCCTCTTCAATTTTATTACTTATTTTCCGCCCCGGACTAAATACTTTTGACGCTATAAATGTGTTTACCTCTGACCTACACGATGCCTTGAATAAACATAAGTCTATAATATCCATTTTCATTGATTTCAGCAAAGCTTTTGACACAGTTGACCAAAACATTCTAATAGACAAATTACGTCACTATGGTATTCGCGGTTGTGTGGAAAATTGGTTCAAATCATATTTAACTGGCCGATCTCATTTTACATCCTACAATAACTCTAAATCAACCATCAAACCTATACATCTTGGCGTGCCACAAGGTAGCATCTTAGGCCCTATTCTTTTCCTGATATATATCAACGATATCAGCAATGCCTCTACTGCTTTCAACACTATACAGTTTGCTGATGACTCCACCTTGTACATGATTGGTGATAATCCCACTGACCTAATCTACAGAGCCAACCTAGAATTATCTGCCTTTTCAGAATGGTGTCTTGCAAATCACCTAACAATCAACACAGCTAAAACTTTCTACATGTTATTTACAAATACCACCACCAAATACCAACCCTTACCATAGACTTACCATATTAGATAAAGATATCACGCAAGTTTCTAAGACAAAATTTCTTGGAGTCACATTTGACAATAATCTTACCTTTAAATATCACATATCAAACCTTTGCCTAAAATTATCTAGATCAGTAGCTCTATTGCTGAAAATAAAAAACTTTGTTCCAGTGGAAATTATGAAAATCATGTATTATGCCCATATATACCCACACTTAACCTACTGTAATCCAATTTGGTCCACTACCTACCCATGTCATCTACAAAATCTAAACATCCTCCACAAGAAAATTATTAGAATCATGACTAATAGTGACTTCCTCCAACACACACCTCCACTCTTTAAATCTATGAAAATCCTTCAACTCTCTGACTTATCAAACTTCTCTATTGCATCATACATGTTCAAATTGATAAATTCCAACAACAACAATACCCTGACCCTAACTCATAACCACTCCACACGCTACAGGCATTCTCTACAGATTCCCCATCATACCTTAACTCTCTACCAACACTCTCTAATGTATAAGGTCCCAAAATATGGAATAGCACCCTGTCACACATAAAAAATTCATTAAGCGTAAATATCTTTAAGAGAAAACTAAAAGAATATTTATTGTCTCAATACTGACACATCTTGTACTTCAATCAATTTTTATCAAT